>NC_136795.1:19522519-19762519 GCF_951216825.1 Electrona antarctica | reverse complement strand
AAATAGCTATATTTCGTTGCTTTAAGTTAATTAATAAATGTGATCTTACAGACAGTAAGTCTGTTTGCATGTCTAGAAAATATTCTCTTTCCATAACTAGGATATGCAACCTTTCCATTATTAGCTTTATATATATATATATATATATATATATATATATATATATATATATATCCCTCATAAAATAAAGAACAATATGAGAAATGGTCACAGAATTATCACATGATTTCTATTCTAATATTTACAGAAAGTTTTGAAAACACATTTAATTGAAGGGTCTTCGTCATCGTCAATCCCCAACAGATGTGCCTTGTTTACATTACCACACACCTCTAATCATCGGCCCTACACATGCACATCTCAGAGCAGTTCAAATTTTGAGATCGACAAGAACAATGTGATATGCACTGTGATTTCTTGCAGACACATTTTATCAGTTGGGTAATGGTGGCTGGGCCGTGGGTATCCCGTGTTGTGACTGGCACCAGTTGATCTCCCTCAGCCTCCCATCCATTTTTAGTTTCTGGTGGCATCTGTGGGTTAGGTACGTGGTCCTGATCCCATACCATTGCCTGATAATATGCATGGGTAATGGCTTGATTTAATGCTGCTTGTGTAGGTGGCAGCTTCTCGGCTTCTAATTGTTTCTTTGTGAATAACCTCCACCTGAGCTCATCAACATCCACAGGATTTGTACCGGGCTCGTACAGCTGGCAAACAAATGCTTCAATCTTTTTTGACAGTTGTACCCTTCCAGCTAAGAGTGTAACTGTCATAGATGGAATGGCATTGGTACAGGCAATGGGAAAGCCACCATGGATCAAGACATGTTCCCAGTAAGCTGACCACTCCATAGCCACACTGGACAGGAAGACCAAAGAACATAGTGAGATCCATGTAGTATTTGACCGACGCCAGGGTGGAAAGCCCCGGGCCCCTACCACTTATCATGTGGAAGACAACACACCGATAGGGAAGTGTCAGAAAAACAGTTCTTGTCAGGTATCAGCACCAAAGATGAGCTGACTGTCTTATCTTGCTAAGAAAGCCCTCCATAACACTTCCAGGTGAAACCCAATGTTTTTATAATCACGTCAAGGCAGGCTGTCCACTCAAACTCTATCGATGTAAAACATCTCCACAGCGTACAGGAAGAGGCTGACACAAGGATAATCCTGCACAGCCTGGATGCTGTCCGAAGAGGGGCAACACAGCTCTACATTGAGTCCCCTGACACTGATGTCTTTGTTCTTACAATACGACGGTACCATCAGCTGTGCAAGGACATCTATTTCATCACCGGTGTGGGGAACAAAAAACGTATCATCGCTGGAGCCAGTAGTGCAGGCACTGGGTAAAACGAGGACTGATCAGCTGATCAGACAGCTCCAGGGAATTTAACCTGTTGGCCAGGTCTAAACAGGTGTCCTGTGGAGGTGGTATCTGCAGTTGCTACTGTATATACTATGAGCTACAAAAAGGCTCAGTTCTGACGCAGCACGTACCTAACCCACAGATGCCACCAGCAACTGAATATGGATGGGAGGCTGAGGGAGCTCAACTGGTGCCAGTCACAACACGGGATACCCACGGGCCAGCCACCATTACCCAACGGATCAAATGTGTCTGCAAGAAATCACAGTGCATATCACATTGTTCTTGTCGATCTAAATTTTGAACTGCTCTGAGATGTGCATGTGTGGGGCAGATGATTAGAGGTGTGTGGTAAGCAAGGCACATCTGTTGGGGATTGACGATGACGACGAAGATGGAGACCCTTCAATTTTCAAAACTTTCTGTAAATATTAGAATAAACAATCTGATAATTCTGTGACCATTTCCCATATTGTTCTTTCTTGCGACTGCAGGTCGCCTTTAGGAAATTATGGACGGGCCTGCCCCAAAGTTATTAGTTCTCAACAGGCCCGAAAATTAAATTAGATCTCTATATGGAGCTGACCTGTTCTGACATTCCATATGTTGATCTGACCTCATCAAACCCTGTACACTCAAGACACGCTCCATATATGGCCAGTTCAGAATACATTCCATATGTTGATCTGACCCCCCATGCCAAAGCACCAGCACTCGCCCAGCAGTCTGTCATGACCCAGGCAGATATGTTGATCTGACCCCCCATTCCAAAGCACCAGCACTCGCCCAGCCCTTTAGTGCGAGGTCGCTTCTAATATTTTCTAGACATGCAAACAGACTTACACTGTCTGTAAGATCATGCGTATTAATTTACTTAAAGCAAAGAAATACAGC
Source organism: Electrona antarctica (assembly GCF_951216825.1). Taxonomy (NCBI): domain Eukaryota; kingdom Metazoa; phylum Chordata; class Actinopteri; order Myctophiformes; family Myctophidae; genus Electrona; species Electrona antarctica. The sequence continues at coordinate 19,760,251 of NC_136795.1, read as the reverse complement.
TATTTCTGGTTTTGGTGTGATTATTACATAATTATTACATAGACAAAAGGTTGCATGATTTATTCATAGGATGATAATTATTCCTGGAGTTGTAAACATACACTTGAAGTCTGTGAGAAGCTTTCAAAGTTGACTAAAAGTAAAACATGCAGCAATTTGCTGATGTTCACCTCGTTTTTGCATAATGTATGGCAATTATGCTAATTAGGAAAGGTTGTATGACTTCACAATGGTAACAGATGAATATCTGGACATCACAAACATGGACTCAGACTCTTAGATCACCTTTATAAGTTACCTAGAAGCAAAGTTATTGCCATTTCCGTTTTTGACAATTTATTAGCTAATTATGCTAATTAAACATGCTAAACCTGACATAAAAAATTGGAGACATGTTTTTTTGGCATTCTGGTAACCCCAAGAATCAAGATATACCTGTCTCCAAAAATTAACATTCCAAAATCACGGGCATCAAAATTTGATTGATAGGCTCCCCTACTATAGTCCAAATAACATTTGATTCACTAAAACAACACTGTGTGTGCGTGCGTGCGTGTGTGCGTGCGTGCGTGCATGCGTGCGTGCGTGCATGCGTGCGTGCGTGCGTGCGTGTGTGCGTGCGTGCGTGCGTGCGACGTGTGTGTGTGTGTGTGTGTGTGTGTGTGTGTGTGTGTGTGTGTGAGACCAGGAGAAGAAGCTCTTAGAGGAGAGGTCGTCGGACCTGAGCTGCAACCTGGTCGAGGAAGAGGAGAAGTCCAAGAACCTGACCAAGCTCAAGGCCAAACACGAGTCCATGATCTCTGACCTGGAGGGTCAGTCTGCAGATCTGCTATTTTCAGAGCGTAACACCCAAGTGCAACCAAGTCATTTAGTTCTACTGGATCTCTTCTCCACTAGTCCCTCTAACATTTTAGTCTATTTTTTATTTGTTGACCAAATTGTTTTAGTCATCATTGCTTAGTTTCCTCAGTGAAAAAAACGTAGACGACGGACATTTTATGCCATAGTTTTAGTCGACGAAACACCGCTGACCTCTCACCCTATTGACCCCGCGGTGATAGTGCGGTATGGCCTGATGAGAAGGTGGGTCAGTGACGAGGTGGTGTGTCTCGCTGTGCTTCCAGTGCGTCTGAAGAAGGAGGAGAAGGCCCGTCAGGACATGGAGAAGGCCAGGAGGAAGCTGGAAGGAGAGCTGGCCGACCTCCACGAGCAGCAGGCTGACCTGCAGGACCAGCTGGCAGCGCTAAGAGCACAGCTGGCCGCTAAGGAGGAGGAGCTTCAAGCCACGCAGGCCCGGTAGCTAGAGAATTAACAACACCCCCCAATGACTTATTTTCTATCAATTACACACCCCATGAAGCCCTGCATTCATGGGGTGGTGACCGGTGGAGTCTCTCTTACTGAATTATTGGCTTTCAAATGCGGCAAAATCTATCTATCTATCTATCTATCTCTCTCTCTCTATCTCTCTCTCTCCAGGCTGGAGGAGGAGAGTGTCCAGCGTGCAGCGCTACTGAAGCGGGTTCGGGAGCTGGAGGCTCTGCTGTCGGAGCTGCAGGAGGACCTGGAGGCGGAGCGGGCGGACCGGGGGAAAGCGGAGGCGGCGCGCAACGATCTAGCCGACGAGCTGAACGCGCTCCGCACGGAACTGGAGGACAGCCTGGACACCACGGCCGCACAGCAGGAGCTACGGTCAGTCATCCATAGTTAAAACACAGTTAGGAGCTACGGTCAGTCACCTATAGTTAAAACACAGTTTAGGAGCTACGGTCAGTCACCCATAGTTAAAACACAGTTAGGAGCTACGGTCAGTCACCCATAGTTAAACACAGTTAGGAGCTACGGTCAGTCATCCATAGTTAAAACACAGTTAGGAGCTACGGTCAGTCACCTATAGTTAAAACACAGTTTAGGAGCTACGGTCAGTCACCCATAGTTAAAACACAGTTAGGAGCTACGGTCAGTCACCCATAGTTAAACACAGTTAGGAGCTACGGTCAGTCACCCATAGTTAAAACACAGTTTAGGAGCTACGGTCAGTCACCCATAGTTAAAACACAGTTAGGAGCTACGGTCAGTCACCCATAGTTAAAACACAGTTAGGAGCTACGGTCAGTCACCTATAGTTAAACACAGTTAGGAGCTACGGTCAGTCACCTATAGTTAAACACAGTTTAGGAGCTACGGTCAGTCACCCATAGTTAAAACACAGTTATAGGAGCTACGGTCAGTCACCCATAGTTAAAACACAGTATAGGAGCTACGGTCAGTCACCCATAGTTAAAACACAGTTAGGAGCTACGGTCAGTCACCTATAGTTAAACACAGTTAGGAGCTACGGTCAGTCACCCATAGTTAAACACAGTTATAGGAGCTACGGTCAGTCACCTATAGTTAAAACACAGTTAGGAGCTACGGTCAGTCACCCATAGTTAAACACAGTTATAGGAGCTACGGTCAGTCACCTATAGTTAAAACACAGTTAGGAGCTACGGTCAGTCACCCATAGTTAAAACACAGTTAGGAGCTACGGTCAGTCACCCATAGTTAAAACACAGTTATAGGAGCTACGGTCAGTCACCCATAGTTAAACACAGTTATAGGAGCTACGGTCAGTCACCCATAGTTAAACACAGTTATAGGAGCTACGGTCAGTCACCTATAGTTAAACACAGTTTAGGAGCTACGGTCAGTCACCTATAGTTAAAACACAGTTAGGAGCTACGGTCAGTCACCTATAGTTAAAACACAGTATAGGAGCTACGGTCAGTCACCTATAGTTAAAACACAGTTAGGAGCTACGGTCAGTCACCTATAGTTAAACACAGTTTAGGAGCTACGGTCAGTCACCCATAGTTAAACACAGTTTAGGAGCTACGGTCAGTCACCCATAGTTAAAACACAGTATAGGAGCTACGGTCAGTCACCTATAGTTAAAACACAGTTAGGAGCTACGGTCAGTCACCCATAGTTAAACACAGTATAGGAGCTACGGTCAGTCACCCATAGTTAAACACAGTTAGGAGCTACGGTCAGTCACCCATAGTTAAAACACAGTTAGGAGCTACGGTCAGTCACCCATAGTTAAAACACAGTTATAGGAGCTACGGTCAGTCACCCATAGTTAAACACAGTTTAGGAGCTACGGTCAGTCACCCATAGTTAAAACACAGTTTAGGAGCTACGGTCAGTCACCCATAGTTAAAACACAGTTAGGAGCTACGGTCAGTCACCCATAGTTAAAACACAGTTTAGGAGCTACGGTCAGTCACCCATAGTTAAAACACAGTTTAGGAGCTACGGTCAGTCACCCATAGTTAAACACAGTTAGGAGCTACGGTCAGTCACCCATAGTTAAAACACAGTTATAGGAGCTACGGTCAGTCACCCATAGTTAAACACAGTTAGGAGCTACGGTCAGTCACCTATAGTTAAAACACAGTTAGGAGCTACGGTCAGTCACCTATAGTTAAAACACAGTTAGGAGCTACGGTCAGTCACCTATAGTTAAAACACAGTTTAGGAGCTACGGTCAGTCACCCATAGTTAAAACACAGTTATAGGAGCTACGGTCAGTCACCCATAGTTAAAACACAGTTAGGAGCTACGGTCAGTCACCTATAGTTAAAACACAGTTATAGGAGCTACGGTCAGTCACCCATAGTTAAAACACAGTTAGGAGCTACGGTCAGTCACCCATAGTTAAAACACAGTTAGGAGCTACGGTCAGTCACCCATAGTTAAAACACAGTTAGGAGCTACGGTCAGTCACCTATAGTTAAACACAGTTAGGAGCTACGGTCAGTCACCTATAGTTAAAACACAGTTAGGAGCTACGGTCAGTCACCTATAGTTAAACACAGTTAGGAGCTACGGTCAGTCACCTATAGTTAAAACACAGTTAGGAGCTACGGTCAGTCACCCATAGTTAAAACACAGTATAGGAGCTACGGTCAGTCACCCATAGTTAAACACAGTTAGGAGCTACGGTCAGTCACCCATAGTTAAACACAGTTAGGAGCTACGGTCAGTCACCTATAGTTAAACACAGTTATAGGAGCTACGGTCAGTCACCCATAGTTAAACACAGTTAGGAGCTACGGTCAGTCACCTATAGTTAAAACACAGTTAGGAGCTACGGTCAGTCACCTATAGTTAAAACACAGTTAGGAGCTACGGTCAGTCACCTATAGTTAAAACACAGTTTAGGAGCTACGGTCAGTCACCCATAGTTAAAACACAGTTATAGGAGCTACGGTCAGTCACCCATAGTTAAAACACAGTTAGGAGCTACGGTCAGTCACCTATAGTTAAAACACAGTTATAGGAGCTACGGTCAGTCACCCATAGTTAAAACACAGTTAGGAGCTACGGTCAGTCACCCATAGTTAAAACACAGTTAGGAGCTACGGTCAGTCACCCATAGTTAAAACACAGTTAGGAGCTACGGTCAGTCACCTATAGTTAAACACAGTTAGGAGCTACGGTCAGTCACCTATAGTTAAAACACAGTTAGGAGCTACGGTCAGTCACCCATAGTTAAACACAGTTATAGGAGCTACGGTCAGTCACCCATAGTTAAACACAGTTAGGAGCTACGGTCAGTCACCCATAGTTAAACACAGTTAGGAGCTACGGTCAGTCACCTATAGTTAAACACAGTTATAGGAGCTACGGTCAGTCACCCATAGTTAAACACAGTTAGGAGCTACGGTCAGTCACCTATAGTTAAAACACAGTTAGGAGCTACGGTCAGTCACCTATAGTTAAAACACAGTTAGGAGCTACGGTCAGTCACCTATAGTTAAAACACAGTTTAGGAGCTACGGTCAGTCACCCATAGTTAAAACACAGTTATAGGAGCTACGGTCAGTCACCCATAGTTAAAACACAGTTAGGAGCTACGGTCAGTCACCTATAGTTAAAACACAGTTATAGGAGCTACGGTCAGTCACCCATAGTTAAAACACAGTTAGGAGCTACGGTCAGTCACCCATAGTTAAAACACAGTTAGGAGCTACGGTCAGTCACCCATAGTTAAAACACAGTTAGGAGCTACGGTCAGTCACCTATAGTTAAACACAGTTAGGAGCTACGGTCAGTCACCTATAGTTAAAACACAGTTAGGAGCTACGGTCAGTCACCTATAGTTAAAACACAGTTTAGGAGCTACGGTCAGTCACCTATAGTTAAAACACAGTTAGGAGCTACGGTCAGTCACCCATAGTTAAAACACAGTATAGGAGCTACGGTCAGTCACCTATAGTTAAAACACAGTTAGGAGCTACGGTCAGTCACCCATAGTTAAACACAGTATAGGAGCTACGGTCAGTCACCCATAGTTAAACACAGTTAGGAGCTACGGTCAGTCACCCATAGTTAAAACACAGTTATAGGAGCTACGGGCAGTCACCCATAGTTAAAACACAGTTAGGAGCTACGGTCAGTCACCCATAGTTAAAACACAGTTATAGGAGCTACGGTCAGTCACCCATAGTTAAACACAGTTTAGGAGCTACGGTCAGTCACCCATAGTTAAAACACAGTTTAGGAGCTACGGTCAGTCACCCATAGTTAAAACACAGTTAGGAGCTACGGTCAGTCACCCATAGTTAAAACACAGTTTAGGAGCTACGGTCAGTCACCCATAGTTAAAACACAGTTTAGGAGCTACGGTCAGTCACCCATAGTTAAAACACAGTTATAGGAGCTACGGTCAGTCACCCATAGTTAAAACACAGTTATAGGAGCTACGGTCAGTCACCCATAGTTAAAACACAGTTAGGAGCTACGGTCAGTCACCCATAGTTAAAACACAGTTAGGAGCTACGGTCAGTCACCCATAGTTAAAACACAGTTAGGAGCTACGGTCAGTCACCTATAGTTAAACACAGTTAGGAGCTACGGTCAGTCACCTATAGTTAAAACACAGTTAGGAGCTACGGTCAGTCACCTATAGTTAAAACACAGTTTAGGAGCTACGGTCAGTCACCTATAGTTAAAACACAGTTAGGAGCTACGGTCAGTCACCCATAGTTAAAACACAGTATAGGAGCTACGGTCAGTCACCTATAGTTAAAACACAGTTAGGAGCTACGGTCAGTCACCCATAGTTAAACACAGTATAGGAGCTACGGTCAGTCACCCATAGTTAAACACAGTTAGGAGCTACGGTCAGTCACCCATAGTTAAAACACAGTTATAGGAGCTACGGTCAGTCACCCATAGTTAAAACACAGTTAGGAGCTACGGTCAGTCACCCATAGTTAAAACACAGTTATAGGAGCTACGGTCAGTCACCCATAGTTAAACACAGTTTAGGAGCTACGGTCAGTCACCCATAGTTAAAACACAGTTTAGGAGCTACGGTCAGTCACCCATAGTTAAAACACAGTTAGGAGCTACGGTCAGTCACCCATAGTTAAAACACAGTTTAGGAGCTACGGTCAGTCACCCATAGTTAAAACACAGTTTAGGAGCTACGGTCAGTCACCCATAGTTAAAACACAGTTATAGGAGCTACGGTCAGTCACCCATAGTTAAAACACAGTTATAGGAGCTACGGTCAGTCACCCATAGTTAAAACACAGTTATAGGAGCTACGGTCAGTCACCCATAGTTAAACACAGTTATAGGAGCTACGGTCAGTCACCCATAGTTAAACACAGTTATAGGAGCTACGGTCAGTCACCCATAGTTAAACACAGTTAGGAGCTACGGTCAGTCACCCATAGTTAAACACAGTTAGGAGCTACGGTCAGTCACCTATAGTTAAACACAGTTATAGGAGCTACGGTCAGTCACCCATAGTTAAACACAGTTAGGAGCTACGGTCAGTCACCTATAGTTAAAACACAGTTAGGAGCTACGGTCAGTCACCTATAGTTAAAACACAGTTAGGAGCTACGGTCAGTCACCTATAGTTAAAACACAGTTTAGGAGCTACGGTCAGTCACCCATAGTTGAAACACAGTTATAGGAGCTACGGTCAGTCACCCATAGTTAAAACACAGTTAGGAGCTACGGTCAGTCACCTATAGTTAAAACACAGTTATAGGAGCTACGGTCAGTCACCCATAGTTAAAACACAGTTAGTAGCTACGGTCAGTCACCCATAGTTAAAACACAGTTAGGAGCTACGGTCAGTCACCCATAGTTAAAACACAGTTAGGAGCTACGGTCAGTCACCTATAGTTAAACACAGTTAGGAGCTACGGTCAGTCACCTATAGTTAAAACACAGTTAGGAGCTACGGTCAGTCACCTATAGTTAAAACACAGTTTAGGAGCTACGGTCAGTCACCTATAGTTAAAACACAGTTAGGAGCTACGGTCAGTCACCCATAGTTAAAACACAGTTAGGAGCTACGGTCAGTCACCTATAGTTAAAACACAGTTATAGGAGCTACGGTCAGTTACCCATAGTTAAAACACAGTTTAGGAGCTACGGTCAGTCACCCATAGTTAAAACACAGTTAGGAGCTACGGTCAGTCACCCATAGTTAAAACACAGTTAGGAGCTACGGTCAGTCACCCATAGTTAAAACACAGTTTAGGAGCTACGGTCAGTCACCTATAGTTAAACACAGTTATAGGAGCTACGGTCAGTCACCCATAGTTAAAACACAGTTAGGAGCTACGGTCAGTCACCTATAGTTAAAACACAGTTATAGGAGCTACGGTCAGTCACCCATAGTTAAAACACAGTTTAGGAGCTACGGTCAGTCACCCATAGTTAAAACACAGTTAGGAGCTACGGTCAGTCACCCATAGTTAAAACACAGTTAGGAGCTACGGTCAGTCACCCATAGTTAAAACACAGTTTAGGAGCTACGGTCAGTCACCTATAGTTAAACACAGTTATAGGAGCTACGGTCAGTCACCCATAGTTAAAACACAGTTAGGAGCTACGGTCAGTCACCCATAGTTAACCAACCCATTAAGACCTGGAACGCATCTGTGTCACCTTAGCTTTTAACCATTGTTTTATACTTTAGCTGTCGCAGTCCCGCCCTCGATGAGTGGCCCGGAAGAGAATTTCCCATTAATTTCCCCAGACCCCCCATTCATTCGCTAATAGTTAATTCATATATACTCCCACTAATCAGCCTGTCTGTTTCTCATTCGCTGCAAGCTAACTCACTCACGCCCACATACAATCAGTTGGTCCTTTTAAGCTGTCACTACCATAGACATAAAAACATAGACGCCTCCTTCGGCTCTGGGCCGTGTGCTCCTCGAGAGTTGAGAGATTCTTTGACTTAATAAACCCCGGAAAAGACACGCTGTGATTGGCCAGTAGTCACTTGAGTGGCAGCAACGCAGCGTGCCTTCCGCACTTCTTCTTGACTTCCACTTACGTTGGAGACACATCGCTCCAATGAACTGCAGCGGCCAATGAGGCATCTATGATCACTATTTTGTGTTCACTGAACTCTACATGCTAGCTGACACAGTTGTTGTTCAGATGTCAGCGTTCAAATTCCCTTCACCTCCCCGGCCTCCTCCCTGTGGCATTTAGTTCTGTAATGGGTGATTCTGTGAATTCTCTTCTTGCTCTCACCGGAGGCGTCGCATTTTCTCTCCTCTCCCTCCCTTGTGTCTCTGCTGCACAGCCAAGTACCAATCTTACTTGAAATGTGATGTGATGTCTTCGCATTGAAAGTTATGTTGTTTATGTAACGCTTATGGTCTGCTCTGGGGTTTGAGATTCTTTATGATGCACAGGTAATCTGTAATATCTCTTGAGCAGAGCCACACCGCCAAACAGCCATAATACAAGTCATTGAATAACAGTGAAGAACAAAAGACATTCTGTCCAAAATATAGACATTTTGTGTTATACCTGTGCATGGAATAATGTACAAGGCTTTTGGTCAACTTTGGACTTGCCCTGCATTTCCGCTTTTCAGTCCAGTGACTGAATATGCATTTATGTATTAAGAAAAGTGTCCAATAAAAGTGTCAACGCGTGTGCATGCGTGGCGTGCATGCGTACGTGTGTGTGCGCGTGTGTGACATGATGCAGGGTGAAGCGTGAGCAGGAGGTGTCCATGCTGAAGAAGGCCATGGAGGAGCAGGGGAGGAGTCATGAAGCACAGACACAGGACCTCAGACACAGACACAGCCAGGCTGTGGAGGAGCTCACTGAGCAGCTGGAGCAGGCCAAGAAAGTGGGTCACACACACACACACACACACACACACACACACACACACACACACACACACACACACACACACACACACACACACACACACAGTCATTCAGGAATGTCCATTAATTTTTGAGGGGCACTAGCCCCTCCTATATGCACAGCTTCGTGTGTGTGTGTGTATGAGCACGGAATGTGCTCAGCTGAATGTGATGTATGATCATAAGAGCGCCCCTTACTTCACACAAGTGTGATTTTCTCTTGTGCAACTGATATATTTATTATTTCCAGCTGAGGGATTGATACTGTGAGAGCTTGTCTTAACGCATACTCCACCTTTAGGACCACCGCAGTGGTTGGGAAGACTACAACATGATGTCATGCTGTTTTTACTAACAATCGCAGTGGTTAGGTTACCACCTTAAAACTGGAGCATGTGTCCCGCTTTAATAATGTGTGTAATATCCTTTTTAATAGGTCTCTGATCTTTCCTATAGGTTAAACTCATATATCCTGTGTGTGACTACTGTAATGACCACATTCCTTCCCGGGAAACCTTTACTTTTGGTTTATTTTTATCCTGTCCTCCCTCGCTTCCTTCCCTGTCCGTCTGTCCATCTATCCGTCCATGTGTCTGTCCGTCCCTCCGTCTGTCTGCAGTTGAGGGCCAGTCTGGAGAAGGCCAAGCAGGCGGTGGAGAAGCAGGCTGTGGAGCTGAGCACTGAGCTGCGCTCGCTGACCAGCTCCAAGCAGGAGCTGGAACACAAGAGGAAGAGAGCCGACGGCCAGCTGGCCGACCTGCAGCTGAGCTTCAGCGACAGCGAGAGGCAGAGGGCCGAGCTGGGCGAGCGCGTCACCAAGATCACCGTGAGTCCTCAACACATGCACAGTTCATTTAACTCTGAATAGTGTAATTGTTCTATTTACACTATCGGAGTTACAGACCTATTTAAAGGTCTTTATTTGATTCCATTTGTTTCATCTTGGCGAGTGTGTCTGTCTTTCTCTTCTTTGTACCTCTTTTTCTGTCTTTGTCTGTGTCTGTCTCTAACTCCTTTCTCTCTGTCTCTCTGTCTCAGTTGGAGTTGGACAATGTGACAGGTCTGTTGAATGTGGCAGAGGGGAAGAACATCAAGCTGAGTAAAGACGTCTCCAGCCTGAGCTCTCAGCTACACGATGCACAGGTGAGGAACACCTACTATTCAACAGCTAATGTGTAATAATAACATTAGAGTATATTGTTGACTTTTATAGTATCTCAGAGAAACTGAGACACAATTCAGCATTCAACTGTAGGGGTGTAAGAAATAATCAGGTAATCAGATTTATCGACCGACAGAAATGCATCAAATCTTATTTGAGAGCAAGAGCGTTCAGAACCGAGTAAGAAGTGTGCCTCATTTCATTCTTTGTAACTTGTATAGAAAATAACAAACATCATCACAAATGTTGAATCTGCAAACATAACTAACAATAACTTCTTGTTGAGTCCCAGTGTACCTGTTCTTCACCCTGGTCTTTTTTAAAGAGTAATTGATTAAGCAAATAATCCCTCAACCATTCCAGTCTGAATATAATCTGAAACACACTCATACATTGTATCTCAAAGGCTCTTCTGTTCACCCTTCATCACCCTTCCTACCAAGCTCTTCCTCTCCTTGCACTCCTTCTCATCCTATATGCTCTCACCTAGTTCCTAACTCTTGTCCTTCGACCATCTCTCTTCCTCGCCTCTCCGCACCTCTTTCCCCCCTTTCTCCTCCTCTTCCCCTAACCTCCCTCCCTCATCCCTCTCCTCCTCCAGGAGCTGGCGTCGGAGGAGACGCGCCAGAAGCTGAACCTGACAGGCCGCCTGCGGCAGGTGGAGGATGAGCGGAACAACCTGGCGGAGCAGCTGGAGGAGGAGACGGAGGCCAAGTGGGCTGTGGAGAAGCAGCTCTCCAGCCTCAACATGCAGGTCAGTGGGCAGAAGCAGCTCTGTAGCCTCAACATGCAGGTCAGTGGGCAGAAGCAGCTCTGTAGCCTCAACATGCAGGTCAGTGGGCCGTGGAGAAGCAGCTCTGTAGCCTCAACATGCAGGTCAGTGGGCTGTGGAGAAGCAGCTCTGTAGCCTCAACATGCAGGTCAGTGGGCAGAAGCAGCTCTGTAGCCTCAACATGCAGGTCAGTGGGCCGTGGAGAAGCAGCTCTGTAGCCTCAACATGCAGGTCAGTGGGCTGTGGAGAAGCAGCTCTGTAGCCTCAACATGCAGGTCAGTGGGCAGAAGCAGCTCTGTAGCCTCAACATGCAGGTCAGTGGGCTGTGGAGAAGCAGCTCTCCAGCCTCAACATGCAGGTCAGTGGGCTGTGGAGAAGCAGCTCTGTAGCCTCAACATGCAAAAAAATAGCAGATATACAAGCTCATAGTGCCGCACAAATGTAGATCTGCTATTTATTTATTTTAATCTTGAATATATATATTTTTTTTAAATGAACATTTTGAACTCAAATCTTTGCTTCTGGGGGTCCCTGGAACCTGAGATGGGGGTCTGTGGCCAAGTATATATACTTTTGGGAGTCCTTGACATGACAAAGTTTGAGCACCACTGATATGTGGTGGCAACATAGGTTTTTTAGTTTTTTAACTGCTAGGATTTAGAAGACATTTGTAGAATGTAACCATGGACCCCTGTCACGCACGCAGCTGTAGAATGTAACCATGGACCCCTGTCACGCACGCACGCAGCTGTCCGACTCCAAGAAGAAGCTGGACGAGCTGTCCGGGTTGGTGGAGATGCTGGAGGAGGGGAAGAAGCGTCTGCAGCGCGACCTAGAGGTGGCCAACGGCGAGTACGAGGAGAAGGCCTCGGCCTGCGACAAGCTGGAGAAGAGCAAGGTGCGCCTGCAGCAGGACCTGGAGGACGTCCTCATGGACCTGGACGGACAGAGACAGCTGGTCTCCAGCCTGGAGAAGAAGCAGAGGAAGTTTGACCAGGTCAGTTTTATGCACCTCTCTCTCTCTCTCTCTCTCTCTCTCTCTCTCTCTCTCTCTCTCTCTCTCTCTCTGGCAGTGTCGCGCATGCTCACCTGCAGGCGCCCTTTTGAAAAGTCCCAAAATAAATATTCCGCACAAGCGTATAGAAACTTTGTGTTGTCACTGTCTTTGTCAACCATGTAATGAACATTTTGTTACTACTCCTGTAACTGTGAGAAGCTGTGAAGCTAGAAACAAGTACAGTATCAGACAATATCAACACCTCCGTGTTGTGTTTAAATTGTAATGACATATATTTTTTGTAGCATAACTTAAACCCAGTCAAATTGAATGAATGCCTCAACTCCAAGGGCTTGTCAGGTTGGGGGTTCCCCAGTTCAAATATGATTATGTTGGGAGGTGTGGCCTGAAAAGGTTGAGATTAGTGCATTTTAAACAGCTTCTGACTGTTTGACAATACTACGACCTATCCCATCTCATTCTCCTCTGCTGCCACTCTCTCTCTCCCTGTCTCTCTCTGTGTCTCTGGCCATGGTCAGATGCTGGCGGAGGAGCGCTCTGCATCTCTGAAGAACGCGGAGGAGCGTGACCGTGCCGAGGCGGAGGTCAGGGAGAAGGAGACGAGGCTGCTGGCTCTGGGCAGGGGTCTGGAGGAGAAGCAGGCGGCGCTGGAGGAGGCGGAGAAGGCCATCAGGGCCCTCCGCGCCGAGATGGAGGACCTCGTCAACTCCAAGGACGACCAGAGTGTACGTGAGATGTTAACAGGATATCCTTCTGTTGTAGCTTTACTAATCTGGAAAGAGATTGTCAAAAACGTTCATTTGGACTGTGTTCTCTTCTGATAGAGTTTTAGGCAACAGTAGCAACAGTTGTATCTGCCAGGCATGCAAACATAATTTCAGTTTGATTGATTGGTTCTTATTAAAGAAATCTCTGATGACTACAATCTGTCTCAATCTCCAGACAGATGGAGGACATAATTATTACAATGAACTACAATTTAAGATGGCTGCACATTTAATGTGCTAGCTAGCTATATTGTAGTAACATACTCAGGGCTCATCAATTGTGTCCGTGGCAAAGACTTGGTCTTGTCTGTGGCAAATGTATTATTTTCTTTTTTACACACCATTACAGGTATAATATTCTGTTTTTGATCAAGATAAGTACTGAATGTAAAGTCTCCAGGGTTTCTTACTACGACACTATGATGGCATATTCCAACTAGTATAGTACAACTAGTACTAGTGGTTATCATCAAATGTTTTATTTGCAAGGCAAAGACCACTTTAACTCTGAGAGTGTACTAATAGAATACGGGTCAATTTGGTTCCATTTGTACACTCAGACCCCCCTGGTCCTCCTGATGTTCCATGGCGTCTCTCTCTCTCTCTCTCTCTCTCTCTCTCTCTCTCTCTCTCTCTCTCGCTCTCTCCCACCACACACAGGTCCACGACCTGGAGAAGGCGCGGCGCGGCCTGGAGGCCATGGTGGAGGAGATGAGGACGCAGATGGACGAGGTGGAGGACGAGCTGCAGGCGGCCGAGGACGCCAAGCTGCGCCTGGAGGTGAACGGCCAGGCGCTCAGGGCGCAGCACGAGAGAGACCTGCAGGCCCGCGACGACGCCGCAGAGGAGCAGCGGAGGACGCTGCTCAAGCAGGTCAGTGTAGTAGTGAATGTAGCTAAAATGGCCGATTTACAAGCTCACAACAGGACACGAAGCGACGCGGTGGGAGCTTGTGGATCTGCTATTTTCACTACTTTGGGTCTTGAGCTAAAAATGTTGGGAACCACTGCCGTAGACACCTGAAGCGTGACATCTTTTTGTCACGGCATGGCTGCAGACCAAGCTGTCTAGAACAGAGATTGTCTGTACAATGTAAAACCTGTGTACACTACTACAGGACCATAAGTGTACACAAATATCACTCTAGATTTCACAGTGTATGTACAGTATGGACATATGGATGTCTGTACGTATATCAATCCCCACAAAAGTAGACCAATCACGGCTCATACATGGTTCAACCTTAACCCTAATGGAAACTTAACAGCACCCAGAGTGTAGAGTAGGAGAGTAGCGACACGCTTTGATCTCGCCGCGGGTGCCTATGGGCTATAGTTCCAAACATTGCTCCTATGGCTGGAACTATCCCATTGAGATGGGATATGAGAATGAGCACTTCCGCATTCCATTGTTACAATGGGAGTCAACGCTAGTGTCGCCACTCTCTTACTAGATTACTCTGACAGCACCTAACCGTATGGCCCTACAGTACATACCATCAAACAACTCTGAAGTCAAAGATTTGTCCTCCACCTTGACGCAGCATTGCGATTTGTGCAACTTCAGTTACCACTTACGAACCATTAAATCGTGTGCACACTTGCTATCGATAGCTATGGCTGCAGTGCACAATAATGACTATCAGTCAAAAACAAAACCATCTCTGCTTATATCTCAAATATTTGTAGCGACACATACGACCCTCCCAAACAAAGTCCTGTTCATTCACGAGACAACAACAAGGTTCTTTTTTTTAATAGATATTTTTTAACCCATGATTTTGTAACCCATTTTTCACCCCTGTGTCAATTATCTAATGTGATCCTGGGCTCTACACACCCTCCGCCAACCTAGTCCCCATATATGGGGGACATGGGGAGAGCAACAGACTTGAACTCTGTCCCCCCACCCCTCCCTCCATCCCTCCCTCTGTCCCCCCACCCCTCCCTCCCTGCAGGTGCGTGATCTGGAGGTGGGGCTGGAGGAGGAGAGGAGACAGAGGAGTCAGGCCTCAGGCAGCAAGAAGAAGCTGGAGGCAGAGATGAAGGACATGGACGACCGGCTGGAGGCCGCCAGCAGGGGGCGTGATGAGACCCTTAAGCAGCTCCGCAAGATCCAGGTTAAAATACACACAAGGACAGACACATGCACGCGCACACACACACACACACACACACACACACACACACACACACACACACACACACACACACACACACACACACACACACACACACAACTGACCTGTTTGTATTGTACTTACTTCTAGACAAAAAAACGTTTTATGATGCCAATCATAATAATTATCAGTTTATTTATTATTCGTAAATGAATGCCATATAGTTCACACGAGTGTCACACAGAAGTCGTGTCACTATTTTCATTTAAAAACAACATACAAATAATGAAACAAGCAACGGTTTTGGACATGCAAGGTTTCAACCTGACAGCGACTCCTCTCTCTTCCTCAGGGCCAGGCGAAGGACCTCCAGAGGGAGTTGGAGGAGTCCCGTGCTGCCCACAAGGAGGTGCTGTCCTCAGCCAGGGAGTCAGAGAGGAGGTCCAAGGCCATGGAGGCAGATCTGATCCACCTCCATGAGGTAGGCCTACAATTGAACTACAGATGTGACATTCCAACTCTTCCCGCTTTCCTGATCTTTTCCTAAAGGTTTTCTGTAGGAAAAAACTTTCGCACACCTAGAAATCTGGCGTTTTCTGATAGTTTGCTGAAAATGCATGTTTTCCCTGCAATTATTAGCCTTGGTAATTCTACTCCTTCACTACTGGGGGAAAAGCAGAGGAACTCTATCTATTCAGGGAATCTGAATGACTATAAACGTGGTTCTCAAACTTTTGAATTTCAATGACCACCATAACTCTGAGAACATACACAGGTCCATTTGGCTTCATTTTTACACTCTCAGAGTTACAGATTTCTAAGGATCCCAACACCAGTCTTTTTACACATAATATTTGCAAATATGGAGCTTTCATTTAACTGTGAGTGAACAACATTTTAAACCATAATGGACGTAAGGGTTCCACTTGATACAACTGAGGATTTCACCTCTTCGTCTACAGTTTATTGTCTCATCTTGTGGTCAGACTGAATAACATAAGAGGTTAAAAGTGCAGATATTCAAACTACTGTATATTGATAGCCCTCCCTCTCTCTCTCTCTCTCTCTGTCTCTCTCTCTCTCTCTCTCTCTCTCTCTCTCTCTCTCTCTCTCTCTCTCTCTCTCTCTCTGTCTGTCTCTCTAGGAGTTGCTAGCAGCTGACAGGGCTCGTAAGCAGGCAGAGACAGAAAGAGATGAGCTGTCTGAAGAGCTGTCCATCACCTCCTCTGGGAAGTGAGTGATGTGACGGAATGTCATTTGCATGGTCGGCTCTAAGTTGTCGTCAGCCAACCTCTAACTTTGAACCTACTGTACCAATAATTTAAAAAAAGTGCTAAAAGACGTCTTCTCTCGTCCAGCTCCCTGCTGTGCGACGAGAAGCGTCGTCTGGAGGTGAAGCTGAGCCAGGTGGAGGAGGAGATGGAGGAGGAGCAGGTCATGTTGGAGAGCCTCAACGACAGGCTGAGGAAGAGCCAGCAGCAGGTAGGAGGTGCCAGGAGGACACGCCCACTGAGGGTGCATGCGTTTGGTCCGACGTACTAACAGTCCTACAGTCATGAGTCCGACACCTAACCTCAGAGGAAGCCACGGGTTAGCTTAACCTGCCACAGGTTAGTTGTAACCTGCCATGGGTTAGTTGTAACCTGCCACACATGTCGGGACTCGGGAGCCACGGGTGAGTTTTAACCCAACCACGGGTTAGTTGTAACTTGTAACCAGCCACGCATGTCGGGAGCGACGGTGTTGTCGGTCTAATGCCTGTGGGACTGTTGGTATGTCTAACAAACGTATGCACCCCGCCCACTGGACCCTTCTGTACATTAGTGTTGATTTTGACAGCAAGTACTATTACGATATGGTGAGGTTGTGGGGTGTGTTATCCCATGCAGGTAGACCAGCTGGGAGGGGAGCTGGCGGCGGAGCGTGGCTCCTCACAGGGCAGAGAGGGCTCCAGGTTGCAGCTGGAGCGTCAGAACAGAGAGCTGAAGGGCAAGCTGCAGGAGACTGAGGGCCAGGGACGCTCCCGTCTCAAGTCCTCCATCAGCACCCTGGAGAACAAGCTCCGAGAGACAGAGGAGCAGCTGGACATAGAGAGCAGGTCCGTGTGTTAACTATACTGTACATAGTGTTGTCTTATAGAGAGCCTGGGGTCCATTGGTGCGTGTGTTAACTATCCGTAGTGTTGTGTGTTGTGTGTAGAGAGCCTGGGGTCTGTTGGTCCGTGTGTTAACTATAGTGTTGTGTGTTGTAGAGAGCCTGGGGTCTGTTGGTGCGTGTGTTAACTATAGTGTTGTGTGTTGTAGAGAGCCTGGGGTCTGTTGGTGCGTGTGTTAACTATAGTGTTGTGTGTTGTAGAGAGCCTGGGGTCCGTTGGTGCGTGTGTTAACTATAGTGTTGTGTGTTGTAGAGAGCCTGGGGTCCGTTGGTGCGTGTGTTAACTATAGTGTTGTGTGTTGTAGAGAGCCTGGGGTCCGTTGGTCCGTGTGTTAACTATTAGTAGTGTTGTGTGTTGTGTGTAGAGAGCCTGGGGTCTGTTAGTCCGTGTGTTAACTATATGTAGTGTTGTGTGTAGAGAGCCTGGGGTCCATTGGTGCGTGTGTTAACTATATGTAGTGTTGTGTTTTGTGTGTAGAGAGCAGCAGGCCAGCACCAAGGGTCTGCGTCAGAGAGACAAGAAAGTTAAGGATCTGACCAATCAGATGGAGGAGGAGAGAAAGATGAATCAGCAATACAAGGACCAGGTACATGCACACACAGGCACGCACGCACGCGCGAGCGCACACACACACACACACACACACACACACACACACACACACACACACACAGGAACATCCTATGTGTGTATCGATTTAATTGAATATGAAAAATAATTGATTTTAATTAAAAAATATATAATAATTAAATACAGAACAAAGCTGATCTACAAGCTCAAAAATAGTTTTTGTGCGACACTTTTGTATGACAAAATTCTAAAATCAATTTACGGAATATATACAAAAACTACAAATACAAATAGATTTTATGTTGTGTGTGTGTGTACAAAATTAAATAAAGTAATCAAAAAACAAGCACAATTGTTCAATTAGGTCATTGATAAGATTAACCGCTAAGAAGATAATTGATAGTTGCAGCCTCACACACACCAATGCACCTGCTGCCCAAAGGCCTTAATTGTTGCAGTGCCACCTGCTGTTCAGTGAGGTGTACTGTGTTGTGACCTCCTGCTGTCCCACCTGCCCAGGCGGAGAAGGCCAACGTTCGGGTGAAGCAGCTGAAGCGTCAGCTGGAGGAGGTGGAGGAGGAGGCGCAGCGCACGGCCGCCTCCAGGAGGAAGATGCAGAGGGAGCTGGAGGAGGCCAGCGAGACCAACGATGCTCTCAACAGGGAGGTGGCCTCTCTGCGCAGCAAGCTCAGGTATACTGCACACACACAGCAACCACAACAACGTCTTATGAAGGATAATTAACACAGATAATATCATTCTAATGCTAATACACAATATAGAACGTTTACTGGTCACATGCAGCACTGGTTCCCAAACTATTTGAATGAAATAAAGGAATTCCATTATGTCAGTTGAAGTGTAAGTTCTACCAACACTTTGAAATGTATTTTCTTCCCCCCCAAGTTTCCAAAAACGTCCAACTCAGTGTGACCAAAATCAAGCATTTACAAATGAAATGGCATGCAGAACTCTATTTGTTCTTAATGACATCATCTACTATATCAAATACAAGCTTTCTGTAGCAGGCGAGTAGATTGTTCCCAAATTATGGACATTATGCCCGACATGTCAAATTGGTCGTTTGTTAGGCCATGGTTTCTGAGCCTATCCTATTTCACCCTCGCAATAACCTGTTTAATGCTGGGTACAAACCTGAAAGTGCTGATCAACGTGATGCGTTGTCAGTGCACTAGTCAAGCTCACCAGTGTTGTACTTTGTATGAACAAATGCAGGGCTACAGTGTTTGACAGCCATTAGATTTAGATCATGTTTTGATTTTGAACTCCCTTCTGTTTTCTGTCTGTGGCTGCCTCTGTCTTCCATCTGTGCTCAGATACCACTGATCCTCAACCTTTTCTGGGTTCCACAGCTTGGAATAATCCTCTGTTTGGCTATTATGCCTACTTTATATACTTTCACTCTGTTCAAATATTCCTCTTTCTGGGGCTTTCAAGGCTTGAAATCACCATTTGAACCCTGCTTGTCAGACTTGCAAACTGCTTGCCAAAGTCTCCCTTGACTTTCTCAACTCCTCCTCCTTTACCCTCCTCCCTCCCCCCCCCTGTTCCCCTCTCCCCACCTCCCATGCGACTCCCCAGGCGTAGTGTTGGTGGTGGTGGGGAGGTGGTGTTCAGTGGTGGTCATCGGAGCGTGGGAGGAGGAGGAGGAGGAGGAGGAGGAGCTGCGAGGAGATCGATGCAGAGCGGGAGCACCGGCCGGAGGATCGGCATCAGGGATGAGGAAGAGGAGGCTCGCTCTCCCTCTCCTCCCCAGGAGGTGTTCAATGGATGCCCCCCTGACGAGTAGAGTCTCTCTATCTTTCTCTATCTCTCTCGCCCACACACACACACACACACAGACACACACACACACACACACACACACACACACACACACACACACACACACACACACACACACACACACACACACACACACAATAATGTCATGATACTGACCATGATACTGACCTGATACTGACCATGATACATCACACACATGCACCCATTCACACACGCACGCACGCACACACACACACACACACACACACACACACACACACACACACACACACACACACACACACACACACACACACACCTCGTTCTTCTTTTCTCTGTCTCCTGGTGGTTGTGTGAAGTGAGTTTGGTCGTGATGTGACCCATGCAGTGTCATATTATAATGATATTCCTCTTTGTAAATTAAACACTATTTATGTCACCCATGTTATCAGCGGTGCAGTGAGCCCACTTAACCATACATTTGTGTCATATCAAATAGAAAATTATCACCTATAGGCCTACTAGAATATGTCCAAAGCCAACTGTTACTGAATGCCTCTGCCCTGGGAAACTTCTTGCCTCTGCCTCTGTAACAAGCTAATTCATAATGTGATTCGATGCATTGTGAATTTGTATCAGCTATTTTTGCTATAGTTTTCATACATATAGCCTAGGGCTGAAGTGGTTAAGAAAATCCCCCGTCCCTCTATTTACTATTTACAAATCAGACCTGACCAGTGACCACCCTGACCCTTAGCGCTGAGGAGCTAAACAAATGTTTTGTACAAAAACTGTTTTTATCTGTGTTCTATTGGTTTGGACTGTGTACCTCTTGCAAGAAACCCCAAACATTCTGCTCCAGTTGCTATCAATTACTAGCAGGTAGCAATACATGTCCATGACAACTTCTCAACACTAAATTTGAATTTAAATCAAAATAGTGTTGTTTTAATTTAAATGTGTTTAATCATGAAATCGATTTAAACCATTTCTTCTGTGAAAATATGTCCATAGAAGCAGGTTCCAAGTCCACGTTAGATGCTGGTAAATGTCTTAAATTATCACCTGACTGTCAATGTAAATGAGAGTTTGTATACACTGACACCACGGTGCGTAATCAGTGCCTCAAACTGTGACTCCGCCCACAAGGCACGCTACCTCCGCAAGTTAGATAGCATCGGCATAGATGTTTGTCCGTATGTGATTAAGGATTGGACCAAGTTGCATTGGCAGCCATAGAAAATTCTTACCCCAGGCTAAAACCGGATGTGACGTTTTTGGGCGTTCCTGTCTAGCGTAGTGTCAGTGTATAAGTGGTGGCCATGGTGACACGAGGGCAATTAAACCATTGTACAACAGTGTTACTCACCGAAAAGAAGGTATGCTCAACAAGTCATCCTACTGTATCTAGAGACTGAACAAATGAAACCACTATCATTCACTATACTTACACAACCTACAGTAGTATACTAGTGACCCTATAGGAAAGAAGTGTACAAACATTCAACCTACAGTAGTATACTAGTGACCCTATAGGAAAGAAGTGTACAAACATTCAACCTACAGTAGTATACTAGTGACCCTATAGGAAAGAAGTGTACAAACATTCAACCTACAGTAGTATACTAGTGACCCTATAGGAAAGAAGTGTACAAACATTCAACCTACAGTAGTATACTAGTGACCCTATAGGAAAGAAGTGTACAAACATTCAACCTACAGTAGTATACTAGTGACCCTATAGGAAAGAAGTGTACAAACATTCAACCTACAGTAGTATACTAGTGACCCTATAGGAAAGAAGTGTGCAAACATTCAACCTACAGTAGTATACTAGTGACCCTATAGGAAAGAAGTGTACAAACATTCAACCTACAGTAGTATACTAGTGACCCTATAGGAAAGAAGTGTACAAACATTCAACCTACAGTAGTATACTAGTGACCCTATAGGAAAGAAGTGTACAAACATTCAATCTACAGTAGTATACTAGTGACCCTATAGGAAAGAGGTGTACAAACATTCAACCCAATGAGATGTTTATTTATCATAACTAATTGACAATTAATTATTTGACTGCTGTCAACAGCCATGCTCTTATTAAAATGACTGAAATGAACAGCCAATCATTGTTGAAAGACATCAACAATGATGCACTCAGAAAAGACAAAGCAATTGGTTTAGTTTGCCCAGTGGACAAACAAGCAACATGTTTTGACCAAAATGAGGTCTTCTTGTTGCAAACTAATGTAACATTGTAACAAAAGGATGTAACACATTCCACTACATGTGTGAATATCTACTGATTCATGAAACATAGACATTACTCAGTTCAAAGTTGTTTAAAAGTGAACGGCAGTCTTTTTTTATCACTTGGCTCATGTACAGTAATTGGATTGCCATTGGATTATTTACTTTGAAACAACAGTAGTCTTCACTGAAGTATTCTGCTTATTGAAGGACTATTTAATTTGCGCTCCTTCCTTTTGTTTTTGTTTTTCAGTTTCAAATCCGTTCTTTTCGGTGAGCGGCATTGTTGTACATGCAACAATACAAATCAATCAGGCATAATTTGTTTCTTAAAGCACACTGAATGTCATCTAATAATTTCTGCATCTTTGTTCTTTTGCACTTTGTTTATTTATATGACAGATTTTCACTGCTGGTTGTCAGGATGCAATATTATTAAGATATAAAATTATATTTATTTATCATGGAATTGAATATGAATTGAGTTTTGTTGCCAAACCATATTATATATATTGATTATGCATATAAGGCAACATGAATGATCTATTTGGAGTGTCTCACAAATGCACCTGCCATCATTATATCGAGTGTGGTCATCTCATATGGTCAAAAGTCAGGACTATTCATTGTAATCCATTCTACAATGTTCCTAAGAGGATTGTTTTTTGTAAAATCACCTAAGTGCTATTAAATTGCTACCATATCCTACTAAACCACTTTTGAGCTTTTCACATTGTAGAATCTGTCTTCGTGTTTATTGCAGAGTTTTGGTTACAGGAACATGGTTTCCAAACTGGTGGTAATTATTTTGAGACACCAGTGATGTATCACATTCCATTCATAAGAATGGGACAGGCGTGAACCTTGACCGATGAAATCATTTCATCATTTTATTCTTTTAGATGTGTGTAAAATGTCATAATGAATCATGACTTATCAATCAATTATCAAGTATTACTTTCAATTATTATCAATCAATTACCAATCTATGGCAATCTTGACTTACGACCAAGACCATGTTTCAGTAAGTGGTCGCTTGTGCCCAAACTGACTGATTTTTGATTGATTGAATAATTTGACAGTTTGCAAAATGAGCACGGTGGCGCAGATGTATACAAAAGAAAAGATGAATGATAAAAGGATAGCTCTGAGGATAGCTCTCAGAGCTTAATTGTTTCCATTAGGGTCCTTTGTATTAAACTCCTTAATACATTTCAACATTGTAAAGTTTAAGTTTAAATAATTTAGAAAACCTTTGTATATAGAACTGTACTCTTTTTTTGCAAAATATTTTTCTATTTTAAACAATATTTCTCTCAAATCATCATACAGTTCAAAGGACAATATAAAATAAAATGTATTTAATTATCCATCTCATTCAAATCACAATATTCACATATCTATCATCCTATGCCCCGTATCTTCCTGTTTCTATATGGAATGACAGGATGCCACAACTGCGTGACCTCTGACTTCTGGACAAATTATACAAAACTTATTTTTCACATTTATTATTTTCACTTATTTAAATTAAACATGTTTTTCATTTCGGCTTGTGCAAAATTTCCACTGGCCAAATGTGGTAAATGGTGCATTTAGCACCTTTATCCAAGGCGCTTTACATAGATTGTGCATTACATTCACCCATTCACACACACATTCATACATTGGCAGCGAAAACCATGCAAGGCACCAACCAGCACACCAAGCCCGCGTTCGAAATGGCAACCTTGCGGTTACCATCCGGCCACTCTACCCCTGAGCCACCACCGTAAATGTGTACCCGGGTACCCCAAATTTGTTTTTTAATCTCAATAATAAATAATAAAAATAATACATTTAAAATATAAAGAAGCTGTTTGTTTTTCCTCATGTCATTCTTAGTTTTCCATAGAGAACAATCTTAAACTCCCTTCCCCTCCATCCAAGTGGAAGGGTCCTTACTACTGTGTAGACTCATTGGGAATATTTTCACAACTCAAGATAATCCAATCCAACAACATAACAATCTGTTATGTTGCCTGATTATTATGAGAATAGTTACAGAGACAATACAAGGTGTAAAATGGCTAGAAGGAGCAGGGGAAATGGATATTCCACTGATCACATTGCTAGAACTCAATACAAATCCTGGCCGGTTGCTGGAGATCTGTTCTTCGATCCAAGTCTGGTACGGGGACACACTGGCATAACCCTCAGGATTGTTACGTATGGCACAACCTTCTTCCGATGTGAAGCTATTAACTCCAATCTGAATCCAGCGTTCTCCCCATTCAACCACCATTGGGCCTCCTGAATCTCCCTGTGCAAAAGACAAAATGGATCTTTGCTATATCACTAAATATTATGCTTCAATTGAAACTGCATCAGCTTGGTCAAAAATCTGTAACTTGCTTGCCAGATTTGCATTACAACAGGGAATTTAGCAGAGGTGTATGTTAAACATTATAGTGTTGGTTTATGTTCTTACATAAATTATGTGCAAGTACTACTACTCTAGTTATTATAGTACAACACCAACACCATAAATTGCACTTCAGGTAGCCAAACTAGAGCTGCCCCAGATATAGATATATACAGATACTTGTGAGACACCTTCAATTTTACGGCCACAACAAAGTTTGTCCTCAGGCCTATATCTCATGACTTTATATGGCGGGCCGGAATAAGGAATTTGGCCTTTTTTATGTGAATTTAGAGTCTAAATTGACTAAATTGATTGAAGCAACCGGAAACAAATGATATTGAGCAGCGAGAAGTCCTGGCTAGAAGCATACCGTACAAATTAATTTGACCATAACTTCTTATCTATGTGGGAATCCAAGTGAATGGTGCACCCACTGCACCAGGCCTATAGTCACATGACCAGCAGGAAGTATAAAAGTCTTGTGCCTTCCTTCCACTAGAGAGCCATTTTGACTCTGCTACAAACGGGTGGTGTTGCCCTCTCATGCAGGGCGAAGGAGAAATCATGGTAGGCCACAGCACCCTTTAGTTTGTTAGCCTAGGAGGCCCTTTTGTTTGAGCACATGCTACTGGTCAAGTGAAGTGGTAAATGAAGTGAGCAAGTGCTCTGCTGTAGAGACCTGGAGATACTGGTAAGACATACATTCTATGTGTTGTATGTGTGTCTGTGTATTTTAATGCATTTTTCTGTTTTGTAATATCATTGTCCTTGTACTCGGAAAGTCTTAATGGCAGTTGTTCAGATGGTAGACATGTTGAGTGGTTTCCGACAAGGAAGTTTGCTTAATTGGCTCTATTTTCACTAAAAAAAGAATGTATTCTGATGATACAAAATACAAACGCACCCATAGTTCATGTTTAATAGTTAATAAGCAGAGCCTTAATGCCAAGATCAAATATAATATTCACGATTGTATTGTATTTACTCGGATTAACACCGGTTAACTCTACATAATTGTTTACGGGGTAAATCAATGCATGAAATCTAACATTTCTAAAGTGTGAATGAAACACACTGGATGTAGATGACTTACAAAACAGATGCCCTTTCCTTCTCGACCACCACAGATCATGTTGTCAGTGAAGTACTTAAAGAAGGATTTACATATTGCATCGGACACAATGGGCACCTCCACCTCTTGCAGTCTCTGTGGATTGGGTAGAGGATCTGGAAGGGAGGAGATGTGTATATATATTTAAAAAATCTGTATAAAGTGAAAGGTTACTTGCCCAACAATTCCACTTCTCAGTAGAGATTAATCTGGTCGGAGACCAGCACTGCTGAAAGTTAAGTTTACTGTAGTCTGTCTGGGGACAAATCACCATCGGCATAACTTGTACTGTAAATCCAGTAGATAATGTCCAACATTTTTGGTTAATCATAAGAGAATATATAAGAGAATGTGAACATGCAAGTGCAGAGGAACTCTGGTACAGATCTTCTAGCAATATGTTTCCTAGTGGTATACTATTAGCCCTGAAACATTAGCCTGGCTAATAAGCCAGACTCAAATCACACTGGGTCTGACTTGGTCAGAGCTACTGTCAGTCAAAGGTCTCAAGCATTGAACATCACTGTACCAAAGCCCGCCCATATTGCATACCGTGTCCCGATTGGCCACACCAGTTCTCTGGTGTAGGAAATGGGCGTACAATTGAGCCTCTCCAGACCGTAATCCGCCAGCAGGCAATTTTTTTGCAAACGGCTGATTCGGTCTGGCTTATTAGCCAGGCTACTGAAACATGACATGTCATACGAGCGTCATGTGAACCATTGCTAGTATACTATGTGTGTGGTCACTGGTCACAATCACTGAAGATGTCTCACCATCAGTGTTGACGTTTCCCCAGCCGGTAACCCAGCTGCTGCTGCCAGCGCTAGAGGCACTTCCCTTTGCCGCGAGACAGACAGGTCTAACGTAATCAGTAAATCGAACAGAGGAGGAGAGTTTTAACAAAGCAATGTCGTTGTCAAGAGTAGCACTGTTATAGTTAGGGTGTATGATGATCTGGGACACTGATCTGGACACCTCATTGGGATTGGAATCCTGCAGATTCAATCGCCCAAGGTACACTGTGACATCACTGGGCCTGGAACTAGGGGGAGAGAGGGAGGTGCGTGTCATTAGTCAGAAGGTTCATTGTTTCCGAAATTACTATCCCTATCTCTAACCCTAACCTAAACATAACCGCAAGCACGGGAGCAGTGCATGTTCGCCAACCTTAATGCATGTTCGGACTAACGGGATCTATGGGCAGTTCTATGGATCTATGGGCAGTTCCTGAGAGGGTGAGGGAGAGAGACAGAATTACAAAGTCGGGACTAGGAGAAAACACTGCTTTTTTTTTATGGGGTTTTTTGCAAAGAAAATCTTTTAATGTTGTCAGGTGGAAATGTGCATGGCCTATTTGAGGAGTAGTGTAATGACGGGCCACTCTTGCAGACTTTGGGAGCCATTAGCCAACCAGGATGGAATCATGAACAATCTGACAGATCCGTCTTGATCACATGACTAATAGTTAGATAATTAGATTATTGTAATCGGTATGTGATGGTTTCAATAATTATATAATTGGGGTGACCTGGTGAGTGGTAGGCTTTCGTGTATACCTTTTCCTATCTAACATTATAAGCAGGGTTAAGGTAAAGAAGTAATGAGCAGTGCACCTCCAGCAATGAGCAGCACTCAGGATCCACTCGTTAGTAATGAGGGTTCCTCCACAGGCAGTAGTGGAAGACCTCACACTGGCCATCCAGGGCCATGATCCTGCAGCTGCATCAGAACCGCCTACGATCCTCGTGTTGCGTGGAGCCACGCCGCACACTAAGGAAATGTAACGAGACAAACAGATTGATCCTTGTGTTGCGTGGAGCCACGCCGCACACTGAGGAAATGTAACGAGACAAACAGATTGATCCTTGTGTTGCGTGGAGCCACGCCGCACACTGAGGAAATGTAACGAGACAAACAGATTGATCCTTGTGTTGCGTGGAGCCACGCCGCACACTGAGGAAATGTAACGAGACAAACAGATTGATCCTTGTGTTGCGTGGAGCCACGCCGCACACTGAGGAAATGTAACGAGACAAACAGATTGATCCTTGTGTTGCGTGGAGCCACGCCGCACACTAAGGAAATGTAACGAGACAAACAGATTGATCCTTGTGTTGCGTGGAGCCACGCCGCACACTAAGGAAATGTAACGAGACAAACAGATTGATCCTTGTGTTGCGTGGAGCCACGCCGCACACTAAGGAAATGTAACGAGACAAACAGATTGATCCTTGTGTTGCGTGGAGCCACGCCGCACACTGAGGCTTCGTACACACCTTTCGGACACACAGATCTGTCCGACCGACCACTGATTACATTTTTATGATTTGATGCCTCCATGTCCCACAATGCTTTGCGCGATTTGGGCGGTGCTACGACACGCGGAAATAGATGCACATATGTTCAGTGTAGTTTTCTTGACTGCAGCAGCAGCTAGCGATAGTTTGTCGAGGCCGTTTTTCACACTCAAAGTTCACTTAGAAGGTCCGGATCAAGGACCAAGGACCACATATTTGCATTTTGATTTTGGTCCGTTTGGTGTTAACTTCACACTGGACTGTAAAGCGTACCAAATATGTAAACAAATGACACGTGGACACGTTAAGCGAACCAAATAGTGAAAAAAAGAAAAGAGGTCATTTTACGAGGGAAAAATAACATGAGGGGGTGCGGGAAATCACTGTCTACAATTTTTGGGCGCAACCTTCAGTCACACAGAGAGAAGAGAACAGCAACATGAATCATGATTGCAGCAACAACTTGAAATTGCATTAATTCTTAATAATTTGATTAGCCAAATAAGACAACAGATGAACAGAGGAGCAGGTGTTTGAACAATAATGTGCTTGCTGCTGGTGCATACAATTCACCGGAGACGTATAGCCTACAACAAAGTATCCCCGAATCCCGATAAAAAGGACTTTTCTTCCATGACCTATATCACGTCTTTTGCTATAGTGATGTAATTAATTAATCATTTAGGACCACCTGTGTAGCTTATTTAACATTTGCTCCATTGGCTCTTTATGCGTGCGGCCGTGCGCTAGAGCGAGACAGGATGATTTTAAATATTTCTCTGTCTGCGTCTCTCCCATAGAGCTATAAAATATATCGGGTCTCTCCCCCCACATGTGCGCGCGTCATAACTTTTCGTGGTGGCGGCGGCGCATGCTTAAAATAAACAGATCTACAAGCTTACATCGTGTACCATACCGTAAGTACCATTCGTGTCAATAACTTGTACATCTGTTATATTTGCGCATGTGAACCTCGTACGCTGCCATTACATTTCTACTCTAGGCTACTCATAGACATATATGCGTCTAGGCCTACTATTAAAATCAATAGTGATCCCCGTAAAAAATACATGCTTTTAGAACTAATTATTAATGCAGCCTCACAACTGCCGAGGCCCGACGGCTATTTTGGCTATCGTCCTGTATTTCTGGACTCACTCACTGGAGACAGCCGTGCGCAACTTGGACTCTCCAAGTTACGCACGGCCGTAGCCAAAAGAAGACATACAAACAAGCGATATAATAGTCTGTCTCACGTAACTCAGAAGACTACAGCCTAAACCCCACCCAGTGCTGTCAAGAACGGAAGTTCTCTCCTATTAGTTGGCGGTTAAAAACCACCCTTCTGTCCGATCTGAAGTCCCACCCTGTTCGTTGGCTGTTTTGACTACAAGGTGTCCGATGTGTTTGTTGTGCCCTCCGCCCCCACATCGGACAGGTTTGTCCGATCAAACGACGTGACTCCCATTGAAAATGAATTGGAGCAGCAATCAAATAGCAATCAGGCATCGCACACGGACCAAACATTTGTTCTTTAGGTGTGTACGCAGCCTCAGGCCTCATTCACACGTACCAAACACCAATCAAGCAATGTTTGGTCGTTTTTTTTTGGGCCACCACAATGCTTTTCCAATGGGAGTCACATGGTTTGATCAAACATTTGTGTTTGATTGCTGATTGCTCCCCCCTCATCAAACAAAAATGTTTGGTCAAACCATGTGACTCCCATTGAAAATTAATTGGAGCAGCAATCAAACAGCAATCCAACATCGCACACGGACCGAACATTTGTTGTGTAGGTGTGTACGAAGCCTGAGGAAATGTAACGAGACAGATTGTGTAAAACATGTAAAATCATGCAAGGCTTCTCTTGCTTTTTCGGGTTTTCACATCATCCACAGTTCTTATTTTGTGACTTCGATCTATTCACTTACAGTATTTCTCATTTTCTTGTCTTTCTGTACACCCTATAAGCTCGTGGCTGTGCTCGGTGAAACACTGGCCTGTTATAGGGTCACTAGGTCATTAGGGTGACCATACGTCCTCTTTTACCTATACATGTCCTCTCTGGCCTGTCCGGTCACCAGAACCAAGGATGTGTGTTTTTCATTGGCGGTTTGTATACAAAGGGGGCGTGTCTGATAAAATGAATATCAAAATGCTGAATCAAGCAACTCAAACTGTTGGGTCCTCAAAAAAGCCAAAGTAATTACCCCAAACATGTTTGAAAGTGAAATGTCCCTTTAATTCCCTGAAAATAGCTAAATATTAATCAGTGGAAAATCTGTTCAGAAGGATCTATTTGATAGAAAGTAATAAAGCTGGCTGAAAAATATTTTCACCGTTGAAAGAAAGTGTTTCAAAGTGTCCAAAAATAACAATCAAAACACTCCCATTGCAACACAATCAAAATGGAAAAAGAAAGACCAGTCCAAAATGTCATTGTACCTGTAGGTTCATGATGAGTGATTAGATAAAAGGCATGATAAAAAGGCATGACAGGATTTAAAGGAATGTCGTGTTACAACTGCAAGGACTAAATGAATGCCCTACTTTATCATACAAGAGTGTCGCACAAAAGTAGTGAATATAGCAGATCTACTCGCCTAGATTTTAGATTGGCTATTTTCACAATTTAAAATGTAATAAAAAAAATCACACCCGTGTGAAGGGAGGGGCGCTCTTATCATCATACTGTACATCTTCATGATGTATGATGATATTGTCAATGGGAATTTAATCTTTGTGTTAGGACAAGAGAGACTATTTGCTCGTCTACTGTACGTCATACAGGTATGACGTAAATTCTCCATTCAATGGCATTTAATGTCTGTGTTAGGACAAGAATCTACACTATTGATATGCATTCTTGACAATAAAAACATCAATCAATATTACAGTATTTATTTTACACAGGGTGAATGAATGAACTCACCATCCAACTGTGCTATGCCACCTGAGAAGTTGAAAGAATTACTGTTAGTATGATGACCTGCAAGTTGTTCTTACATAGGACCTGCATGCACAATGAGACATGTGTTTTATCAACCTCGCGCATTGCTTTTAGTCACAATTAATATTTCAATATGTTTATATGATTCATGTAGTTAGATCGGTTAATATTAATATTTGTCTCATTCTACTATCAATACAATAGCTATACATAAGCTGTTCTGTTCAGACCTAAGACTTCCCTTGTTGTTACATTAGCTGTAATTTGTTACATTATTTGCATTTTAACTTACTTGTATATCCTTAAGAGAGCTTTAACATGTTTAGAATAGCATTTGGAATATTGTTTTGTTACACTTACCACCAACCACTAAAGCTAAAATCAGCACAACACAAACATCCAGTCTTGACTCCATGACTCCATGACTCACCTGTGTAAACACAAGAGCATTCATTTACAAGGAGGAGTCGTCTGTCAGGTGGAGGCGGGACACTGTCCTTGCTAAATCTGTCCGCCTAGGGTGACCAGATCCAAACTGTTCATTTGAGGGACAGAAGTTTCGCTTGTGGGATGGGGGGGACCCCGTCCCCCCCATCCCACTTGTCCCACACAAGAGATACTGGAGTACCGGGTTAGCAACTTACTACTTGAGTGCTATTTGAGTGCTATATTAAATGCCTTGATGTCATATTCGACCATAGGCCTATTGGGTATAAACTCCTCTGGTGTCTCACATTTTGTTTTAAAATCATGCTTTATTTTTATTTTTATGCTATTTTAACAGGCTTAAAAACACATCTTGCAGGAAGAGACAATGAGAGAGCTTTACAACAGAAGGCCAACTATTAGGGGACTAAACTATTAGGGTATTTGAACACTGATGCAATTGCCTGCCAGTCATAATGTGGGACAGGGTCTCAATTTGTGGGACGCCTGAAAAGTCTTGGAAATGAGGGACTGTCCCACGCAAAGAGGGACATCTGGTCACCCTATCCGCCTCATGTTTAGAATAGCATTTGGAATATTGTTTTGTTACACTTACCACCAACCACTAAAGCTAAAATCAGCACAACACAAACATCCAGTCTTGACTCCATGATGTCACCTGTGTAAACACAAGAGCATTCATTTATAAGGAGGAGTCGTCTGTCAGGTGGAGGCGGGACACTGTCCTTGCTAAATCTGTCCGCCTCTAAACAGCATTTAAGGATGCTGTTAAATGCTGTCTATCAAAAGAAAGACTTTAACAAAACCGACACTGAAACCAACATCTCTTCATCACTGTTCCAGAGGTTATCGAAACCATGACCAAAATGACATTCACACTGAGTAGCCTACTATAACTATAAAGATAACTATATTGTTCACCATTGTATTTTTTTTTATAGATGGTTTGAACTGAACTCTGCCATCCATTTGACTTTTCAAAACTATATTTTTATATATAGTTATAGTTACAGCATAGTGCTCGGTGTGAAAGATTATGCCTAAACAGCAATTTTGCGGAACCTTTCGGTGTACAAACTTGTGTAAACGCAGCAATGTACTATATATTTTACAAAACCTGCATCAAATTCATGAGATGGTTAATATGAGTACTTACAAAATGCATGCACATTGCCTTCTACTCTCATAATCAATCCAATTAACTTTTATAAGAATATGTATTTATCTTTATTTTTTTATATATATATTTTTAAGATGTCCCAACTGTCTAAGATCAAGAGTATTATATTGACCTGTGTAATGAAATAACTTTGGTCTGCTTTTTCCAACTTTGGACATTTGGAAATGCAGTACGCAATGCGATGAAACTGGACGTTATTTAATCCCATCCTTTGGGATAGTTATAAGCTACATCATATGGCTTGGTGATGAATTGACCTGCACTGAACATTCAACATATATTTATGTGTAACTTCTTACACATAATTTCATGCAAAGATTTCCACCATTTTTTTACATTTATGGAATTGCAGATTTCTTTTGTTTAAAATATCCTTTCTTTTTAATGTAAAAAAAAAAGAAATTAATGAACCATGGTGGGATGTCTGCCTTCTGTTCTCTTCAATCTACTCTTGGGTGAAATCTCCTGTAAATCTCTATAACACCATTCAGTCTTTTGTTAGTTCTGTGATCAGCTGAATAAAACATTTGAAGCATTTCCTGCTGCTGCAGTAACGTCTCTTTGTAGAAGTAAGCCCCTTATACACCGGGGGTGAACCAGTTTGGTTCTTTTTTTCCTGCCTAATATTGAACCAGTTCAGTAAATTATAAGTTTGTTTGGAACCCTAAAAGTTGGTTCGGAACTGGAACCATAAATTGTCCGCCGGTTCTGTGAAAGCACCAAGGTTCCAAGAATCTAGAACCGAACCAGTTACCAAAGTTCTTTTGGTGGGATTTCTGTTGTTCCAATAACTGGTAGAATACACTGATTTATATTGTAATCACTGAATCATCCTCATGAGAGGATGATTTAGCATTTTAGGAGGCATGATATCTTACCAGGAGTTTATAAATGCTAAATCCTAAACAACGTCACATGCAGCAT
This sequence comes from Electrona antarctica, assembly GCF_951216825.1. Taxonomy (NCBI): domain Eukaryota; kingdom Metazoa; phylum Chordata; class Actinopteri; order Myctophiformes; family Myctophidae; genus Electrona; species Electrona antarctica. Next base: position 19,727,137 of record NC_136795.1, on the reverse strand, counting down.
TCCAGTGGTTTGCTCAAACATTTAGATATTTCTGAGTCATAACCTCTCGTGTGCCTTCGGCCTGGTAGAGATTATATCTGTGGTTAACTGGAACTATGAGGAAACTGGCACTGATAAATAAGTCAAGTCGAGGGGAACGAATGGTGAAGGCATGAGGAAGATTATAACAACAATGATAACAATAGTACTGAAAGTTTATTCAGCATACATTTGCCAAAAGAAAAATGGTTCCACCCCACTGTCTCTGAGCATGAAGTTGAATATCTAGTTTGGGCGTTCCTTTGTAGGTGAAACCCTGCTCGCCTTGCTGGGTTGCACAGATACTGTACAGCGTGCAAGTGCACTGCACACAAGCACCGTATGCAGCATAGCATAGCAGCCGGGGATACATCGGTCAGTAGTGTTCTTTCAGTCTTGGCCAGTGATTGTTGACAGGTTTCAGTGACTTGGTGAGATGAGATGATGTGTCACTTACTTACTCCTCTTCGTCCCCTATGGGACATGAGGCTTCAATGAGCGCTCTCCATTTAGTCCTGAACACGATGTCAGATTCAGATCAGATACTTTTATTTATACACACAGGAATTTGTTTTGACATTAACATGAGTGAAAACACTGCACACGTTAATGCCACAGCAGCCCTGGCCGGCGCCATCTTGACAGCTTCCCATTGCATCTCAAGCGACCGCCTTCGTTGAGAGCAAGAGAAAGGAAGGTGTTGGTGTAGGTTGATGAAGTAATCCTGATGAAGAAATACTTTTTCCCTCGCTGGGTTGGACAGAAATTACTGCACAACATGCACAACTGCACATGCGCACAAGCAATGTAAGCGGCAGAATATTGATACATTGGTCACTTTCAGTCCTGACCAATGATTGTTAACAGATTTCAGGAAACAAGGAGGAAACGCAGTTGGACACGCAGCTATCAGTGATGGACTAAACAATTTAAAGCTAGTACTGATGGAAATAATAAAGATGGAAACAAAATAACAGACTATCATTAAACAGAGTTTTCCATTAAACTTTGTGGGAGTGACAATATGCTGCCATGAAGAGATGACTGCTATTTTGGTTATCGAAGTCACACTTGAGGTCAAGGTCAAAATGTGAATCAAATGGGTGGACATTCATGACACTGGTGGGAATGATCAAGTAGATCGCCTCAAATTGATTATTATTATCCTTTTTGTCAAAGTCTGACTTTGCCTGCATAATTGGTGAAGTTTCAGGAATGTAGATAGATAGATATATAGAGATACTACAGAAATTGTAAGATGTAATTTCAGCATTAGAAATATGTCCTAAACTGTGAAATGGGCAGATACTTGTTTGCATTTTCTACTGTGTGGGGTCCCCCAGGGTTATGTACTGCACCCTACTCCTTTTTTCCTAATTAAATATCTTGGCTTTGTTATCTCTACTCACAAGCTCTTCTATTACTGTTAAGCCGATAACGCACAGTTACTTTTTCTCCTTCAATCCCTCTGCCACAGATTGAAGGCATGGAATGTCTTTCCACCACACGCCTCAAACTCAAGCCAGACTGAGCTTCTCTTCTTCCCAGGTAAGTACTGCCCCCGTCAGGAACTCACCATTCATCGACACAGCACTCTTCCTTCTCTTCTGTCTCCTCTGACTCTGGTGATTCTTCGTTCTGATGTAAGTCATGTGACCAATGCTTTGTCATCTTAGCAATGATGGAAAAAGTACTCGTAATGTTTTACTTAAGTAAAAGTTATTTTATTTTTTAGAAATACTCTGTTGCAAGTAAAAGTCCGGAATTCAAAATGTAATTGAGTAAAAGTACAAAAGTATTGGCATCAAAACATTTACTTAAAGTACCAAAAGTAAAAAGCACTCATTATGCAGAATGTCCTGTTTCAAGTTTTCTAATCATGAATCTTTTGAAAATAGCAGATGTACAAGCGCAACGCATTGTGAGCTTGTAGCAGAAATGTATATAGGGCTGAAGTGGTTAATGTATGTTTTATTATAATAATCAAAATTTACAAAGTAACTATTAACTAATGATGTTGAATTATTGTATTGGTATTTGCCTCTGAAATGTAGTGGAGTAGAAAGTAGGCTACCTCAAAATTGTTCTTAAGTACAGTATACTTATGTAAACATGCTTAGTTATAAATAATGATATTCCTCTTTGAAATTAAACACCAATAATGTCACCCATGTCATCAACGGTACTGGGAACCCACTTCTGTCTGTTCAGAAGTCATATCAAAATGATACAAAATGATCACCAATGGAATTACTGTATGTCCAAACTAAGCCAACTAAACTATCACCCTAACCCTTGACAAAACTTGCAATGTTTTTGTACTTTATCTGTATTCTACTGGTTTTAACCCATTAAACCAGGAATGCATTTGTGTCATTTTAGATTTTGGCTATATGATGATGATGATTGATGATTATTTATTTTCGTGTCCTGCACACAATGTGCTATACAGTAGCCTACGCTTTTAAAAAACAATCATAGGATTTAAAGCAGTGGTTCTCAAAAATGGCAAAAATGGCATTTTTTTTTTTATGATTTAGAAAAATCTTGAAAGTGCACAGTTAACTGTTGCAACTATTTACAAGGAAACCCCAAACATTGCACATGAAATTGTTCCATCTCTGCTCCAATTGCTAACTAGAAAAAAGTCGATCCCCAGTACCCCTGACACTGTCAGCCCAACTGTGCAACACTGTAAAAAGAAAAAGAAAAAAAGACAACATACACGTATAGACATTAATGAATAAGAATTATTTTATTGTTGAACCAGTACAATCAACAATACAAATTCAAATATTAATGCTAAAATCTACTTCCCCTCCATCCAAGTGAAAGATTCATAGTCAAAAATCTGACTCAGTGGACATATTTGTTGATTTTGTTCATATTTTGAACAAATCACAACAGCCCCTTATGTTGTAGAAGGAGCAGGGAAAATAGATTGGATCTTCCACTCACTCTGAGCTGTGAACAAATCCTGGCTGGTTGGTGGTGATGTGTTTTTCGATCCAGCTCTGGTAGTGGGACACTCTGGTATACACCCCAGGTTTGATAGGTACGGTGCAAGCAGGGTCACCCCAGCTCACAACTCCAGCCTGGATCCAACGTTTCCCCTGTTGGACCACCATTGGGCCTCCTGAATCTCCCTGTGCAACAAAGACAAATGGATGTTTGCCATCACTAAATATTCTAATATGCTTAATTTCCATGTAGGCCTACAGTATTTGCTATAACTGACCAATGTGTCCAGTTAGCATTTTCGCTTTTTGCAAAGTTTGTGGCTATAGTTTTCCCCCCTCTTGTTTGAAATGAATTTGATAAGGCAGAATATTGTTACTGATAAATCATTGCAAAATAGGCAAATATCAAATTTAAATATGCATTTTTAAGAGGATTCTTTTTTCAGTCCCAAAGCTTTTTAAATGAACCAGAATTAGTAATGACTTCACTGACTCAGTCAAAGATTAGTCTATAACATGTTCCAGATTTGCAATTGCAGATGCAATCCAACAACAGGAAGCTTAATAGAGGTGCATCTTCACATTTTTGTAAAAACACACCGTGTTGAACAGTACACTGCATTCAGTGTACTGCATTCATTCATTTGTCAAAGTCCTTCCTCCTCGTAGGCAAACGGGAACTCTCTACAAAAGTTCTTACATAATCTCATACCGCTATGCAAGTGGTTTGATAAATTCATAGTCAAATTACAGTACCACATCAGTAATTTACAGCCAAACTGTAAAATGTACATACTGTATACCGCAGAGTGATACGACTACATAATTATTGACTGGATCAATCAATCCACAAACATGTATTGTGTCTAAAGGCGAATGAATGACAGATGTAGCTGACTTACAAAGCAGGTGCCCTTTCCTCCATCACCAGCACACATCATGTTGTCAGTGATGTCTCGTCCATAGTCCATCGTACATTCTTTATTGGACACGAGAGGCAGATTCACCTCCTGCAGCCTCTGGGTGGAAGGTAGAAGAGCTGGAAGAGAAGAGTATAAACTATAAAGTGTCTGTATGAAGTGAAAGGTTGCTTAACAACTACACATGTCCTGGGTTGTGTGTAATACCCATTTCTACATTCTTATAAAGTATTAGCTGTCTTTGTTCCAGGATCCCTTAAAGGTCGCTTCAATGGAGATGAAACTGTCCAGAGACAATACTGAGTGTCTCAGCACAGCTGAAAATATAGTTTTGTCTGGGCACAAACTATCACCATCTGCATGTATCTGGGCAGTATACTGCATCTGGATACTGATGATTATCTGACAATGACAATCATCCCAGATTATTACCAGTAGGGGCACCATTGAATCACATCTAGGACAAGAAGCATTGTTTGTTGCACACTTGAACATATACTGCAGTGCACAAATGTTATTAGGATAATATTTCATAATACAGTCACTGAACACGCTGAAGAGGTCTCACCTCCGGTGTTGATTCTGCCCCAGCCGGTAACCCAGACGGTGCTGCCAGCAATGAAGTCACTTCCAGCTGCTGCCAGACAGACTGGTCGGATGTAATCGGTAAACTTATTAACAGGGTCGGAGAGTTTTAACAGAGCAATGTCGTTGTCATGTGTATCAGTGTTGTAGTTGGGGTGGTTGATTATCTCCGACACGGAGCTGGACACCTCAAAGGGACTGGTTCCCTGCTTGGTCTGTCGTCCAAGGTACACTGTGACATCACTGGGGCTGGAACTGGAGAGGGAGAGGGAGAGATCAATCGATCGATCGATCACTGTTGGTGGAACTTATAGAGTTATACCTAATATGTATTACTACCTCAAAGAGTAATATAGATTATGAAAACAATTTACCAGTTAATTTAACATTTCTGATTCCTAAACTGTCAACATCTTTGCTACTGAGGGATTCATTTAAAGGGATATTTCACTATCAAAAAGCCTTTTGGTCATTATCGTCTACTCAGGCTTATGTGAACACCCCAGGCAGTTTGTAAGTTGCTCGATTCAATATTTGGATATTTGATATTCATTTTAGCTGCCCCGCCGCCTTCTTATACGAACCCATTGTAACTTCAAACTCCATTTTAACCATGATTCCTCAAACACCCGTCCATTTTTCTGGTGACTGATATAGATATTGTCCTAATACGTGACGGGCCGTGTTTTTTCATTTACTATTTTCATTTATTTTCATAAATTTCATGCACCCTTCAACCCTCAACTCGCTCCCTCAAACACAATGTTTTTGTCTCCTCCGACCTCCCTTATTCTTTTCCAAAAAAATATAAAAAGTAAATGGAAAAAAGTAATCATATCAGTCACCAGAAATCTATCATGGCTAAAATGAAGTTTTAAGTTACAATGGGTTTGTATAGGGAAGGGGGTGCGGCAGCTAAAATTAATATCAAATAACTAAATACTGAATCGAGCAACTTAAAAAATGTCTGGGGTGTTCACATAAGCCTGAGTAGACGATAAAATGACCAAAAGTGAAATATCCCTTTAACGAAGAAAAGAAAAGTGCTTGAAAAACCATTTATCTGCTTACATTATCGCTACCTCCGAGCATGGTAAATGGTCTAGTTCTAATATGGATAATACTCGACATCCATAATATTATTTTAAGACCTCAATGCTGAGTCTCACAGCAATGCCCTCTATGTTTTACATGTGCTGTAAATAATATTACAGCAATGTCTATGTTTTACATGTTCTGTGTTGAATTTGTATGGATTTTGATTGCTAGCAGTGTGTGCTGGTTGAGAATCCGTCGGTCAATCTACTATCTAATGTGCTCTTTAAGTAGCAGGGATATACTTCTGCGCTGGGGAACCTACCTCACAGCTGGTCAAGGTGTGACCAGCTACAACGTAGGAGCTGGGTTTGAAAATGACAACTGCAGTGTCTAAGACCCAGAGGATTTTACAGTGTAGGCCTACAAACTTGATGCAGAAATGCATTTTCATGGGAATCATATACAGTGTGTTTGTTAGCTGTGTGTATTATACACCGCTAACATTATGAGCAAATCTTACGTTCCAAAGCATGCAACAGAAGTCAGTATCCACATGTCGTTAATGAGTGTTCCTCCACAGCGATGGGAGCCTTTAGTGTGCAGACTGGCCTGCCAGGGCCATGCCCCTGCTTCAGCTCCAGCACCTCCTATGATCCACGTGTTGAATGGAGCCAGGCCGCACACTACACGGAAATGCAATTAGACAAAACATGTGTAAAACATGTAAAACCACGCAAGACTCATCATGCACTGCTCTCTTGCTTGCTTTGTTCTTGTCTCGTTCATCTATTTCTCACTCATTTCTCATTTTCTGTGCAGCTATCTGTAACCCCTGCTCTGATTGTTGTGCAAACCATAGCATACAGATCATGTTTTAATAACATCTGCATTATTTGTTACATTAGAGTACGGAATTGTAGGATTCTGATTATTAAACACAAATGCTCTAATGCAATTATACTATTACTATTAGAGTATTAATTGACAATCATCCTTACAGTACTTTCTAAAAAGTAGTCTATACTCTTTAAAAAGTACTGTAAGGATGATTGTCAATATTAATACTCTTTTTGTCAGGCTTGGGCCGTGGCTCAGCGGTCCAGGCACCTTGGCTGGCAATCCAGTCTGGCAGTGTGCCGTGGGTTCGACTCCCGCCTTTACAGCCTACTGTCTGTCCCTCCATAAAAAATATAAAATAAAGGCGAAAGCCACAAAAAACATTTAATACTCCTTTTGTCTTCAATCCTAATACTCCTTTAACGTATGTACAGTATTGGCACCAGTCCTGGTGGGCAAGAACCTGCCTACAGAAATGCCCCGGGACTACACTTTCAAAGCATTTTATTATGTGAGGTTTTCTACTAACTGGGATCTTGGAATCGGACAAAGACAAAGAGAACATTGAAGCAGCTTGCATAAAGATTAAAGACCAAATAGGCCTCTACCATTCCCCTCAAGGACTGGGCAGACTGTGCTGCATGGCTTGCACTCTGCTAGGTCAGGGGTTCTCAACGTTTTTGGCTGGGGCCCGCCACCGCTCCGCTGCCCTCCCCACCCCACCCCAATACAAATTGGCCGCTACAATAACCTTAATAATAGAGAAAATACATCATAAATAAATACTGAAACCAGATATAATCATTAAGGAAAGTCTATGCATGTACTATGTAAACTCTTAATTTCCATTTTCAGCCATTCAATGAATGAATGAATGAATGAATGAATGAAAACCAAACTCACCATCCAACTGTGCTCTGGCACCTGAGAAATTGAAAGAATTACTGTTAGTGTGGTGGCACAGAAACCTCTCCTGTTACCAAAAATATACATGGGACATGACGGTCCTGTATGCACGTAATGGCAGGCATGTGTTTTATCAACAAATTGTCTTGCAGGTTACAGAAATAAATCAAAAAGGATTTCCATTCACCATTGTGTGACACTAATCTATTGCTAGAAGTGAGAAGTCCCTATTCATATAACCAATCATACATCATTAATGTAGATTAATATGTGTCTTATTCTACTATGAAAATAAGTTTTAATATACAGATACACACATAATCTGTTCTGTAAAAACGTAAGACTTCCTATTTGGTTGTTATATTAGTTACATCGGTTACTTTATTTGCATTTTAAGTTACTTATATGATTATATGGTTATATTAAATATAACGTTAACATTATTTTGAATAAGATTTTGAATATTGTGACACTTACCATCAACCACTAAAGCTAAAATCACAACGCAAAGGCTCAGACGTAACTCCATGATGTCCCAGCTGTCTCAACTGGGTGCAATCACCGGAGCATTCATTTATAAGGAACACTGGAGATAGGACAGTGTGTGACAGTGTGTGACACTGGCAGCTGTGCCAATAGGCCAGTCAAGCTAAGTTAAAAAGGGGCGACGTGACCCAAAAAAAATTGCAATAGTAATCGTTCAAGGTTTTTTATGATCCTTAATAACATATTAAAAATAGATTATTATATAAATTGTGGATCATGGTAAATTCAGGGGTTGAAAGTTGGGGTACCATTGAAAACCTATTATAAGGGAACAAATGTGAATTATGCTTTAAGTAGCATGTGTCAAACTAGGGGTTCTGAATCAAAGTCTCAATTGCAAGCAATAGTTTTGCACGAAAAACACTCCTTTGGCTAAAAATGGCCGAATTTTGTCCAAGGAGTGTTTTTTGTGCAAAACTAATGCTTGCAATTGATTCAGAATCCTGAATAAAGGTGGTTGCACACGGGACTCCAGCAAAAGACAGACTTTGAATGTCTGTTATTGTCTTTACAATCTCTATATCTCATCCTTCAATTATGTATTGCTCTCACTAAGAAGGCTGACTTAATACATTGTTTGACAATCCTTATAGACCTAATATGACTAATAAAGAATATGTGCTGTTCTGGATGAACTTGGATGACCGTATTATCTGCCCGAGTGATAGGCGAGTTAGCTATTTTTCTTTAATCTAAATCCAAATATTGAGGCCAAATTGCCACATGGCCAGATGGAAAACAAATACTACAATACACACTGATCTGAACTGTCCCAGCAAGCACGGTCATGCAACACCTGGACAAAGTTTAGGTTGTTATGGATGGTGTTCAGGTGGCACAGTGCATGAGGTTGTTATGGGTGGTGTTCAGGTGGCACAGTGCATGATGTTGTTATGGATGGTGTTCAGGTGGCACAGTGCATGAGGTTGTTATGGACGGTGTTCAGGTGGCACAGTGCATGAGGTTGTTATGGATGGTGTTCAGGTGGCACAGTGCATGAGGTTGTTATGGACGGTGTTCAGGTGGCACAGTGCATGAGGTTGTTATGGATGGTGTTCAGGTGGCACAGTGCATGAGGTTGTTATGGATGGTGTTCAGGTGGCACAGTGCATGAGGTTGTTATGGGTGGTGTTCAGGTGGCACAGTGCATGAGGTTGTTATGGGTGGTGTTCAGGTGGCACAGTGCATGAGGTTGTTATGGGTGGTGTTCAGGTGGCACAGTGCATGAGGTTGTTATGGACGGTGTTCAGGTGGCACAGTGCATGAGGTTGTTATGGATGGTGTTCAGGTGGCACAGTGCATGAGGTTGTTATGGACGGTGTTCAGGTGGCACAGTGCATGAGGTTGTTATGGATGGTGTTCAGGTGGCACAGTGCATGAGGTTGTTATGGATGGTGTTCAGGTGGCACAGTGCATGAGGTTGTTATGGATGGTGTTCAGGTGGCACAGTGCATGAGGTTGTTATGGGTGGTGTTCAGGTGGCACAGTGCATGAGGTTGTTATGGGTGGTGTTCAGGTGGCACAGTGCATGAGGTTGTTATGGATGGTGTTCAGGTGGCACAGTGCATATGGATGGTGTTCAGGTGGCACAGTGCATATGGATGGTGTTCAGGTGGCACAGTGCATATGGATGGTGTTCAGGTTCACATTGCAGTGCATGAGGTTGTTGTTCGCTTGGCGACAGGTTTCGAGCTTTTTGTGACGCTACATGATCAAGTATAAGGCATTCATTTACAAAAAAACAAAGTTCTGTCCAACAGCAAAGATGTACAGATAGTAAAGAAATATTGCACAAGGTGATGTAGACGTGCATATTGATGTAGACCTGCATATTGTTTCGAAGCTTAATGTTAGATTTTAATTCACAGGGCATCCCATTGATTATACCATTCTTTGTAAATCATTACCACAACTTCAAAAGAACCCTCACACGACCGCAACAACACAATGTTTTGATGCTACAGTGTCACATGAGAAGGGCCTTGGCCTTGGCCACCTGCCAATCTACAAGTTGTAAAAGTTGCAATGGGCTACTCACATTTATGCAGCCACAGCGAAAAGAAATTGTTAAAACTACAAGATGTAACATTTCTCAGTTATATTTTGTACCTTTCTGTTATCTATAGTCACTATGGACATTTCGCGGTTATTTGTGATCAGGTCTTCTTGATTCTGTCATCTCGATCTTTCCAACAGATTATGATCGCTCTGCAAGTCAACTAAATTCAAGTTCATCTTTATTATCCCTCATTGGCCAGAAGCACACATAGAAGAAGCATTTAAAGCAAACAATACACATCACATGGGTGACAAATACATCATTAAACAGAAATGTGCAGAAATTGCAAGTGTAAATATTGTATGTCTCCTCAGCTGCTAATTATAAAACCTGATAGCATCAGGAATTAATAAGTTGTGTTTTATAATTATAATGCTATAACCGCCTGCTCCCTCAGTTGCTGTCTTGGATTTCACTGGGATTTTAGGTTCATGCCGGTCTTGGCTGTGTTCTATGGGACAGCCAATTGACATGTGTATAGCCACTATGCTGAGGGAGATAAGAGGACTTTGCTGTATACTGTAGGTGTCATGCTGTTTGGTATAATAATATATAATATGCTGGTTTGGTATAATAATATAGAAAGGAATAAAACGTGAAATATATTGTAATAACCGGTGGATTTATTCTCCTAAGGAGGAGGGTGTGACAATTATGTTGTAGGAGTCACTCTTTTTATTTCACACTACCAATATATAAAGCAACTCAGATAGGAAAAGGGAGATGGAGTGCCTATGGTGTTTGACCATGTCTCTAATGGTGTAACCTCAAAAGTACAGATGATTATTAGATTTTGGAAAGATTGGGCACAATTATTCCACAAATAATAGAATAGTTTCCCCCTACTTTGTTCCGGCCATTTTATTTCTTTTTTTATTCAAACTTTGGAAGGTAATCATAGCAATAGCATGCTAACTTTCTAGGAAGAGAGAGGCTGTATTTTCCTTTAGAATCCCAACCGATGATGTGGGTTTCTGAAATATCCACAGCCCTCCTCAGAGACACAGAGTGAGTAGACGGAAATGGTGCCACCTTGTAATGAGCATTCGTGAGGACATAATAGGCTAACATACCGGTATCTTCACATACATTAAGATGAGGTTCAGAATGGCTGAAGTGCTCTTTTCAGTAAACAATTGTTCTCATGTCTCATGCCAGGTATTAACATTCAAGAGATCTCAATCCAAAACCTAGCTTACATCCCCTCCATAATCAGCATAAATCAACAATCAGTCTATGATGCTAGATTCTCAGAACAGTTCACAGACTGTAAAAAGAGAGTACAAGGGGTAAAATGGATAGAAGGATCATGGCAAATACATTGGATCTTCCGCTGATCGCATTGCTGGAGTTGTAAACAAATCCTGGCAGGGGAGCCACTGGTTTTGATGATGTGATCTGTTTTTCGATCCAGCTCTGGTAGTGGGACACTCTGGTATACACCCCAGGTTTGATAGGTACGGTGCAAGCAGGGTCACCCCAGCTCACAACTCCAGCCTGGATCCAACGTTTACCCTGTTGGACCACCAATGGGCCTCCTGAATCTGCCTGTCAGAGAGAGACAAAATGGATGTTTGCCATCACTAAATATTCCAATACGAATCATGTATTTACTATATCGACTGGTGTGTTAACCCATTCTAGATGGGAGCCCCTTTGGGGTTCTTGTTGATATTTACAGTATATTAGCAGCATAAAATTTTTGTAATTTTTGAATTAATATCTGAAACTTTTCAGAAAACTCAGTATTTAGAAGGCGTTTTTAGAATTGGCCTCAGTCCAAATGTATTTTAGCTTTTTGATTTGCCTGTGTTCTCTTGTTTGAATTTAAAAAGACATCATCATAATGTGTCAATAAAGCAAACATAGTTACTGATAAATAATAACTAGATAGGTAACTATTTTTATGATGATTCCCTTTCAGTCCCATTGTCCAAAGCTTTCAGTCCCATTGTCCAAAGCTTTTTAAAAGCCCTGCAGCATCAGTAATGACTTCAATGACATGGTCAAAGATTAGCCTGTAACCAGATTTGCAATCCAACAGGGAGTTTAGCAAAGGTGTGTCTTCAGGTTAACACTGCATCGAACAATATCCTCTCCATTAATTCATCTTAATGTTACAAATGTTCTTTCATAAACTACTACCTATGAAAGTGGTTATAAGGAATACCAAACGACTCGCCCCTTTACCAACTCGCCCCGGGAAGTAAATTATGCTTAAATAACACTAACATGACTGAGATGTCATTTTGACCGTTTTTAAAGATTTTGAAGTTAATTATCTTTGCCCATGAAGCTTTCAGAAGGTTCCCTTTCCATGACCATCATCATTCCATCATCTCAGAAATTGAAAACATCTGAAACATTTTCTAAATATGAATTTAAGCACATCCTACTTGTGTCTGATAACCTATACCTAATAACCTAACCTTATTCCTAACCTTAACCCCAGTAAAACTACATGCCTAATGATGAGGAATTTCCCATCATGCATTCACTCAAATAGGGTCTTCACACAGCTCCCAGATAACGCCAAGGCCTGTCTATACACAATGCCTTCCTGTCACCTGTGACCATCTCTACTGACTTTGAAGCTCTGAAACCATGCTGTGAGAACACAGTGTGTCTGACACTTTGGCTCTGGTGACCTAGAACCCCCTTCTCACCTGTTCCCCCCCCCCCCCACCCCCCTTCCTTCCTTTTGTCTGTAAGCAAATGGTTTTCATCCTGTCTGTATTCCCGTCTCCTCTGAGACCCGTCTCTCGGGGTCCTCCTTGTGGGCGGGACTAACGCTATATAAACTGTACCTCTTTATTCTGACATTAAGCTGCTGGGGCATACGTGCCTGGGTTGTTGGGGAACCAGCATCCATGTATTTCCTGTGCACGTTAAATAAACCATCATCAAGCTTGCCTCATGGTTCTTCACGCGTTTAGTGTGTACAAAACTGCCACATCACTAACCCTAAAGTTATTTCTAACCTTATTCTCAGTAAAACAAAATAAAGAATATAAGAACCGTCGGACCGAGCGGTCGGTGGAAAAGAATCGAGGAGCGAGATGGTTTAGGGGAGACCGTACCGTTATAAGTCCTCACCATCACTTCAATTAAAACTTCAGTTATAGCCATATTAGCACAAACTGAACAAATCACTCTCAAATTGTGTCTGGTCGGTCAACTATACCTAACTGGATCAAACCTGAAAACGTGTGTGGTGTATTATGAATCATAACATCTGCATTACTACATGGTTAGTCACAATTGTACATATAACTTTAACTTCTGCAGTCTGATCTCACTCCAGTGTCTCACCAAAGTGACCCACTAGAACTAAAGGCTATCTGTGGGTAGGGTCAGCGACCACAGCCTTGCCTTACGGCAGCTGTAGAAATACCTAGGCTATTCAGGAAGACCACCTGGGGCTTCCTGGTTGACCTGGGCCAATCTTTATGATAGGAGGCTACAGTTAGGCATTCTATTATTATAGTGCCTGTCACAGGTGGGGGTCTTTGACTTAACTGACACACACACACACACAAACACACACACACACACACACACACACACACACACACACACACACACACACACACACACACACACACACACACACACACACACACACACACACACACAGTGACACCCACATGTTAGAATTGTATAAGATGGGACACAGGAGAGTTGGGAGGGGAAGGTTGGTTGGTTGGTTGGAGGAGAACGGAGAGGACAGGCTTGGCCTGGCCTGAATGCTGTATGGACTTGATGACTTGATGCGTGTAACTTGATGTAACTATGGGATATGCCTTGATTGAATAAAAGAAGGACTTTGCCTGGACATCGCGACTCACTTCATGCTATATTAAGGAAAATAAGGTTATAATCCACGGACCTGTTTAAGGATAGATTCCTCAAAGTGGCGCCCGGCGTGGTCTTGATGACGTGGAGTGATATTCTACGGCACGGAAACCGAACCTGCGAGGATCTGTGGATTTCCCTTAATTTTTCTTTTTTTTGGAGTGAGTTCTGCGACCCCAAGACTGACAATGATGCTGAGAAGAGTCTGTTGTTGAGGCCTGGTGTTACGTGAGGACTGAGGGGTGAGCTTCTGTTAGGGAGTTTAGGAGTTGAACGGTAGTGTGTGCATGGTACAGTATGGTTGTGCTTTGTTTGTTTGGTTTTGTTTGTTTGCGTCTGTGAGTCTGTGTTCATATATGTGTTGGCGTGGTAGTGGGGAGAATTTTACTTTTTATTTGGGTGGTTTAATTTGGGCTGGCTTCTGGTATAATTTTTTTCTTTTGGGTGTTTCTGAAACATGTGAAACGTGTTTCAGAGGGGGGAGGAATATAGATATTAAATTGGGGATTTAATTCAGGTTAAATTGGCTTTAATTTGGGGTTCAAGCTTAATTTAGAGTTTAGTATGAGAATACATTTCTCATTGTAAATTATCACATTTAGGATATTTCATTTATCCTTTGTAAAATTACATAGGTTAATTTGGATTGTTAAGCCTAAAAGTTTTAGTCAAAATATATATATAGTCTGTATAAGTAAGTTGACCTTAGGGACAAAACTACAGCAACCGTTGCTTACATGTACCTGTAAATGAGGACAGTGAGTGACGTGGGTGTGAGATGATCACGGGGGGTCTCTTCCCTAAGTCAGTGAGCTGCTAGTCTAAAAAAAAATATATATAGAGGCATTTCTATGTTTATTTTTATGTGTAGTTTGTCTCTCATTTCTTTATGTTACATTTTGCTGTGTGGATGGTGTGAGAGAGAAAGTATTACATGTTTTCCTTGGAGTGAGTTTGTATGACTGTGTGACTATCTACTCATTATTTGGGGCTAGTATGCAAATGAGTATGCATGTTGGTGACTGTGTGAGGTGAGAGGAGACTGCAGTCAGAGTACAGAGTGTATCACCCAGAATTTATGACAGTGAGGACATGAGCAGGAAATTGTTCGTACCATTGTCTCCTGTGTCAGTACTGCCCGATGAGAAGATTTCCGCTGATTGCAGCACAGACAACCAGTGCATTGACACTGAGGGTCACAGCAACAACTCAGCACAGACTGAGGTGGACAACAGGGACATGAGGCCATCTAAGCAACGGCCAGATGACAGCGACACTCAAAGCTCTGTTAAGAGGGAGCTGGAACGGGTACGTTGCCTGAAAGAGGACTTGACCAGTGAATTAAGGACACAAAGACAGTCTATGCGTGCCATAGAAACACGGTTGAGTGAAATTCTGATGAAAGAGGCACATTTGATCCTCGATTTGGGTGACCTGCAGGATGAGGCTGCCACAGGCTGCCACAGAGACAGTTCACGTGGAGGTGATGACGTCTACAGAAGGGCAGCCCGCCCTGGCGCGGACATGAACATTGACTCTGATTCTGACTCTCTTTCTGATGACTATGGCGAGGACGTTAGGCCTACACAGACCGACCGGAGGAAAAGGATTCAAAGTCATGGGAGGACAAGTGGGAGTAAGAGGACGAGGAAAGAGGACTTCAACGAAAGCGAACAAGAGGAGGTGATGATTGCGCCCATTAAAATACTGCCTGTGGTTGTCCGAGGACAGAATCTTGACTACAGACCATGGTCTAATATGGACATGACGGACTTGGTGACAAAGTTGCCGCCACTGCAGGAGGGGGCTTACGCATGGATGGCCAAACTCGACGTACTTATGGTGGGTTCTCAGCTAACCGTAGGGGATATGAAACAATTATTAGCACACCTTGTGGGTATGCAGAAGTTGAATAGCCTCCTGATCCGTGTGGGAATGCAGGCTTATGTCAACACCGCTGTAGGAGACGCAGATTTGTATGTGGGACACAAGGGGTTCCTGGATCGTGCACTAAGGGAACTTTACCCCACAGACCTCAATCCTGACAGGATTTTGATTGACTCTTTGGCTGACAACGAGAATCCACGCTCATATGTAGCCCGTGTGCACCAGACGTGGATGGATGTAACGGGGAACGATGCCAGCCGTTCAGGTCACGAGCGGGCCCTGGTTAGGGACAAGATTCTGAAAGGTTTGCCCTGGTCCGTGCAGACTAAATTAGAGGAGGTGGTCTCCCTTTCAACCCTGCCTTTGGAGACCTACACAGACCATATTGTTCAATGCGTCGACCTGTTCCGGAAAAAACAGGAGTCCGAAATACTCAAAGCTTTGGACCTTGTTCGACAAATGAATGAGAACACGGTGTCACTACAAGAAGAAAAGCTGAAAAAGATTCAAGAAGAGAGACTTGTCCAGCCAGAAGTTGCACCTTTTCAGCAGCAGCAGTCAGAAGTGCTGCCATGGAGAATGAGGGCATCACCAAGTCAACAACAGGTGTCATCCTATCAGTGTGCTGCACCATGGGGAGTACTGCCGCGGACACGTCATGGCCCAGAGAGCTGTAGGATGAAAGGAGTTTGTCATAACTGTGGTACATTTGGTCATTTTTCTGGACAGTGTGACCAGGGACCACAGCGAGAGACTCTGAGAGGCTGCACGCTGAGACGCCCCTCTCTGTGCTGTTGAAAGCACATGGCTTTTGATCTGTCACCTAGCTGTCATCTGACACTGACCCAATGTATTGTGCATTTGGCATGACGGACATTTTGCTTTTGACACTTTGAGGTTTAGTTTAGGGAAAGAAAGACTTTGTAATGAAAAGGGGTACTTCAGTTTAGGAATGAAAAGATTTTGGTTGATTTGTTTAAAAATAATAGTTAATGGAAATAATATGAGTTCATTTTAGATAACTTCATTGAATATTACAGTGAAATCCAATCCAAAAATGAGAATTATATTCTATTTAGTAATACAAATGTTGTTTAATTGTTAGTTAAAATAGGCCTAAGGTAGGATAATATGTCCGATATTACTTTGTCTCCTGTCCATTATTCTGCTATTACTAGGTACCGGTAATATATTGCAGACAATGTTGAACTGATGGGGATAATGTTAATACGGATTAGAAACTCACCATGAGTATTACATGTTAGTTCTTAGTTTGTGTGCAACTTTCCGAATCAGGAGTCGGATGGATGGTTTCTGCAGGACCATTCATCTGTCCATTAATATTCCATGCAAGTTGCTCACTAACTAAGAAGGGGGGGAGAAGGGAATATTATTCTTATTATAGGAATTAGCCTAGGAACAGTTCACTTGAATTTACAGAAGCTGGGTGTGACAACAAACAGCTTCGGACTGATAGGGTCATTGTCTAACAGATGCCAAATAACATAGCTTTTGATTTTGTTCTTCTGTTTTAGGTTTGATCATACTAGTTTTATTTTGAGTTTTTGTGTTAACTGTTTCAGTTTCTGAATAGTGTCCAGGGGGGAAGAGGTACCTACAAAAGGGGATTCAGTTTAATTTGAACATTTGGGGATTTTTGGGGAAAAAGGAAAAAAAGTGAACATTTTTTGGAAAATTAATATTTTGGGCAAAAGTTATGATTCATATGTTATACTAATAGTATTAAGGACTATTAGTAGGGGGGAATATGTGGTGTATTATGAATCATAACATCTGCATTACTACATGGTTAGTCACAATTGTACATATAACTTTAACTTCTGCAGTCTGATCTCACTCCAGTGTCTCACCAAAGTGACCCACTAGAACTAAAGGCTATCTGTGGGTAGGGTCAGCGACCACAGCCTTGCCTTACGGCAGCTGTAGAAATACCTAGGCTATTCAGGAAGACCACCTGGGGCTTCCTGGTTGACCTGGGCCAATCTTTATGATAGGAGGCTACAGTTAGGCATTCTATTATTATAGTGCCTGTCACAGGTGGGGGTCTTTGACTTAACTGACACACACACACACACACACACACACACACACACACACACACACACACACACACACACACACACACACACACACACACACACACACACACACACACACACACACACACACAGTGACACCCACATGTTAGAATTGTATAAGATGGGACACAGGAGAGTTGGGAGGGGAAGGTTGGTTGGTTGGTTGGAGGAGAACGGAGAGGACAGGCTTGGCCTGGCCTGAATGCTGTATGGACTTGATGACTTGATGCGTGTAACTTGATGTAACTATGGGATATGCCTTGATTGAATAAAAGAAGGACTTTGCCTGGACATCGCGACTCACTTCATGCTATATTAAGGAAAATAAGGTTATAATCCACGGACCTGTTTAAGGATAGATTCCTCACGTGTCTTATAGGGTGAACATTATACTGTATTTAAAATACTTACAAAACAGGTGCCCTTTCCTTCTTGACCAGCACAGATCATGTTGTCAGTGACTTCTCGTTCTCCTACATAGTCAGCATTACACTGTTTATTGGACACAAAGGGCACATCCACCTCCTGCAGGCTCTTTGGAGAGGGTAGGGGAACTAGAAAAGAGATGGGTTTTTTTTTGAATAAAGGTCTTGACTTCTACAGTTTGGGGTAAACAGGAAGGGGGTTATTAAGAGAACAGTTTACAAAAGAAACCGTAGATACAGGTGGCCAAGGAGTAGTAGTAGAATGAAAACAGAAAAGGTTTGCCACAGAATGTCAGCCATATACACATACACATTTCATATTATTTATAATCGCTGAACTTGATGAAGACGTACGTCTCACCTCCAGTGTTGATTGTGCCCCAGCCGGTAACCCAGGCGGTGCTGCCAGCACTAAAGTCACTTCCATTTGCTGCCAGACAGATTGGTCGGATGTAATCGGTAAAGTTTACAGGAGGGGAGAGTTTTAGCAGAGCAATGTCGTTGTCCTTAGTTTTATTGTTAAAGTCATGGTGTTCGAGCAGCTGGGGGTTGGTCCTGGACACCTCATTGGGATTAGAACCCTCCTGGGTCTGTCGTCCGAGGTACACTGTGACCTCACTGATATTGAAACTGGAGAGAGAGAGAGAGAGAGAGAGAAGAGAGAGAGAGAGAGAGAGAGAGAGAGAGAGAGAGAGAGAGGAGAGAGAGAGAGAGAGAGAGAGAGAGAGAGAGAGAGAGAGAGAGAGAGAGAGAGAGAGAGAGAGAGAGAGAGAGAGAGAGAGAGAGAGAGAGAGAGAGAGAGAGAGAGAGAGAGAGAGACGAGAGGAGAGAGAGAGAGAGAGAGAGAGAGAGAGAGAGAGAGAGAGAGAGAGAGAGAGAGAGAGAGAGAAAGAGAGAGAGATCTCTCTATTGGCCTATATCTATAGTACAATCCAGATTGCTAACTTCATTCGGACAGCACACGCAAATGTACACTTAAATTAACTTTAATTACCGTGTACAACACTGATGTAGAAAGTCATCTTTAAAAGAATTACATTGTTGAGTTTATAAGCAGGGTTAGGAAGTAGTACAATAATAATGCATAGTCAAATCTCACTATCCAAAGCATGAAGCAGACATCAGGATCCACATGTTGTTAATGAGGGTTCCTCCACAGCGATGGGAGCCTGTAGAGTGCAGACTGGCCATCCAGGGCCATGACCCTGGTTCAGCATCAGAACCTCCTATGATCCTCTTGTTGAGTGGAGCCACGCCGCACACTACGAAGAAATGTAACAAAACGAAAATGAAACATGTAAAATCAGGAAACGCTCCTTTTTCAATATGTAGCCTATTCAATATGTATTCAATATGATCTCAATGAAATAGAGAATGAGTGTCATTTTGTGTTGTACTGTCCTTTTTATGGTGCGGTTAGAGAAGTGTTGTTTAATAATATAAACTATGTTAATATGATGGATATGAATGATGCACAACTTATTAACCGTTTATTTGAAAAAGATTTATTTAAATTGGCAAATTATCTAGAGAAAGCATGGGACCTGAGGAAAAAGGCCATGTACAGCCAGTAAGAGATATTTATGCTAGTTACGGTGTTTTGTTTTATGTTTTGTTTTGTTTTGATTTATTGTATTTGTATTTATGTTGTATGCGATCAGTAGTATGCGATCAGTAGTAGAAGTATAAAGAACTAAGTGTATAACTGTTTATTGTAACTTGTGTGAAAAGGTGTCACAAGGTGGCATGACACTTAAATAAATGAAATCATTAAATCATTCATATTCATTATTGATAACTTCTCTAACTTTTCTTTTCCATCACCATTCACTGCTCTGTTGCTTGTTTGGTGCTGGGAGTCTGGTGCAACGCACAGGTCCTCGCTGTACTGCTGGTGAGAGCAGGAGTGGACCTGGTGAGACGTAGGAGGGGCCCGGACAGGAGGCAACCCACGGAGCCTAGTCCCTCCACATGCCAGAATTGTACCTCTCAGTCCCGGCATAGTAGTTCCGGAGTGGTTCCAACGGATTGTGTGGCCCTGGTCTTTCCATAGTGGGTCTGATTGAGGGTAGCTACTGGGACGTAAGTCGGGACTTGATCACCCCGGCTGGGTCACCCGAGTGAGGGGTATGATGTTCGCGAGACCCAAAACCCTGATGATCTTGGGATACATCACTGAGGATACGTCCCAGTTGCATCCATGCAATGTATTTTCGTTCTGAGGTATTCTATTTATAGTGACTCATAGGAATAGACTGTGACAACCAGGTATTGTCTGGTGACCATCGGAGAGACGGGTGACAGCCGGAATGTAGACGGCATCCCGGGAGCAGTATGGGTTAGCGCCCCAGCCTGCATCCTCCGTGAGGAGGAAGCCCAAAAACCTTCAATGAGGCCTTTAGGAGGGCCATTCGAGCTGCAAGTGGAGCCTGCAGTACCACCGTTGCCCAGGTGGAGCCTGCAGAACCATTGCGCCTCAAGAATCCACCACTCCTGAATGAAGTGTCTGGAGCTGGGAGTCTGGTGCAACGCACAGGTCCTCGCTGTACTCCTGGTGAGAGCAGGAGTGGACCTGGTGAGACGTAGGAGGGGCCCGGACAGGAGGCAACCCACAGAGCCTAGTCCCTCCACATGCCAGAATTGTACCTCTCAGTCCCGGCATAGTAGTTCCGGAGTGGTTCCAACGGATTGTGTGGCCCTGGTCTTTCCCTAGTGGGTCTGATCGAGGGAAGCTACTGGGACGTAAGTCGGGACTTGATCACCCCGGTTGGGTCACCCGAGTGAGGGGTATGATGTTCGCGAGACCCGAAACCCCGATGACCTTGGGATACATCACTGAGGATACGTCCCATTTGCATCCATGCAATGTATTTTCGTTCTGATATGTTCTACCTGCTTGTTTATTTGCCATGCATGGCAGGGATGTTAGTTCAGGCTTTGGGCCTACTTATTATTTTTGTGGGATGGTATTTACATTACTTGTCCTATACCTGCTGATTCTTTACAGTTGTACCAAATACCTACATTATACTGCCTTGTTATTCTTACCTTTAACAAGCGGTTTGTATTTTGTGTATTTATATGTGCTCTGTATTTCTTTGTTTCAGTTTCACACTTTCCTATATTAAATCCAGTCCATGTACAACACTTCTGCCTGTTCCTTGGAGGAGACTTATAGGAGAGAGTTTAGCTGGCTGTGAAGCCCAATTAGGACGCAGAGTCACGTTGGGTGTAACAGTACAGACACAATGGGAACTAACAAACGAATTTCAACCTTTTTTCCTTAAAACATTGATCTTCCAATAAAGCTGATTCTATTGAGTCATACAATGTGGGATTGTTTATGATTATCTTAACAAAAGTAAAATTAATGGAAGAGGAACTCACCATCCAGCTGCGCTTTACCACCTGAGAAGTTGTAATAATTACTGTTAGTATGGTGACACAGAAACGTCTCCTGAAAGTCAGGCTACACAGTCAAATCTCAGTGTTGATTTAACTCTTGAGTGTACAAATCAGACCAAATGGACCCATAACATCTAACAAACAATTTTGCATATTGGACTTGAGTTTCTATGTTTTACACATGATATAGTCGGATATATTTATACTGCAGGTACTGAAGATGATCCTGGTTTGGTTTAACATCAGTAATAAAGTAATAAAAAGTGAAATACAAAGAGTATGAGATTGAACATTTCTCTGGAAGGGGGCATGGCAGTGTGATGGCACGGACTGGCAAAGGAATAGGTCTTATTGTTTTGGCTTAGCCCCGGCCCCATGACTGGCCAGCCCTTCTGACATATGCCAGAATTGCCAGACATTGTACTTTATTCCATCACGTAGCAGTGGTTCTCAAACCTTTTTGGCCTCAGAACAATGTACGTTTACCTGACTCAACAGCTTAGAAAACTGTGAGAGAAAACACAGTGATAGGTGCATCTATTAATTGACTAGACAGTATGTGAGAGTTGATCTCTCTCTCTCTCCCTCGCTCGCTCACGCTCTCTCTATCTCTCTATCTCTCTCTCTCTCTCTCTCTCTCTCTCTGTGACCCCAGACTTGACAGGTATACGCCTATACGGCATGGATCCCCCATTGGAAAAATGTAGTTCTAGTGACCTCAGTCTATTTAGTCGCAATGCAACACAAATTTGTTTCACAGAACGTTTGTCCCTAGAACAGGGACGAGCTACTTGACTCAGCACTTGACGCTGTGTCACTTTTCAAGGTTTTCTTTTTTGTTTTTATTTTCCAAACAACAATCGAAAATACATACATTCAAGAAAAACAAGAGCAAAACAAAAACGAAGACAAACCAGTACAAGAAATAAAACAAACACTTTTCAAGGTTAAAAAAAGAAAAAGAAAAGGACATTACTTTTTATTTATTTATTATTTTTACATGATTGAAATCTTAATGTTTTGTCAATTATTTGGGGGCCACTTGCAATATCCTCGCGGTCCACCAGTTGTCCCCAGCACACAGGTTGAGAACCAGTGCACTAGACACCACTACACTCAACATTTCTGTTGCATAACATTCCCTGATACCTCTACACACTACACAGCAGCAAAGCTAGCAATCATCTCATCTGCAACACTGTAAAGTAATGGCTGTCGAATAAGTTTAGGGTAAAAAGATATACCCAACAAAAACACAATGGCGGTCATCTGCCTACAGACTAATAATTATATTCCTCACATTTTTAAAGGCTAGATCTGTGGATGAATTGTTATTCATGTTCATTAAAAAACTATTATACTTAAATGTTCTCTTTCAGTGGTCGTAATGAAATGTGTGTGTATCCTATCTTAGTTTGATCCACCAACAACAGAGCAGAGGCCCCTTTCTAAAAAAAGTTAAGTTTGTAATCTTTAGACATTAATTTTGTTTCGTTATTTATGTGCTATGAAGTTTTTTAATCTCTAATCCATACCTCCATGATAGATTGGACAGAACAAACAAGTCCTTGAGTCCAGTTGGTATACTCAACAAATTCTCAGACAGTTGGCACACCCACACACACTTGCCAACACTGTATCGTGCGTGCGTGCGTGCGTGCGTGCGTGTGTCTGTTGCTGACATGGGAATCATTAAATGTGTTTCATAAAAGTGGAAACACTATCTACATCATAGAAAACAACCAGACTGTTTTCCAGTTGAAAATGTGTTATTTTCATTGAGGGGTGCAGTAATGGGACCAAGACTTACTGTATGGCTGAGCATGAGTCCAACTCCTGATGCACAGGTGCAATGTTCCCACCCACAAATCCACTTCCACACACAGAACCGGGCCGGCACCCTGGGCGCGTTCCTGTGGGTCTGGAACTTCTGGGGACCCCCCCGGGGACGCCCACACGGAGTTGCACCACTCACTTCACACGGGTGTGATTTTTAATTGTAAAACAATATTATATAATGCGAGTGATGCGGCAAAGTAATTTACTTGATTGATTTACATGAATTGATGTAAATTGATTTGTGACCAGAGCTAGACTCAGATATGAATATATAGAATATATAGAAACTGGAATTATGAATTGACTGCACCAAAATGGTATTTATAAGAAATATAAGAAATGCATGGGGGGAAATAATGCAAACAAGTCTTTGTCTGATTGAAATAAATGTTCTTTTATTGCAGCCATTATAGAAGGGAATAACAGTTCAGAGTTAGAACCAGTAGATACAACAGAGTCAGACTCAGTTAGGCAGGAGTTCAGAGTTCAGACAGGAAGGTTCAGGAGGCAAGCAGTAATTGCTAGAAGTCTTAGTGTAATGTAAGAAAGACAGTGTGGAACTGAACCAGTGTATACTGAGAGACTGATGGAATATAATGTGTCAGTGACAGGATGTGAAATGACAGGAGAATAACTGACCATGAAAACAAACTGAATGAATGAATGAATACAGATCAGGAGATCAGGAAGGATTATGACAATTAGGGTGGTCTGTGGTGACTGTATTTAATCTAAGTGATCTTTATGTACGTATTATGCTGCAATGGATAATTTATACTTCATCGTGTTGTATCGTGTCACGTTTCACGTTGTTATTTTTGGGTCATATCATATGAGATTTTATACAAATATGAATTGGGCTTTAATAATGTGAGTGCTGACATTGATTGATTGAATACTTAATTATGCAGAAATGTAAACCGCACATGGTACAGTAAGACATTAAGGCTAAAAGTATAACACATGTATTTCAAGTCACAGACAGAACTGTTCTGCCACACTGGAACTACTCATCTGTGTCTTCATCCTCGTAGTCTCTTCTGCGTAGTGGTCTGATCTTCATACTGATAGACTTCAGACTGGGTGCTCCGCTTCCTTTCCATGAATCCCATTCAATACCAAAGGTGCGTGTGTCACCGGCCAACAGATAGAGTCCATTGGGATTTGAAGTGTCACAATTGCCGTACCAGTACCCTCCCAGGTTGTCTTTAGCACAATGATTGGAGGCATCATCTTGGTCACGGTCTGGAGTGGAGAATCTCCGCCCATTGTGGTGGCTTAGTGAGTCACCTGAGTGGAAAGAGTTAAAAAGATTGCGTATCTTCATAGCATATATAGTTACCAAAAATGAAATAATAGCAACTCTTTTAAAATACTGCTCTATACAACATGCTTAATTATTACATGTTTATTTAAAAGTTCTGTAAGTGATTTTACGTTTTGTCTTTTGAAACAAAAACTATTTTGTTAAAATGTTAAAACTCTATATTCCAGTAGTAGTTTAATAAACAGAACATAATCTTTCATCTAAACAGGAAAGATAACACATTTTACAGCTTTGTCTGTTAGCCTAATAATTCCTTTGTTTTTAATTAATGTCCAATTTCACTTTATTCTGTATCCTGTATAAGCTCTCTCTCCTCTATTGTGAAGCAACACATTTTTTTGTTATTCAAGTCAAATTAACAGTCAGGTTACTGATATGTGATTGCATTTATCTGTGGGAATCACTTCTACTTATCAAACATACCTGCTCCTCCATCTTGGAAACGATCAACGTGCAGCATGTATCCGTAGGCCTCTGAGTCGACTTCAAATGAACTGTACTGGGCGAATGCCTTGCTCCCGATCGCACTGAAGTCCTCCATGTCCACTCTAAACTCGGTTCTTCTGTAAGTCAGATGGTAGAGATTCTCCAGGCCTACAAACAGTCACGGACATGTTGCAGTTTGAGAGTTTAGGCATAGGAGTTGTGCAAAAATATATTTTGGCCATGATATTTATTTATACCAATGGTACAAGAAAGCTGTCACAAATTCCTCTAATTAGATTTGAAGTAGTTTATGCGTACATCTCTCCTGTTGTTAGCCCTTGTTTACTCAACATACAGTAGGCCTACTGTAATTTCTCACCTAGCCAGTATTCTCCCTCAGCATTGCCAAAACCACTCTTGTATTGGTCCCAGGGTCTGTAAAATGACACTGTGCCGTCCATCCGTCTTTGAAAAACCTTAGCAGTAAAACAGAGAGAGAGGAATTAGTGAAAAACAAAAAGACAGAGCCAGAAAGAGTTAAAGCAGAGATGTGATAGGAGTATGAAGGATGCGTGTCTAATATGTTTATATATTTTCACTGTTGGTACTGTATAACATTTCAACACTTTCAATGCAGTAGAATTTTTTCTGCATAATGCAAGATTACATTACAGTAAAATAAAGACACAAGCATAGATCCTGCAGGACATTGAACTATTCTTACCGTCCACCTCCCTCCATCAGTGTCCATGTCACAGTAGACCTTCACAGCAGTATAAGCGTCAACAGGATAGATGTTGTAGACCCCACTGGAAGCGCCGTGAATGGTGTAGATATCA
This sequence comes from Electrona antarctica, assembly GCF_951216825.1. NCBI lineage: Eukaryota > Metazoa > Chordata > Actinopteri > Myctophiformes > Myctophidae > Electrona > Electrona antarctica. The sequence goes on along the minus strand of NC_136795.1, from coordinate 19,701,166 downwards.
TCACAGTCCATCGGCAGGGAGCTCACAGCCACAGAGGACAGGAGACACAGCACAAACACTACTTCATATAGTGACTGTAGGAGAAAAGACTGGATGAAGCTAGCATATTTTTCCTGGTCTGCTGTCAATGGCCACGATGACCAATATAACTCACTTATAACAATAATTATGCAAACAACATACAATAAATAACAATAACATTAAGCGCACAGGGCCAGTTGCAATATTCTAGACCTAGACATGCACACACTTATGTACGTAAATAGTGAATATCCGAATATCCATTTTCTTTTTGGATGTCTGATTCTGTCTGATTCTGATTCTTGTATTTACATTTTTAGTTCATCTCCTATATTTCTGTGTAAACTTAGAAAATGTAAAGTAAAAAAAAAACACAAAAAAGTAATAAAAATAGGTCAGAGAAATACATCTTACCATCTTGGTTCAGAGAGGAGGGTGGGAGGAAGGTTGTGTACTTCGTGAGGGTCCTTTATATATGGTTGTTACCGTACACGTACACATTATCCAAAAATACTTTTATCACTGACTGACTGGAAAAACGGTGTGTTCATGACTGTCAAATCCCGGAAAGTAAACTTGTGGGAACTTCGCACCTGTGCATCAGTTGAAGCCTTAATTGACCCCAGCTCAGTTGTAGCCATAGAGGTTGTAGCGCAACATGGCTCCTCTCCACTGCTTCCTTCTCAGTTTGGTTTGCTTTGGCCTTGACCGATTGTTGCAGCTCTCTCTTTGCTGCTGTGTGAAGGCTGTGTGACGACTTCTCAATCCATATTTCCATTCTTTCACTTTTTCCTTCTGAAGCTTCCTTTTCATCGCTTTCTTGCTCTCAGCGATTTCAAGTTAGACACTCTCTAGTCTCTTCACACAAGTTGTCAAAGACTCTACAGAGAATAAAGACTAATGAAATAGATCAGTGGTTTTCAAACGTTTTGTGTCCAAGGCCAAGGCTCACAAAAGGGCAAGTAAGTGTCAAGGTATACCTGTATTCATGTCCGTTAAAAATAACATCTATACCACATGTTATCACTCTTATCACTGCCCACATTCCTGTCTTTTTCTACAGGCAGGTGTTTGGGTGAATTTCACCCGTGTTTAGTGATAGAGTGATAGAGAAAAATCCCATACACCCACAATGAGCTTTTTATTTCTTCACTGGACCATTCTCACATGTCCCAGTAATGGGTGAACCAAAGGATAAGTTCCCAGCTCCATTATTGTTTTCAGGAATATTTTTTAAATAATACCCACTTTTTCACTGTTTTGTTGGTGTGAAAAGTCATGATGAAATATTAAAGAAGAGTATCTGTAATGCTGTACTTTTTCCATATTTTGTATGGAATATTTTACATTGGGTAAAATATACCCGTGTTGAGATTGTAAATGAGTTCGTTTGGATGAGAGCTAGGTGAACAGAAATGAAATGATTTAGTTGTATTCTTCTTTTGCAAGCCGTTCAAAAATAATGTTCAAAACTGTACTGAAACATAAAATACTGAGGGTAAAAAGACATGAGTGAGAAAGTCAGTCTGTCTTTACCACAGTGATGATGTGACAAAAAGGATGTTTAGTGTTCTATTTGTAGCCCCTAGAGGGAGGCAGAGGGAAATAAGTGACAGGGGTATTTAAAGCCTTTCTGAACAGGCAGGTAGCAGGTCTGAAATCCATGGGGCCTCACAACACTGCCAAGAGTGTTGTAGAGAGGAGGATGTGTGAGCCGATCTGTCAAGGGGTAAGCCTGCTGTTTTATTTTTGTATGTTCTAAAATGGGACTGTTTTATATTGCCAGGTCTGTACTATTGCTGTAATTCAAGTTCCTCGGGGTACACATCACTCAAGACCTTAAATGGTCAACACACACCACACACGTGACAAAGAAGGCCCAACAACGCCTCCACTGCCTCCGGCAGCTGAAAAAGTTCAGTGTCAGCCCCAGCATCCTCAGGTGCTTCTACAACAGCACGGTCGAGAGCGTGCTATTGTACTGCTGTACTGCTTGGTATGGCAGTTGCACCGCACTCGACAGGGGGGCCTTGCAGAGGGTGGTGAAAGTGGCCCAGCGCATCATAGGAGGTGAACTTCCATCCCTCCAAGAACTCTATGAAAAAAGATGCACAGCCAAAGCGAATCGGATCATCAAAGACACTTACCACCCCAGCCATAAACTCTTCAAGGCCTGCAGAAACCCTCGCCCTGGTAAACGGTTTCTTAGCATCCCAAGTACCACCAATAGGACACTAAACAGCTTTTTCCCCACGGTAGTGAGACTGCTAAATAAGCAGTAGTGTAGGACTGGCTGTACACTCTGGACACACCGGACTTAATTATCGTTTTATCTTTTATCTATTTATTAATATGAGTGTCGTTAGGTTTTTAATTAAACGTTCTTAAGGTTTTTTGCACTTTTTTGCACTCAACTGCTGTTTTAAGCTGCACTACAATGTTTTTCACTAACTGTTTTATCAACAACAGGAGCAGAGATGTAACCATAAACTACTTGACATTAAATGCTTGATAGACAGACACATAACTTTAATTGTGATAGTCTTGTTTACCACTGGTATATTGTCCATAGCCAAACATATATAAAAATGCCTAAACTGTTACTTTAATTGTGATAGTCTTGTTTACCACTGGTATATTGTCCATATAGCCAAAAATATATAAAAATGCCTAAACTGTCAAACTTCTACATGTGCTTGTATGTCTTCATGTACTGTAGGGCTGGAGAATCTCTACTATCTGACTTTCAAAAGAAGTGAGTTGAGAGCGGACATGGCGGACTTTACTGGGGACACTGCATTCGCGAAGTACAACTCGTTTTACATCGACTCAGAGGACTATGGATACATGCTACATGTTGATCAATTCAAAGGTGGCTCAGCAGGTATGTTTAGGAGAAATTATCTGCACAAATAATGACTATCACACGAAAGAATCCTGAGTGTTAATTTGAGCTGAATTAAAAAAGGGTAAATTCTTAGTTAAATTATATCATGGTGTGTGTTTTGGTTGTATGATATCCTGTGTAAATAACCATACCAAAGCTCATAATCATAATCCAGCCAATTACCCAGTCACTAAAATCCACACATGCATATATAATTTTCTAAAAACGGATCAACTATTTGGAAGATTAACTGGTAACAATAGTAACAATAGTAGTGGTAATAGACAATTACTTTTATTATTGATTTTTTTCATTGTAAAGAACTTACTTTCCCTTTTGAACTCTATCTACACAGGTGAAGCACTAATGGCTCACAATGAACAGAAATTCTCCACTCAAGACAAAGACCAGGATAGCTATGGTGCAGGACACTGTGCTAAAGAGCGTCTCGGAGGGTACTGGTACTACGCTTGTAGTGCTTCAAATCCCAATGGAATTTATACGTGGGTAACTGATCACATACCTTCTTCTAGTAGAGTCCACTGGGGTTCATGGGGTCACCTGTGGATGGTGAAGTCTATCAGTATGAAGATCAGACCACTAGGCCCAAGAGAAGACCAGGATGAAAATACAGATCTCAGATCAGTCTAGTTTCATTGTCTGAGACCAGGTCAGGAGTTTAACCCGAAGAAATGAATAAATCATATATATCAAAGTATAAATTAGCCATGATTCATGTATATAAGATAGAAGGATCACTTACCTTCACCGCCTGCGCCCGGAACCGGGCCGGCACCCTGGGCGCGTTCCTGTGGGTCTGGAACTTCTGGGGACGCCCACACGGAGTTGCACCACTCACTTCACACGGGTGTGATTTTTAATTGTAAAACAATATTATATAATGCGAGTGATGCGGCAAGTAATTTACTTGATTGATTTACATGATGTAAATTGATTTGTGAATTGATTGATTTACTTGATGACCCATTCTACAATGACTAATAAAGGACATTATTTTTAATCAGAATAAGGAGTTAATATAATTTTAAAAGTAAAAAGATCATTTTGACATGTATTTTGTATTTCATATGACATTTTTTATTCCCTTATATAGCCTACTCACTCTGCTGCATATCATTGGACACTTCAGGATTCCACCATGGCCACCTCATTCTCATGATGGGGATTGCAAGCTAATAGAAACAGCCTTTTCCTCCCTGGAAAGTTAGCATGCTGAACTACAAGCCATTCTTTCATTTGAAGAATATTGTGAACCACATTTTCTGCTATCCCTGCATGAGACCTAAATTGTCTTTTTCTCTAAGTAAATGACTAGCTGTTCGAACATGTCCAAACAACTCAGAGTGTTAGCAGGCTATAGGCATATATAGGCTAAGCCACTGGAGCAAGTCAGAACACCTACTGTGTCTCCTTTGTGACCACACCTAAGATAGAGATATTTGACCAGTTGATATAATTAGCTGGGGGGTTCTGGCCGAACCCACTCCCTGACATGCATACTGTCCTATTTAAGAAGTAAAAACTGTAGGCCTATGTATTTGTGTGTTCACTCGCTCCCAGGCCGGAGGGCTGCCGGTGTGCATGGCTGGCCTTTGCTCTGCTGTAGCTCCTATGATCTGTTCTGACAATAAAAATGGAACTCCGAAAGATATCTTCAGCTGCTGTGTGCTGCTTCTCATTTCTTCTCTTTTTCCAGTTAGTCTAGAAAGTATAGGTCCTATCTATACTCTTTGTGCGGTGGAGAGAACACACTCTCCTTTTAAATATACTTCACATTAATAAAAAATAAAAAAAAGTTTGAAATCTCATGCCTTCCGATAATGTCACTGATAGACAAGTTTCTGAATTGTCTGCAGTCCTCGATCCTCTGAGTATAGACAGTGGCATCTTATATGGGCATTATTGGGAGGAATGATAGTTGATAATGATGGGTTGGAAATGGGTGAAGTGGTCCTTTAAGGGCCAAGATGTTTCTGTGTAGTGTCTTCTATCCTACAGCATTTTAATCCCTTCTTCATAGTCTGTGTTGTTGTATTATCTTTTGTCATGTTTGTTTTGTTTTCGACAGTAGACCACATGTGTATACAAATTACATGAAGGATATATATCGAGTTAAAAGCAAATATTTTGTATTAATAATAATGTTGTTTATTTTAACAAGGGACTCCTGACCCAGGACTGGTGGCGTCCAGAACTAGCATACGGTAGATTGAACACTGAATGGTTAAATGAAAGTCACCTTTTGGCTTAAATATTAACTGACCGAGTAGTTCAATTATTAGAAAATACATTTGGTTGAGGGTCATATTATTCTCCATTCAGTCTAAGGATGAAATGAATACCTGTGGAGGGCAGAAATACACCAGCAATTACACTCATCATTAATTTGACGTGCATATGTTTGTAATAAAAAAGAACAAAATAAAAATAAATTGAACAAAACACGATTGACAGGAGGCAGGCTGTGAAAAGTGTCTATGAAAAGTGTCAGAAGACACAGACATGGTGAGATTGACAGCTGAATCTGAATGGTAACCAGCTGTTATAGAAAACATTTCTAGTCTTCGTTGGAATTGATCTCACCATGGCAACAACCAACAACAGTTCTGCTTGGTCCAGCAAAAAACATTTAAAATGTAAAACAACCAATAATAAGGCATGATCTACACAACCTTACAACCTTTAACAGGTCACACCATTTTTGTTGACAGACAAAAGAGTTACTTTAGTTGATTGATATTGAACTTTGTCACATGAATTGAATGACTCACATTAGCTCTACCTAAGGAGAAGTCCTTAAGGCTATGGACCAGAGCTAGACTCAGATATGAATATATAATATAGAAACTGGAATTAATTGACTGCACCAAAATGGTATTTATAAGAAATATAAGAAATGCATGGGGGGGAATAATGCAAACAAGTCTTTGTCTGATTAAAATAAATGTTCCTTTATTGCAGCCATTATAGAAGGGAATAACAGTTCAGAGTTAGAACCAGTAGATACAACAGAGTCAGACTCAGTTAGGCAGGAGTTCAGAGTTCAGACAGGAAGGTTCAGGAGTCATGCAGTAATTGCTAGAAGTCTTAGTGTAATGTAAGTAAGACAGTGTGGAACTGAACCAGTGTATACTGAGAGACTGATGGAATATAATGTGTCAGTGACAGGATGTGAAATGACAGGAGAATAACTGACCATGAAAACAAACTGAATGAATGAATGAATGAATACAGATCAGGAGATCAGGAAGGATTATGACAATTAGGGTGGTCTGTGGTGACTGTATTTAATCTAAGTGATCTTTATGTACGTATTATGCTGCAATGGATAATTTATACTTCATCGTGTTGTATCGTGTCACGTTTCACGTTGTTATTTTTGGGTCATATCATATGAGATTTTATACAAATATGAATTGGGCTTTAATAATGTGAGTGCTGACATTGATTGATTGATTGATTGAATACTTAATTATGCAGAAATGTAAACCGCACATGGTACAGTAAGACATTAAGGCTAAAAGTATAACACATGTATTTCAAGTCACAGACAGAACTGTTCTGCCACACTGGAACTACTCATCTGTGTCTTCATCCTCGTAGTCTCTTCTGCGTAGTGGTCTGATCTTCATACTGATAGACTTCAGACTGGGTGCTCCGACTCCTTTCCATGAATCCCATTCAATACCAAAGTGGCGTGTGTCACCGGCCAACAGATAGAGTCCATTGGGATTTGAAGTGTCACAATTGCCGTACCAGTACCCTCCCAGGTTGTCTTTAGCACAATGATTGGAGGCATCATCTTGGTCATGGTCTGGAGTGGAGAATCTCCGCCCATTGTGGTGGCTTAGTGAGTCACCTGAGTGGAAAGAGTTAAAAAGAGAATTATGTGCACAATGACCACATCTTCAACATTGCCATCTTCATCATCAACATTGCGTATCTTCATAGCATATAGTTGAAATACCAAAAATGAAATAATAGCAACTCTTTTAAAATACTGCTCTATACAACATGCTTAATTATTACATGTTTATTTAGAAGTTCTGTAAGTGATGTTACGTTTTGTCTTTTGAAACAAACTATTTTGTTAAAATGTTAAAACTCTATATTCCAGTAGTAGTTTAATAAACAGAACATAATCTTTCATCTAAACAGGAAAGAGAACACATTTTACAGCTTTGTCTGTTAGCCTAATAATTCCTTTGTTTTTAATTAATGTCCAATTTCACTTTATTCTGTATCCTGTATAAGCTCTCTCTCCTCTATTGTGAAGCAACACATTTTTTTGTTATTCAAGTCAAATTAACAGTCAGGTTACTGATATGTGATTGCATTTATCTGTGGGAATCACTTCTACTTATCAAACATACCTGCTCCTCCATCTTGGAAACGATCAACGTGCAGCATGTATCCGTAGGCCTCTGAGTCGACTTCAAATGAACTGTACTGGGCGAATGCCTTGCTCCCGATCGCACTGAAGTCCTCCATGTCCACTCTCAACTCGGTTCGTCTGTAAGTCAGATGGTAGAGATTCTCCAGGCCTACAAACAGTACATAAAAAACATACAAGGACATGTTGCAGTTTGAGAGTTTAGGCATAGGAGTTGTGCAAAAATATATTTTGTCCATGATATTTATTTATACCAATGGTACAAGAAAGCTGTCACAAATTCCTCTAATTAGAGTGTTGTATATCAACCATTTGAAGTAGTTTATGCGTACATCTCTCCTGTTGTTAGCCCTTGTTTACTCAACATACAGTAGGCCTACTGTAATTTCTCACCTAGCCAGTATTCTCCCTCAGCATTGCCAAAACCACTCTTGTATTGGTCCCAGGGTCTGTAAAATGACACTGTGCCGTCCATCCGTCTTTGAAAAACCTTAGCAGTAAAACAGAGAGAGAGGAATTAGTGAAAAACCAAAAGACAGATAAGAGCCAGAAAGAGTTAATGCAGAGATGTGATAGGAGTATGAAGGATGCTTGTCCAATATGTTTATTATATTTTCACTATTGGTACTGTTTGTATAACATTTCAACACTTTCAATGCAGTAGACATTTTTCTGCATAATGCAAGATGACATTACAGTAAAATAAAGACACAAGCATAGATCCTGCAGGACATTGAACTATTCTTACCGTCCACCTCCCTCCATCAGTGTCCATGTCACAGTAGACCTTCACAGCAGTATAAGCGTCAACAGGATAGATGTTGTAGACCCCACTGGAAGCGCCGTGAATGGTGTAGATATCATCACAGTCCATCGGCAGGGAGCTCACAGCCACAGAGGACAGGAGACACAGCATAAACACTACTTCATATAGTGACTGTAGGAGAAAAGACTGGATGAAGCTAGCATATTTTTCCTGGTCTGCTGTCAATGGCCACGATGACCAATATAACTCACTTATAACAATAATTATGCAAACAACATACAATAAATAACAATAACATTAAGCTCACAGGGCCAGTTGCAATAGGCATATAGTCTAGACCTAGACATGCACACACTTATGTACGTAAATAGTGAATATCCGAATATCCATTTTCTTTTTGGATGTCTGATTCTGTCTGATTCTGATTCTTGTATTTACATTTTTAGTTCATCTCCTATATTTCTGTGTAAACTTAGAAAATGTAAAGTAAAAAAAAAAACACAAAAAAGTAATAAAAATAGGTCAGAGAAATACATCTTACCATCTTGGTTCAGAGAGGAGGGTGGGAGGAAGGTTGGGTGTCTACTTCGTGAGGGTCCTTTATATATGGTTGTTACTGTACACGTACACATTATCCAAAAATACTTTTATCACTGACTGACTGGAAAAACGGTGTGTTCATGACTGTCAAATCCCGGAAAGTAAACTTGTGGGAACTTCGCACCTGTGCATCAGTTGAAGCCTTAATTGACCCCAGCTCAGTTGTAGCGCAACATGGCTCCTCTCCACTGCTTCCTTCTCAGTTTAGTTTGCTTTGGCCTTGACCGATTGTTGCAGCTCTCTCTTTGCTGCTGTGTGAAGGCTGTGTGAAGACTTCTCAATCCATATTTCCATTCTTTCACTTTTTCCTTCTGAAGCTTCCTTTTCATCGCTTTCTTGCTCTCAGCGATTTCAAGTTGGACACTCTCTTCACACAAGTTGTCAAAGACTCTACAGAGAATAAAGACTAATGAAATAGATCAGTGGTTTTCAAACGTTTTGTGTCCAAGGCCAAGGCTCACAAAAGGGCAAGTAAGTGTCAAGGTATACCTGTATTCATGTCCGTTAAAAATAACATCTATACCACATGTTATCACTCTTATCACTGCCCACATCCCTGTCTTTTTCTACAGGCAGGTGTTTGGGTGAATTTCACCCGTGTTTAGTGATAGAGTGATAGAGAAAAATCCCATACACCCACAATGAGCTTTTTATTTCTTCACTGGACCATTTAATTCTCACATGTCCCAGTAATGGGTGAACCAAAGGATAAGTTCCCAGCTCCATTATTGTTTTCAGGAATATTTTTGAGTGGTGTAAACCACTCCTACGACTGGCTTTGTTAGTTTACGTGTCTGTCTGTCTGTCTGTCTGTTCGTACCAAAAAATGAGCATGGTTGCTATGGTCACCCAGTTCACACGGGTGTGATTTCATTACGTCAGACATTACGTCAGACCACAGTTGATCAGTCTATATAAGACCTTACACCACTCAGTTCACACGGGTGTGATTTTTTAAATAATACCCACTTTTTCACTGTTTTGTTGGTGTGAAAAGTCATGATGAAATATTAAAGAAGAGTACCTCAAGTTGCCATGTAATGCTGTACTTTTTCCATATTTTGTATGGAATATTTTACATTGGGTAAAATATACCCGTGTTGAGATTGTAAATGAGTTCGTTTGGATGAGAGCTAGGTGAACAGAAATGAAATGATTTAGTTTTATTCTTCTTTTGCAAGCCGTTCAAAAATAATGTTCAAAACTGTACTGAAACATAAAATACTGAGGGTAAAAAGACATAAGTGGGAAAGTCAGTCTGTCTTTACCACAGTGATGATGTGACAAAAAGGATGTTTAGTGTTCTATTTGTAGCCCCTAGAGGGAGGCAGAGGGAAATAAGTGACAGGGGTATTTAAAGCCTTTCTGAACAGGCAGGTAGCAGGTCTGAAATCCATGGGGCCTCACAACACTGCCAAGAGTGTTGTAGAGAGGGGGATGTGTGAGCCGATCTGTCAAGGGGTAAGCCTGTTTTCTTTTTGTATGTTCTAAAATGGGACTGTTTTATATTGCCAGGTCTGTACTATTGCTGTAATTCAAGTTCCTCGGGGTACACATCACTCAAGACCTTAAATGGTCAACACACACCACACACGTGACAAAGAAGGCCCAACAACTCCTCCACTGCCTCCGGCAGCTGAAAAAGTTCAGTGTCAGCCCCAGCATCCTCAGGTGCTTCTACAACAGCATACAGCACGGTCGAGAGCGTGCTATTGTACTGCTGTACTGCTTGGTATGGCAGTTGCACCTTTTATATACTCTATGGTTGCACCGCACTCGACAGGGGGGCCTTGCAGAGGGTGGTGAAAGCGGCCCAGCGCATCATAGGAGGTGAACTTCCATCCCTCCAAGAACTCTATGAAAAAAGATGCACAGCCAAAGCGAATCGGATCATCAAAGACACTTACCACCCCAGCCATAAACTCTTAAAGGCCTGCAGAAACCCTCGCCCTGGTAAACGGTTTCTTAGCATCCCAAGTACCACCAATAGGACACCAAACAGCTTTTTCCCCACGGTAGTGAGACTGCTAAATAAGCAGTAGTGTAGGACTGGCTGTACACTCTGGACACACCGGACTTAATTATCGTTTTATCTATTTATTAATATGAGTGTCGTTAGGTTTATAATTAAACGTTCTTAAGGTTTTTTGCGCTCTCAACTGCTGTTGTTGTTTTAAGCTGCACTACAATGTTTTTCACCAACTGTTTTACTTGTAATTCATGTGATGTGACAATAAAGTTCTATTCTAATGGCGGGTGTTTTCCTGTCATTGTTTGGGGTGTGGCCTCCCCAAACGTGTAGGCATTGAAACTGGAGAAGTGTGAGTACTATATTATCGTTTCTGCACAGCTGAACAAAGAGATGGGTTAATATATTTCCGGTATTGTATGTGATTCTGTAACTTTTGGGTCTAACTTGCATGGATTATGTGATTGCATAACAGCTACAGGTGGCGACAGGGGCCTGGTTGTTTTCCTGTGACCATTGAGAGAGGGTTCATGTGTTTATCTTGAGAGCTATATTTGGTAAGGGGATCCTTATTGATTTGCATATTATTGACAGTTTGTAGATTATATTGGGTTTATAGACATTACATTGTGTGTGTATATTGTGCTTACATTATGTTGTGAACTGTGTAGTGTTGAAATGTGTTAGACAGGGTTGGCATATAGGTCCATGCTGTTCTGATAACATCTACTGAACTTTGGTTGTCATTGCTTATAGGGCCATGTTGAACAAGTGGCCCCTATAAAGGACCGCTGTTCCTTTCTCTTTTGATTGATTTGTTTGTGTTTTGTTTTGTGTTTTGGTTTAATAACCATTCTCCCCATTCCCAGTGTCATCTCAAACACTTAACAATTTCGCTATGCAGATAAAGTCATTTTGTAACTTGTTTTTATAAATAAAATAATTGTTAATTTTGTACCTTTAATCTTGGGTCCTGTCTCGAATATTTATTAGCGGGGTCACATATTGTTAATTATTTTGTCCTGCATACACACCCTGAACAAGCACTGTTGAGTGTATTTTGTTCAATATTGATGGTGTTTATTTTGAGTCTGATATATTTTACCCTGCTGTATCTACAGTATGTCTTGCAATGTAACCAACAAATCTTATATTTAACTATCTTTCAATAACCAAACCTTCAATAATCATGCACTGAGCAGTGTTGTGATCTCAGGAGTAGAATTCCACCCTGGCAAACATATTATAATGTGTATAGGTCAATTTTGATTGTACAATAGTGTAAGTACATAAGCAATAGTATAGTCACCTTCTCAGAACTAATTTAAGTTGTTTTCATTTATTAATAGAAAAAGTAATGAGTGTGTGTCAACTGGTCTCAAGGCCTTGTGTAGCAACTGCCACACAAGTTATATATGATTTATTTTAATATCAACATTTAAAAGTGTATGTTGTATTATTTAATATTTCTAATTAATGCCATCTATCAAGGGTAAGGTCCTATATATTCTGTGCTGTCTATTTTGTTATTTGGGGGGTTTTAAAGACTGTTTATGACACTCGGTTGATTCATTCAACTCGCTGTTTAACCTGTCTGTATTTTGATTTCTTGACTTGATTAGATAAAAGGTTAACGTGAGCTTTGTTTCTGACTGTTTACTGCTGCTTATTTAGGCTATTTCATTACATTCCACTTTATCAGATTGTGTCCTAAGAGATCATTCACAACCCGTGTTTTAAATAATAGTAGCAGTGATAGTACTATCTGATCGTTACACTTGTTTGTTCTGGCCATCTTATGAGACATAAATTAAAGGAACCTAAGGGGAATTTCCATCGTGGTGATGTCATCCGTAATGATGACATAGACCTGATCTTGATGATTTAGTAAAAAATCACACCCGTGTGAACTGAGTGGTGCAAGGTCTTATATAGCCTGATCAGCTGTGGTCTGACGTAATGTCAGTGACCATAGTAACCATGCTCATTCTTTTGGGCCCCACGTACAGGTACACACAAACACGGATACAAACAAAGCTGGTTGTTGGACTGGTTTGCACCACTCAAAAAAACAACTGCACGGTTTGGCCTGGAGCGCCAAGAAAGTTGCATGAAGTTTCATGGCAACGGGGCATTAGTTATACCTGTTCAAAGTTTTGCATTCAATTCATCGCTATAGCATCACATAATGGTTGTGTGTTTCGTGTGTGTCTAAGCAGGCTTGGCCGAGCAGCTGAGACGAATAAGTGTAAGTAAGTCCATATGTTCCATAATGTATCAATCATGGATAAGGGGTCAGGACAAAAAGGCCTTTTCGGGGATGGGTCAGAATAAATTATGGATTTATAAATTAAGGTTATTCCCGCCTCCAATGTTGTGAGATATTTTCACAGTATTTATCTATAGAACAGAGGGTCACGGGCCACGGCCTGTAAAGGTTGAGAACCCCACCAAATCTCTGTCCGCAAAAGATCCCCTGTATCCCTGTCCGGGGCATAACTCGGTATCGATAAACCAATGGTCCCACATTTGGGGTCTTCAGATTGGAAAATGGAAATTGGGAGGGGCTTACGGAACCTGAGAATTTAAAATATCACAAACATTGAATTCCATTGACAATGAATGGCCAGTTTTGAGTGGCAACATTGAAGACAAAAGTGAGGACTCAAATTGTGATTGGCCGGAATGAGATGATGTATGATAAGAGCGCCCCCCCCCCTAAATAACTGACTCTGTCCCTCAGCTTTTGTGCATGTATACAGTAGGATACCTATATATTCTGACTCAATGTAAGGATGGTGTTCATTATGGGCTGACCGCCACCACGGTGGTCAGCCAGGCTCCTGCTTGTCCTCTGCTGTATTCTGTACTCTGCACCGACCTCAGCTTCATCTGTCTGCCTGAGTCTCTTGGCCTTTCTGCTGCTTCAGAACTTCCCTGTATTTTTGAGTCTTTATGCAGAGGAGAGAACACACTCTCCTGGTTAAAATATACTTCACATTGTTCCTCGGTGCACTACGCCTATACCTCCACAGGTTGGCTTGTCTGTAATGACAAATTCCATAGTTTGTATTATACATAGGTCTACACCTGTACCATCACTTTAGCTTAGGGAATTTCCCTTTCTTCACAAAGTGTCAACCACACAATTGGAACCGATCACCTTCCTGCCCTGTCCATCATCTGTCCACTCAAAAGGCTGCTTCATACATTCTAAAATAAGAATAGGCCTACCTTATCTGGAGGCTCATCTGGATTCTGTGAACAGTGAACCTATGCCTTCGTCCAGTCCAATACAGGGTGAGTCTTGTTAGTGAGTCTCTGTAAGTCTCTGTCCCTTTTGAGTTACTCCCGTCTGAGATATCCACTAACGTGGGTACTAAATGTTTTAAGTTTCCTATATATAACATGATCTCATAAATCATGACCACAAACACAATTTCTGGCCGAACAAATAATTACAAAGAAAAACAACAAAAAAGTGTTGTACCCCCTACCCTTATTTTCTAATTATTTGTTCGGCCCAAAATAATGATTTGTCACCATCCGAGTTGGCTTTGTTCAAGGCTTACAGATCTTTAAATAAATACTTTTTGAAATGTCTACGGGGAAAATGAATGGGGAATTATTTCCTCATGGGCCTGTCGTCGTCATGAAAGGGGGGACTGCAACACTCTATAGCAGTGTTCCTCAAACTGTTTTGGCCGTGCGTGCACCCACTGTTACCGAGCTGACGCTCCCCCCAACGCTAAGTTTTGTTGTATTTGGCCGAAAATGATACATTTTTTAATATGATTTATTGATTATGGCAAATAATCACACAATGTCACTGAGACATGCAACTGCTCTATACATCTCCTTACAACAATGGTTTACTCGTTGGATTTCGCAGTTTGTGCATAATAATACCATAAAACTGCTATTACCCTTTTCATGTCATGGACCCCCTAGAGGGTGTTTCGCGCACCGTCCACAAGGGGTGCACGCACCACAGTTTGGGAACCCCTGATCTATAGTATACTTACAGTCACCTTTCATAAACTTCTCATTTTAAGTAATTCCCATAATTATATATATTTTTAAAAAAAAGTATATATTTAGATAGTTAGATAGATTAGATAGATTTACTAGTATGTAAATATAAAACGTTTTCCCTTATTTCTTATTATCCTAAGTGATCTGTTTATTATATCTTTGCTGTCGGTACTGCTTCTTTAAATCCGCTGCCTCGCTAGGCCACGCCCTCATTCCCACAGTGCAATTCAGGCGGCTACTTAAGCAGCCTCAGCTCACTTCTCTTTCTCTATGCTGAGTCGTCAAGCAGCTCGTGCGGCGCTGCGTGAAAATTTCCCCCACCTCCCCGGCCTCCTCCCTGTAGTTCTTAGTCCAGAGGTTATGGGATATTATTGTATTGTTTGTGATTGTGTTGAATCATGTGTTGATGTGTCATTACTGTGTATTGTTCATGGATTGTTGTATCTTTGGCTCTGCTCTGGGGGGTTGTTGATATCAGAGCTGTGTCTTGGTGCACAGATAATCGGAGATATCAAATGTGATATCGGACCTGTGTCTCGGTACGCAGATCATCTGATATCACATGAGCAGAGCCACACCGCCATACTAACATGCAATATCTTTGCAATAAATGGTCTATGGTCAATCTGAGCCGAAGTGTCTCAATGAACAACATCCAGCTTCAGTTATGAGGTTTTGGCCAAAGCGCTTTTTAATACTTTTCATTGGTTCAATATTTTTTGAGGGGTGTTAGCCCCTCCTATAGGCCCAGCTTTGAGTGTTTGTAAACACAAACATTGAAGATGTTCAGACCACTTCTGCGTAGTGGTCTGATCTTCATACTGATAGACTTCAGACTGGAACTTCTCCATGACTCCCATTTAACACAAATTGCGTGTGTCACCAGCCAACAGATACACTCCATTGGGATTTGAATGATCACAACTGTTGTACCAGTACGCCCTGATCCAGTTTTTAGCACAATGTCCACTCCCAGCCATCCTGGTCTGTCTGGTGTGGAGAATCTCTGTCCATTGTGATAGCTTAGTGAGCCACCTGGGTGGAAAGGGTTAAACGGGGATGGAAAGAGTATAGTGCAACAATGACATCATCGTCGTCGGCGGCATCGTCACACTACTTCATTACACATATAGTTACATATTAGTAGATTGTACTTTTGGAAAATAAATTTGAGGACGAAAGTTGACTAGATCATCATCATATTGATGACATCCTAGAGCTCTATAGCCTAGAGGGCTCAGAACTGTAAATGCCATTATAGGGCTAAGTGGTTAATCATAATACTTTGCCTTCCTAGAAATGTACTAGAGTCAAAAGTACAATATGTGTCTTTGAAATGTAGTGGAGTGAAAGTATTCAAAAATACAAATAATTTAGTACATAGAGTACATATACTCAAACAAATTACTTAAGTAGCCTTAGTAGAAACAAAGTACTCTGTTTCTGTCCACCACTGGAGTAGTATCCAGCAACGGAATTATCATATTTTATTGGATATTGAACACATATAGGACGGAGTTAAGTATTCATTCAGTCAGTCAGTCAATCAATGATGTATACCTAGTCTCTTGAGACAGACTAAGAGGGCACTGTTTTTCTTTTATTTCTTGCCGATGGGTTCTCAAATTGGCCTCTATACCTACGCTGTGCCCACAGAAAAACGCCATAATATTTTACAAACATAAAATGGGTCTATAGGAAAGCACCGTTTACTATTTAGTATAATGTCAGCATACTGTTACGGCGATGCCAGCGTTAAAGTGGTTAAGGTTGTTCTGTTAGAGAAACAGGGAAGATAAACTTCTGAAGATGTGTGTTGTATATTGTGTTGAGGTTATTATGCTGCTATGGGGGCCCTGCAAATATTACCGACCCAGGGGCCCTGGTGGGGGTTAATCCGTCCCTGGTGGGGGGTAATGGCAGGGCACAATGGGGGCAATGATTTCTGCTTGCCACTGCTCCACTGGAGTAAAACAAATGATCTGAAAACATTATTGTACTGAATGCCATCCTTCTAGTTGCTCAAAACCTTATTATTGTATAGATCGAGTCAGTTATTACAGTCAATATTTATGGGTATCAATTTAAGATTCAAAATGACAGTGACATTGTGCATTCAAATGCATTTATTTTATTGAATACAGATATTCTAGACAGTTCGATTGACTGCTTGCTGGCTACCACTTGCTGACATTACTATAGTTGAGAACATGAAGGCGCTTATTGAAATGTTTTAATCTGATTGACTGGAGTGGAGACTTGCACTTGGAATAATAAAACCAAAAATAAAAAAACAAATAAAGTGACGTTGCTGTACACAGTACAGTAGTGCAGTACTTCAACATACGAAAAGAACATTTAACTTCAATAATACAATGAACAAGCAAACAAGTACATTTGAAATTAACTGAACTTTAATTTAAATACTTCCGAATCATTTTTTTCGAATTCAAGGTTTGTAGAGCTCTACTTATTGCCATGCACGGCCTTCCAGCGAGACAGAGGGCCCGAGTTGGAGATATACTTGACGCCGCAGCCGTCGGGAACCACACGCTTCTCAGCCATCATCCCGTCGAAGTCGGACGCGTTGAACTTGGTGAAGCCGTACTTCTTGGAGATGTGGATCTTCTGGCGTCCGGGGAACTTGAACTTGGCCCTGCGCAGGGCCTCGATCACGTGCTCCCGGTTCGTCGCCTTGGTGCGCACGGACATGATCACTTGACCGATGCGCACGCGGGCCACCGTGCCCAGGGGCTTTCCGAAGGCGCCACGCATGCCCGTCTGGAGCCTGTCGGCGCCGGCGCACGACAGCATCTTGTTGATGCGGACGACGTGGAAGGGGTGCACGCGAATGCGGATGTGGAATCCGTCCTTGCCGCAGGTCTTCACCATGTACTTGTTGGCGCAGATGCGCGCCGCCTCCAGCGCTTCCGACGACAGCTGCTCGTACTCGTCGGAGACCATGTGGGCGCATAGCGGGAACTCCTCCACATTGGCCTTCTTCCGGCCCAGGTCGAAGATCCGGATCTTGGGGTCGGGGACGCCCCGGCAGAAGCGGGACTTGGGGTAAGGCTTGTTCTTGCAGTACCTGTAGCAGCGGGCTGGTCGGCGACCCATGACTACTGTGGATCTGTGAAAAACGAGGAACAGGACACGTTATTTAGTGTTGCTTGGCTCGGTCAGCAGCGGTTTATTACTGACTCAATATATCAACATTCATTTGTATTCAATATCAAAATAATAACAGACATCTTACTTCACAATAGCTTCAAAAATACAATAAACCAAATAAATCAAATATAAACTGTATCCTTCATGAAACCAAAAATAAAGTGCACAATGATAACCCTTTTGACATAATATCCAATCTGTATTCTTAAGGCTCATACATACTCCAGTTTTTGGTGATAGGTTATCACCGTTTTAGGTACAGCTGATCATCACCGCGACTGACGTAATGGTGTAGTTTTTAAAGGGTTGGAAAACTACACCATTACGTCAGTCGCGGTGATGATCAGCTGTCAGCTGTCAAGCTATCACCAAAAACTGGAGTAGCCTATGTATGAGCCTTTACTCTCAACATACAAACGTAATACTGTAGTCAGAACACTCAGATTCCATTTATCATAACAATACATTTCCTAAATCTAATACTCTTCTTCATTCACACCATTAGCTCAAATACACATTCAAAATAACACGTTTTCATTCGGACACGCACGCACGTGCACGCGCACCACGTGTGCCGTCGGTTTGGTAATACAGTGTAAAACTACCTCATGGCAGCAGCCATTATTCAACTCAACACAATAAAACTACTGGTCCAAACTCACTTCAAGTACACTCAACGTTACTAAACATGTCACTGACAGTTCACAGTAGTTTCAACATCATTGGGAATGTGTAGATATGGTTTTCATACCTGTGAAAAACGAGGAACAGGACACGTTATTTAGTGTTGCTAGGCTCGGTCATAAAGGAAGGAGGGCTCGGTTAGCAGCGGCTTATTACTAACTGCGCATGCGTGGGACCGAGACTAGGCAGTTCCTCTATGATTCACAGTAGCGCAGGAGCGCCATCTATTGACTAGGAAGTCTAATAAGATGTGGCATCTCATAAGCAAAGTGTCAACTAGAAAAAGTGTGTGTGTGTGTGTGTGTGTGTGTGTGTGTGTGTGTGTGTGTGTGTGTGTGTGTGTGTGTGTGTGTGTGTGTGTGTGTGTGTGTGTGTGTGTGTGTGTGTGTGTGTGTGTGTGTGTGTGTGTGTGTGTGTGTGTGTGTGTGTGTGTGTGTGTGTGTGTGTGTGACTCTAGGATGAGTTAAATATAACTAAATTCTAGTATATATTATATACACACACAATACCGTAGGCCTACCTCTTACCATCATAGTTCAGAGAGAGGAGAAATATTGTCTCCTTTGTGAGAGTCCTTAATATATGTGATTGTTATCGTATTAACCCAATTCCTGAGAAATTAGACTTTGCACCTGCGTATCAGGAATTGGACTCATTCTCAGCCTTAAGACTTGCACAGCCATGCCCATCTGATAAACTCCACTCTTCTTTTGCATTTTCACTCCCCCGGACAACATGGACATATATACACTAGGTTTATTATTTATTATTTGTCTTCACTTAAGTTGTAGTCATGAATTAATGTCTGCTAACGCCTGCAACATGCTCCAAGATAAGAGAAGATCTCGACTTTCTAGAACAGTACAATGGGGGTTTCAATAAAGTATGAATAATAATAATAATAATAATAAAGGTATGAAGACATCCTAGAGCTCTATAGCCTAGGGCTTTCAGAACTGAAAATGCCGTTATAGGGCTAAGTGGTTAATCATAATGTACTTTTTGTCTTCCTAGAAATGTACTGGAGTCAAAAGTACAATATGTGTCTTTGCAATGTAGTGGAGTGAAAGTCATAAGTATTCAAAAATAGAAATAATTTAGTACATATACTCCAACAAATTACTTAGTAATTAGCCTATAGTACTCTTTGTTTCTGTCCACCACTGGAGTAGTATCCAGCAACGGAATGATCATATTTTATTGGATATTGAACACAGATAGACAAACACTAGAGGCAACGTCTGGCTTCAGTTATGCATCAGAACATTCTAATGTCAAAATAAATTGTATACATTCATGTAGCAGCATATGCGTAGTGGATACAAAGTATAGATTCATTTTTAGTATTGGACTATAGTGTATATGTATTCAGAAGTAGATGTGAAGATATACAGTAGTACAGATAATGGTGCCATTTATTGATTGCAAAATAAACGCAAAGAAAACATTAATACATGGAAATAGTTCAACATATATCCATCACAACCAAATCAAAGGCTCATTCCTTTAGCAGTCTTTCCAATCCTCAAAGTCAAAGTTAATGGTCAACGTCAATGGTCAAAGTCGGAGGGTAATGTGAGGGGCAGTGTAGGTGTATGAGATAAGATATGGGAGAATTAGGTGAAGCGGTGTATGGCTGCTGCTGCAGTTTTGGCCTACCCGCCCTGGCACTGTGTCAGGACAAAAGAGTTGTAGATCATTTAAGTCACTCTGGGTTAAATATACAAACTATTTTTAATACACATTCATCTGGAATATACAATTCTGTTTGTGAATCAGTGCAATCAATAATACAATTCAAATCATATAATTTTCGTCCATGTCAGGCATTACTATTACGAAGAGATCTCAATCCTAACTTCCATTAACTAAAGTGGAAATATTCCTGCTACTGACCGATTTTCAAAAATCTTTCCACTACTCGGGATAAACCAATCACAAGTTCCTTGTATTGCCAGATTCTTATGAGAACAGTTACAGAGAAAATACGAGGGGTAAAATGAATAGAAGGAGCAGAGACAATATATTGGATCTTCCACTGATCACATTGCTGGAGTTGTAAACGAAGCCTGGCTGGTTGCTGGTGATGTGGCGTTTGATCCAGCTCTGGTACCGGGACACTCTAGCATAACCATCAGCTATGTTAGGTTTGGCACAACCTAGAGACGAAATGAAGCTATTCACTCCAGCCTGGATCCAGCGAGTATTCTGTTTAACCACCATCGGGCCTCCTCCATCTCCCTGTGAAAGAAGCACAAAATTAGTGTTTGCTATATGGCTAGATATATGATTCAGTAAAAATATATTTTCCATATATTTACTATGACTTTGAGTTGGTTAAATGGATAACTTAATACAGTTTTCCGGCCCACTTGAAAATGCTGAAAGTGTTCGCATTTCACATTCTGTGATTCATACTCATCACCTTCCAATCAACACACATCACCTTCTTTTCTAGCCAATCAAGAACTCTGTATTTTGATCATATGGATATCTAGAGTTTCAACAAAGTGTCGGGGACACTAGTCACACTACATGCATGCACCAGCAGCATAATGACTTAATTTAATTGGTCTAACATTTGCCAGCAACTACTGCTACTACAAACGCAACAAACAATATACTTTGCATTAATTTATCTTAAAAATATCACTTAAATTAACACTTGGAAATGTGTTCTGTCTAAACAGTTAACAAATTACATACATTGGACTTAAAACGTACCACACAGGTGCCCTTTCGTCCTCCACCAGCACAGATCATGTTGTCGGTCAATTCTCCGTAGGTACTTTTACATTCTTTAGTGGAAATAACGGGCACATCTGTTTCCTGCAGTGTCTCTGGATAGGGTAGAGAAACTGGAAGAGAAGAGATGTTTTTTCTGTATCAATGAAGATAACTACACTATTATATCATGCATGTGCACGCACACACGCACGCACATGCATACACACAGAGTACAGTATACACCCCACTTTTGGGTTCCAGTCCACTGATTGATAAACTCTGTCACAGAATATCTAGCAATATATTGTTGCTGTTGGGAGGAAACCACCTTTTTTGAGGTTTTTATTTTTTTTATTTTATGTTTTTTATATAAATCAGTGCTATTGAAAACCCTTTACGTCTGTTTAGAAAATATTGAACCAATGAAAAGTAGTAAGAAGTGCTTCGGACAAAACCTTAACTCCATTTGGACCCTCAAACTGACCTGCTAAAACAGCTAACTCCACCACCTCTCCCCCTCTCATGCAAGTAATTGACAATCTTTAAAGTCACAACACCAACTTTGATGAGGCAGTATTGCTTTGTTTTTCAAAAAGTGGTTTCTTCCTGACAGCAAAGATATTACAGTCACTGAACAACACCCTGAAGAAGTCTCACCTCCAGTATTGATAAACCCCCAGCCGGTAACCCAGGCAGTGCTGCCAGCACTAAAGACACTTTCGTCTGCTGCCAGACAGACAGGTCGAGTGTAATTGGTCAATGTAACCGAGGACGAGAGTTTTAACAAAGCAATGTCGTTGTCGAAAGTGTATCCGTTAAAGTTAGGGTGCATGATGATCTGTGACACGGATCTGGACACCTGGTTGGGATTGGAACCCTGCAGAGTCAGTTGTCCAAGGTATACTGTGATGCTACTGCTGCTGATCCTGAGTGTGTGGAGAGAGAGAGAGGGAGAGGGTTTATAGGTGGAACATGTAGTGTTTAGTAATATAACATTTAGGTCAGTAAACATGAATCAACCTACAGTAGGCTATACTGTATGTAACTAATGTGATGCCTGATGATGCCAAGATTAAACAATCAATCCATGCCTCACTTAAGTAGTAACAAAAATATGCTTGGGCCACAATCGGTTCCACCAATCGCTATGCAGTATAGGCTCTGTGCCATTCTTTAGAATGCTACTTCTGTATCAGTTTGTTTCCATTTATCTCTGTCTATCTATATAGCTATGTATTTTAACTCTGGGCTTAGTAGTGAATTAAAATCAGTAAAGGAAAACAAATGATTGACATGTTTGTAGATATGTTCTACCAAATCCCCTTGGGAATGCTAATATTCCAGTGGGATAGGTAATATATTAACATTCCCAAGGTATTGTTGGTATTCAAATTCCCTGTAACACGAATTGCATAATTGTTACACAGTTTGAGCCACCAGCTCAACTGGGTAACATTTTATGCCTTCTCTTTTCCAGTAATTCTTTCCAAAGCAAATTCTGGAGTGTTCGTAGGGTTTCACAGTGTACAGTAGGTCTACAACATAAATGCAGAAATGCATTTTTAAAGAAATCACACAGCTAACATTATAAGCAGGGTTAGGACTAAAACGAGTACAAAAAGATTCAGAGTCAAATCTCACGTATTAACGCATGAAGTAGCAGTCAGAATCCACATGTCGTTAATGAGGGTTCCTCCACAGAAAAGGCTCCCTCTATAGTACAGACCGGCCATCCAGGGCCACGACCCTGCTACAGCATCAGAACCTCCCACAATCCTCGGGTTGAGTGGAGCCACGCCACACACTACAAGGAAATGTAACAAATTGTATAAAACACATAAAGTCATGCAAGACTCCATTTCAAAATGTTTGACTTCTCTTACTTTTCTGCTCCATGAGGTTTTCACTTTTTGTTATTAATTAATAATTGTGTCTTTCACAAATTTTTCATTTTCTCTGCACCATTTTGCACCTGTCTGTTCACCATGCTCTACTCTTGTGCTGCAGTTAACCCACGGCCTGCCGACCACACTTTGGCTTTACTCTCTACAGGTATATGATTTCAGCAGAGTAGTGAATTGTGGGATTCTGAAATTGCGAGCGTCCAAAGAGAAATGCTCTAATCTTTCAGATGTACACACTCAGGATTTACTGTGTGGTGTACATAGTAGAGATGTCTGCACCAATAGATTGTTGTAGTCTCGGCCTGTATATGTTACAGAATACTCCTTAAAGCTCCTTCTGTTTCTCTACTCTGTGGGTTGGATACATACAGTATACGTATTCACCTCACAGTGAATGTCCTCAGTCATGGACTGAGTTGACTGTGTACAGTACTTTCACACATCAGGAGTTATACATTTTTAGTTACCGGTATTTATATCAATTTTATTTGTTTTAGCACAATACACAAGAGCCCGGTTTGGTAAATGTAAGGGTTATAATCATTCAACAAGTCTCAAATGTGGGGAGTTTCAATGTAATATCTTTTTATTTCATTTTTCCAATGGATACATGCTGATGGAAACCATGTAGGATTGTTGCCATAATTATTTTAACGGAGAATGAATGAATGAATGAATGAAAACAGAACTCACCATCCAACTGTGCTCTGCCACCTGGAAGTTGCGAGAATTACTGTTAGAGTGGTATGTGGCACAGAAACATCTCCTGAAAGTTTTTACCAACACAAATAGACACATAGGACACGATCTGTCCTGCATGCACTAATTGCACATAATGAGACTGGCATGTGATTTACAACATATGACAAGTGACAGAAACCTCTGCCTCCACCTTTGTGTTAAACTTACACCCCTAATAATACCAATCTTACAGGATTAATGTAGTATAATGTAATATTTGTCTTATTCTAAGTAGACAGATTCAATATTTTAAAAAGCATTTGGAAAATTGTTTCGCATTTTCGGATCGCTTATTCGCATCGCGTCGCTAATTCGCCAGTGTGTAATAACCTTACCATCAACCACTAAAGCTAAAATCACCACACAAATGGCCAGTCTTGATTCCATGATGTCTCCTGTCTCAACTGTATGTAACTGTAACCACAGGAGCATTCATTTATAATAGCTACTGTATGGGAGTCATCTCTGACAGGTGGAGGCGGGACACTGACCTTGTATCACCCCTCTTCCTCTGAAGAGCCCTGGGTTTCTGTTTCATCTCTGTAAAAACAGAGACTTGGGTTGTTTTGTGTCCAGTATCTGACTATTCTGCCATCCACTCCATGACCAACACAGCTAAGTTGTGCAAGTATCAGCACGTGTTACTGATTATGGGGAATTTTACATTATTTAAATCCATTACATATTTGCTGCGTAATGCCGTGATGAAACGAGGGAATTGCGCATGATGCGCCTTGGCACAAATCTTTTTTTTAAACACTTTTTTTTTTTTTTTATTGATGCAGCAATGAATAAACATATGTGTACATTTTGCTGTATCCGACATGTAAATATCCCCCCCCCCCCCCCCCCCAATCAAGGTCAGAACAAGACAAATAAAACAAACAAAGGCAGACAGTACAAGACAGTAAAAGTAATTAGTAAACTAGTATTGAAAGTACTAATGAACATAGTAAGAAGAAAGGGAAAGAAAAGTAAAACAGCATTTTCCATCAGGGTATGGTATCTAGGTTACATACATTGTATCCATCATTCAGTAAAATAGTAAATTGCTCTATATCCAACTGTCTACTTACTGAGGGCCTCTAACCAGAGGTCGCCCAATGTCAGATTTGGTGTGAGGTAACAGATTGTACAAGGGAATAGGAATTTAAGTGAAAGGTATACTTTCCATAAACTCTATGAAAGGGGTCCAAGTCATAATATATCTATCTTTAGAACCACTACGGTTGTACCTTAGTTTCTCTAGAAGGAATCATGGAGAGAACCTCTTTGACCCACTGTTTGAACGAGGGAGGTTCCCCCGACTTCCATTGTCGAAGTATCAATCTACGAGCCAAAAGCGTTGTGAATGCCACAGCGTTTGCCTGAATACCCGTGAGCCGTTCCTCGATTGGAGACACCCCAAAAACGGCAATCACCGGGCAGGGATCGCCTTGGCACAAATCTAATAACTTCTTTGACTTATTGACTAGAGAATTAAACACAATGAGCACAAGGAATTGACACTCTGATTATGGGAAAATTACAATCACGAAGATTTGTGGAGAATTAAGAGCTGCATTCACGAGCTGAAGTGAATGTTTTGCGTTGAGGCAGCTCCAAATCAGGAGCCATTCTTTTATCAAACGGATTCACATTACGGGTGGTTTGAAGAGACACTTTCCGTTGTCCTAAACCTGTGTGCACGTGTAGCATTGCGCGGAAACGGGGATTGAACCCGGGCCTCCCACTCGCCAGACCAACACGCAACCTGTTGTGCCAATAGGGCTGAGCCCGATTGGCAGGGCTGTTGCGGGCTGGGTCTTGGCTGGGGGCTACAATCACCCCCCCAGTCTTTGAAGCACGTCCTTGCGCTTCTCACTTCACACCGCGGACGGCCGCACACGATGTCTGTGGCCTTCGTCAGGTATATTGATATATTATCTACAGTAGGTTGGACATGACCTTTGACCTGAGGGTCAAAATTCTATTTCTCCCCAGAGCAAGCAGGCAGGTAGGCCTACTATTAGCTCAGTGGTAAACATTTCAGGACTTGTGCTGGAGGCCCAGGTTCAGTTCCGGGGTAGAACAGGAAAGTCACATACTGTATAGTCTATAGTGCAGCTCCAACTTCATTCAGAACACCCTCAAAGATAAATATACCCAGTTATGTTCCTCCTGACAATAAGGAGACGCCGCTTAAAAGTCCTTCAGACCTTTAGTTAGAGTAGATGATTCAATCTCCTGTTTAATTTAGTTAGAGTAGACGATTCAATCTCCTGTTTCGCTTCTGTCGGGACTGGAGGTGTGATGGGGATGATAATGATTGGCTGAGCTGTGTTCGAAGCAGTTGCAAAATGCTCTATAAACACCTGTGACTGGATGGTATTGCGGCAATCAAATTGCCATGTGCAATTGCAATTGCACATGGCAATTTGAATGGTTATTTAATCCATTAAATCATAGCGCCTGGCGATTTATAGTAGCGGAGCACTTTTACCGACGGACCGGATGTTATCCCGGATGTGGCTGTAGCAGCTAAATGTAGCCAAAACACTCTAGAGCCGATCGACAACAACGGGAGGTATGATTAAATCTAACGCGACTAGCGACGGGACCGTGGTGGGCTGTCTAAGACATGATCTTTTCTTAGAATTGGACGGGATGATTTAGATCAAGAGTTATTAACGTTTTAGGATTTTCGGTCTCATCGGCAAAACAGGGGGGGGAACATATTCGATCACGTCCCACTGTTACGCAACATCAAATGTTGCGCAACAGGCGCTCCCAGGCTGTGGAGCGATGCGATCGGCTTTGATATCAATAACCTCCCTCTTTTTGAGTGGTGTAAACCACTCCTACAACTGGCTTTGTTAGTTTACGTGTCTGTCTGTACCAAAAAAATCACACCCGTGTGAACTGAGTGGTGTAAGGTATTATATAGCCTGATCAGCTCTGATCTGACGTAATGTCTGACGTAATGAAATCACACCCGGGTGAACTGGGTGACCGTAGCAACCATGCTCATTTGGTACGAACAGACAGACAGACAGACAGACAGACACGTAAACTAACAAAGCCAGTCGTAGGAGTGGTTTACACCACTCAAATAATGAGCATGGTTGCTATGGTCACCCAGTTCACACGGGTGTGATTTCATTACGTTAGTTTACGTGTCTGTCCGTACCAAAAAAAATTAGCATGGTTGCTATGGTCACCCAGTTCACACGGGTGTGATTTCATTACGTCAGACATTACGTCATACCACAGCTGATCAGTCTATATAAGACCTTACACCACTCAGTTCACATGAGTGTGATTTTTTTTGTGATTAGTATTTTATTGGATTTTCTTTTTCAGACACAAACACAACACCCACAATACCAGTAACAACAATACAGAACAAACAAACAAATAAAATAAAAAAAGGGTTTGACACAAATCGACAGTCACATTACAAAAAATAAAATAATAATAATAACCCTCTTTTTGATAAAACTTCGTCCTGGGAGCTGGGTGTTACTAATTGGAAGGACGGTGAACTTTGTCCTGGGCGATCGGGGTGTTAATCATTTTGTTTACCACTCCAAGACAGAATAGAACAGCTATCAGGTACAATGTGCAACATGCAGCACACTGATAAGACCCAACATCCCACCATGACAGGAAAATGTCCTTGACTGTATAATAGATACAGTTCATTGAGAGACTTCAGCTCAGATTGACCATAAACCATTTATTTCAAAGCTATTGTATTTTAGTATGGCGGTGTGGCTCTGCTCATGTGATAATCTGTGTACCGAGACACAGGTCAACAACCCCCCCCCCCCCCCCCCCCCCCCCCCCAGAGCAGAGCCAAAGATACAATAATTCCATGAGCAAAATACACAGTAATAACACATCAACACATGATTCAACACAATGAATCAACACGATCGCAAACAATCCAATAATATCCCATAACTGCTGGACTAAGAACTACAGGGAGGAAATTTCACACAGACCCTGAACGAGCTGCTTTGACAGCTCAGCATGAATAATGAGTAGTGGGCTGAGGCTGCTTAAGAATGCTGCCTGAATTCCACTGTGGGAATGAGGGCATGGATGAGATGGCTTGTAGTGAAGGGAGATGACCTGGAGAGGCAGCTGATTTAAAGAAGCAGAATGAATTACTAAGGGGAATGAATGAGGGGAACTATATAGAATAACCTTCTGCCTTCCGTGCCTCAATGAACTATCGCTTACGCTGGATTTAAGGGAATATGCCAGGAATACTAGTGTATGCGGTAGGCCTACGTATACGGGTTGCAGGCCTATAGGGCTACAGTAATAATAATAATAAGGTTGCAGATTACTATGAAAACCTGCAAAACCCGTCCGTCCGTCAGTCTCACCTCCATATATGGTTATCAGTCCATCACGCCTCGTGACATGACGCCTATGGTCCATATATGGGCATTCCCAGACGATGCCCTAATACAATCCCTGTGATGCCCATATATGGAGATCCCTGATGTATTTAGCCATGGGAATGTCAATTTATGGTGACAGTCTCATGTGGTTGCCGCGACGCGGGTCACACTTGCAAATCAATCAAGTTGGTACTGTTACAACACATGGATCTCCATATGTGGAGTTGACTATCATCACCTGGATCTCCATGAAGATCACGACACTGATCTCATCAAACCCCTGGATAGCCATACATGGTTTGACATACTAGATCTGAATATATGAAGCCGGCCAGCAATACATCTGACCTCACTGACACCAGATTAATAGTTTAACTCCTGCTTCTCAACTGTGCCGTATTAAGAAGCTCTGTTGTTTCAGCACGACCTCGTTTGCTGTGGTGGAATCGATATCAGAGGGTAATATATTTTAAACTTTATATTTAAAGGACTTCGTTGCTGGTCTCATATCTTCATATTTCAACATGCTTTTTCATAAATGAATGCCCTACTTCATCATACATAAAAGTGTTGCATAAAAGTAGTAGCAGATCTACAGCTCATAGTGTATTGTGTTGGATATATTACACATAGATTGTCTATTTTCACGATTTTACAATGTTTTTAAGATAATCATAAAAAAGAAACGGTCCTGGACATAAAAGGTTTCCACCCGACAGCAAACGTCCTGATACCAGAGAGGGTTGCTCGTAAATCCTTTGATGCAACGTGAGATAGATATTTATTACTGGACTTTACACTAAACTATGTGAATAGGGCTCGTTGAGTGTCAGTTTCATTTCTCCCCAAAAGCCCTATCTTCTGTTTCATGTACAGTAGGTTACGCTACGTTTATCATCCATGTCCAATACAGACAGCAGATAGCAGGTTGTAGGCCTATAGGACAGGTTGCCTCATAAAGGCAGCGTTTAGTGTTTTATGATTCTGGTTAGACTGAATGATTATTTCCATTTCCTTTTGGGAAATGTAGACCTTCTGATATGTTTTATAGGCTATTCATGTTGATAATATCACAATTAAACAATCAAATGTATGTAGAAAGAAAACCCTGGTGTCTCCGGAAAGTAAGTGTGTGTGTGTGTGTGTGTGTGTGTGTGTGTGTGTGTGTGTGTGTGTGTGTGTGTGTGTGTGTGTGTGTGTGTGTGTGTGTGTGTGTGTGTGTGTGTGTGTGTGTGTGTGTGTGTGTGTGTGTGTGTGTGTGTGTGTGTGTGTGTGTGTGTGTGTGTGTGTGTGTGTGTGTGTGTGTGTGTGTGTGTGTGTGTGTGTGTGTGTGTGTGTGTGTGTGTGTGTGCGTGCGTGCGTGCGCGAGAGACACCTGAGCTGCAGCCTACCGCTGACATCTCTCACCTTTCCTTTTCCAACGCACAATGATGATGAGGAAGACCCTCTATATTAACATGTATATAACGATGCAATGTGACTCTGTTTACAAAATGCTGTACCTCCTCCAACTGTATACTTTCCCCATTTTCAAATGTTTTTATATTTTGACACTTGCTTTGGCAATGTAAACGTATGTTTTCTCATGCCAATAAAGCTCATTTGAATTGAAATTGAATATAATTGTTTAGGCTACATATAAGGCACTTTATTTCTTGGTTGACAAACCAAGTTTGTCTTAACTTCTTGAATCTTGCAGATCATTCATTTATTTATTCTCCCAGGCAAACATCTTTACACTAAACTATGTGAATAGGGCTCGTTGAGTGTCGACTGTGAGTCAGTTTCATTTCTCCCCAAAAGCCCTATCTTCTGTTTCATGTACAGTAGGTTACGCTACGTTTATCATCCATGTCCAATACAGACAGCAGATAGCAGGTTGTAGGCCTATAGGACAGGTTGCCTCATAAAGGCAGCGTTTAGTGTTTTATGATTCTGGTTAGACTGAATGATTATTTCCATTTCCTTTTGGGAAATGTAGACCTTCTGATATGTTTTATAGGCTATTCATGTTGATAATATCACAATTAAACAATCAAATGTATATAGAAAGAAAACCCTGGTGTCTCCGGAAAGTGTGTGTGTGTGTGTGTGTGTGTGTGTGTGTGTGTGTGTGTGTGTGTGTGTGTGTGTGTGTGTGTGTGTGTGTGTGTGTGTGTGTGTGTGTGTGTGTGTGTGTGTGTGTGTGTGTGTGTGTGCGCGCGAGAGAGAGAGAGACCTGAAGCCTACCGCTGACCTCTCTCACCTTTCCTTTTCCAACGCACAATGATGATGAGGAAGACCCTCTATATTAACATGTATATAACGATGCAATGTGACTCTGTTTACAAAATGCTGTACCTCCTCCAACTGTATACTTTCCCCATTTTCAACTGTTTTTATATTTTGACACTTGCTTTGGCAATGTAAACGTATGTTTTCTCATGCCAATAAAGCTAATTTGAATTGAAATTGAATATAATTGTTTAGGCTACATATAAGGCACTTTGTTTGTCTTAACTTCTTGAATCTTGCAGATCATTCATTTATTTATTCTCTCAGGCAAACATTTTTTTATACTGTATACCGGTATGTAACAGGATTGTAGTAAGCAACAACGAGGACATCTAGTGGACAGGCAGGGAACAATCGTGTCAGAAACTCTGTATGAAGATTGTTTGACTTTGAAGAAGGTCTCTTGGGATGCTCCGGCAGGACAGCCAGAGCCAGCACTGCCAGCAGACACCTTTATTATCCAACATACAGTCTGCAAAGTGCTATTAACCGAAGTGATCCCCTAAAAACGTTATTATTGTAATTGATCCCTCCCAGCTCCCAGCTCGGCACTGCGCTGAGCGACGTAACCTCCGGGTCCGTCCCACTTCCTGTGTGTGTCTAGACAGCGCGCGCTACCCGACTGGGATGTGATGGCTGCATCATCCGGATCTACTTGAATTTCCACAGCATCATCATCATCATCATCGCCAACAGCCAGAAGCCATTCGTTTGGTAAGAACAGCAGACAGTAGATGGTTTAAAATGCTGATTAATCGCCTGTAT
The DNA here is from genome assembly GCF_951216825.1 of Electrona antarctica. Lineage (NCBI taxonomy): Eukaryota > Metazoa > Chordata > Actinopteri > Myctophiformes > Myctophidae > Electrona > Electrona antarctica. Next base: position 19,669,814 of record NC_136795.1, on the reverse strand, counting down.
GTTTTGCGCGAAGGTTAGGCACGTGCACGCAGACCAGAGTTGTCCAACTTGTCCCCCCCAAAACTAAAATGCATCGCAGCACAGGCCATGTTTATCCTAGCTGTTGTTAGCCTGCTAGCCTGGCTGCAGCTTTGTTTAGTGTTTACTCTGCAGTTCAATGTACACTACACTGCTGCTGGTTATCACTACCGTAAGTGACAAGAAAGGGAACTCTTGTTTTAACGGCCGTCTCATGTGGCGTGTGTGACGCCTGCAAATAAAATAAAACAAAACAATAATGTCACTGTTTAGTTACGTGACGACCACACAGCACGCACGTTATCTATTCGGCCCTTCAACGTTAATAGTACAGTGCAGCATCTTGCATTTCTTGCAGCATATAGCCTACCTTATAGATAGCATCATCATGAATTACTCAACATAAATCATAGTCGTTCTCCACCCCAATGACCCCATCAAAAGGCTGGCATGACAATGACCCACAAAATAGCCTACAGAGAGACACATCAACAAAGAAGTTATTATTAAATAGGCCTATCAATGTTCTTAATCTAAACCGTACGGGCCATCTCAGTCTGCAACTATTTCCAATTACTTTATGATGATGATGAGTATTTTTATTTATTTGAATGATGAAAGTTCAGTGTGATCTGTCATCATCTCTCAGGGATACTGATGCAATTCTGAGCTTAGCAAAGTGAGTGAATACATGTTAAGACATTAATGTTAATGTTAAGACATAATTGCGAAAATGTCTAACGCGTTTTCGCCTTGTCAGTATTGAGTATATACAATGGTGGTGAAATCGATTTAATACATTTTACTGTTTTTCAATCGATGGTGATTGGAAATGTAGGGGTGTGCCAATATATCAATATCGCAATATATTGTATCGTCCTCCTGGCAATATATCGAAAATCGTGATATTGATTAGTTAGTAGTAGTAGTAGTACCCATTGTTGTGGACAGACAAGTTGCAGTCCGTGTTTTACTGTTTGGAGGAGTCAAGATTCATATACTTATTGGCTAGTTTGTGACACAAAATCTTGTACGATACATAATTCCAGATTTTTGCCTTTTCTGGTTATTTTTTTCATTTTCAGTTACAGATATCGTGATATATCGTTGATGAAATATATTGAATATCGCAATATCACAATATATCAAATAATATGATATTATCATTATTGAGGGCCTAATATTGCCACAGATATTGTATCCTGAGGTACCCATATTGTCCCACCCCTAAAATGTACATCTTGAATCGACACACAAATCAAAACAAATCCATTAAAGGGATAGTTCAGATTTTTAGTATGAAATACTTGCCATTAATATAGTGGTTGCAACTGTATTCATTGATTGCCCGAGTCCCATGGTGGGAGTTCTGCTCTGGTTTTGGTCAATATTAAGTAGTTCCAGTCATTTTGTGGGGGGCACTGGGGCCACGCAGTAAAAGTAAATGAATCCACAAAACGAACGTAATTTGTATTGTTGACCTATTTCTAAAATATTAGCGCGACTTTCGTTCAACTTTGACCCCTCTATCACATGGAACTATTTTTTTGGGCGTAGTGATATGGACACAAAAAACATAGTTCTGTGTGATAGAGGGGTAAAAAAAGAACGGAAGTTGCACTAATATTTTAGAAATAGGTCAACAATAGAAATGACGTTAGTTTTGTGGATTGATTTACTTTTACTGCGTGGCCCCCAGTGCCCCCCACAAAATGACCGGAACTACTTGATATTTCACCAAAACCAGAGCAGAACTCCCACCACAGGACTCGGTCAATCAATGAATACAGTTGCAACCACTATATTAATGGCAAGTATTTCATACAACTTAAGTTCAAAAAATCTGAACTATCCCTTTAAGACATGAAAACATGAGGGCCAAATATTCATCCAGCACCCCCAGCAATGCACACAGTTGCAATTCAAGCACATGGGTGCATTCTGAAATACTGTAGTACACACATGATGATGCATTACAGATACATGGGTGCATTCTGAAATACCGTAGTACACACATGATGTACATTACAGATACATGGGTGCATTCTGAAATACCGTAGTACACACATGATGATGCATTACAGATGAAGAAGTGACTATCATTGACCCATTAGTTACAAGTTTGGAGTAAAGTTGGTAATTAAAAGTTCAGTGCATTGTATTGTTCTTGTACAAAAATCAAAGTCAGAAATCCCCCCCAAATCTGTCAATACTTTGTGAATATAATGTGATCCCCACAATATTCTCTCAATATCAATATCATGGTGTTTACTGTTTGGTCAAAAATATAGTATAAAATATAATGAATTAATAATAATAATAATAATGAATTGCATTTTTATAGCGCTTTTCCAAGTGCTCAAAGCGCTTTACAATGGTTCATTCATTCATACATTGGGAGGTGAAGCGGCGAACAGTCAACGCCAGCGTCCTCACTTCCCACATTCACACACCAATGGTGGCAAGCGCACACCGACCGACTCATTGGAGGCAATGTAGGGTTCAGTGTCTTGCCCAAGGACACTTCGACATGTGGACAGGAGGAGCCGGGATTCGAACCGCCGACCCAGGGATCATTGGACGACCTGCTCTACCTCCTGAGCCACAGCCGCCCCTACAATCTCTCCCTACACTTCTCAATGGAAGTGTAGGGAGAGAATCTGTGCTAGTTATATTGTATGAATTGTATGAAATATAGTGATAGATTTTGTATCCACATTGCCCAGCTCGGAGGCTCAGCTGTTAAAATAATGATGTCTATTTACCTTCTGTAGAGCCACAACTCTCAACAATGGGACGCAGGAAGTCCAAGAGAAAACCACCTCCCAAGAAGAAATTGACGGGCAACTTGGACACCCAGTTCACCTGTCCGTTCTGTAACCACGAGAAGTCCTGTGACGTCAAAATGTAAGTTAACCTCAATGATGATGATGGCACGTCTAATGCGTGTCTAATGGCACGTCTAATAGAGGGCCCCAACTGTTTGTCTGCATTGGTCATCATGACACTTTTTTATGACGATAGGTATCGTCAATTATGTAGCCAATGTTTCCAGATTTGAACCACTCAGCCAACAATACTATGTTCGTTGTGTATGTCATTGTAGGTGAACTTTTTAAAACTTTTTCAAAAAGGGCTGAAATACGTTGTGAGCTTCTAGAGCAACACTTTTGTTTGTTTTTAAATGTTTGAATAGGGCTGAAATGTTTACATAAAATAAGCCTCTGTTTGTGTTTATTTTGTATTTATCCATTTGTTTGCATTACATTGTATCCACCACCACCAGCATGAACAATATGTATACAACCATTTCCCCATGTGATTGTTTTTTAGGGAAAGGACTCGGAACACAGGAATTATTTCATGCACTGTTTGCTTGGAGGAGTTCCAGACTCCTATAACATGTATCCTTTTAAAGCTACAATTACCGTAAGTTTTATAAAATTACAGACTGGCTGGCCAGGCTTATGACCATCAGGCAGTACTACTTGTCAACCAGTAATGTCCTAAGGTCACCAATGTCATTTTCGCTATCATGCAATTCCAGACGGCAGATTCGTTGCACCATGGGAGCCAAACTACACCCGGAAGTTCGGTGGAATGCACTGGAGTCAACAAGCTCAGTGAGCAGCTCATGAACAAACACTATTTCTGAATAACTGAGACCTTTGTAAAGTAATCACTTCTGGAAAGTAACTTATTATTATAGACATTATTGTCTGCTGTGTTGCTTTTTATGTGTACACTGTGTGATTTTATAGAGGTATCTAAAGAGCAAATAGTACGTTTCTGAATGTGCCAACTATCGCGAGACTGTCCGCCGTTTCCTGTTTGGCAGCCAAATCTCGCGATACCTCAGAGACAGAAACAATACCTGGTGCTGTTTAGATCCTCAAATAAAATTATGTAGGCCTACTGTGCACTCTGTGCACATCGAAATGAAAGTGATTAGAAAACAACTTGTGGTATGTCTTTTATATTCCTGAACCGTTTGTTTAGAAATAATGTTTGTTCACGAGCCGGCTCCATTCACTATGTATTCATTGAAATTCCGGTGTGAGATTTGCCTCCCATGAAAGTGTCCATGAAAGTGTCATGGCGCAGCCCAGTCACGTGACCATGACCTTTCCTTAAGCTTCCTTGCCTGACACCAGGGTCTAAGGTTCTCAATGGAAGTGTAGGGAGAGAATCTGTGCTAGTTATATTGTATGAACATACAGTAGTACTCTACCATACGGATTGGTTAAAATGTCATTTTGTTCATTGAAAGTTCCAGCTTGTATAAAGAAATCACTGTAATTACTAATTAGAAATAACATTTAATAGCATGCTGTGGGTGCTGGGGGCGTGTTCTCTCCTCCGTGTCATCAGTGCCCATACCCGAGGCGGGGTTGGCAAAAGGGCCTTTCTGTGTGGAGTTTGCATGTTCTCCCCGTGTCCCCTAGGGTAGGTACCCTCACAAAAAACATGCAGTAATCCTGGTCTCTAAACTACCTCCCCCTGGCCAGCCAGGTCGCCTGATGGAGGGGAAAGGAACTGGTCGGAATAACGTGTTCCTTCCACTCGCTACGTCCGGCCAGGTGAAAATAATCAGCTTGGACTCCTCATGCACAGAAGAAGCATGCCAACCAGAGGAACTGTAGCGCCCAGGATTACATTAGATAATTGACACTGGGTGAAAAAATGGTTTGCAAAATCGTTGGATAAAATTTTGAAAGGTGAAATCTGGTCTATTACTATACAGTGTATATATACCAATTATCTGTATACAAACATTGAGACAGTGCGTGCGCACACACGTTGCTTTCCAACCTAGTTACTTTGAGGAGTTTTTGCTTCGGTTCACTCAAAAAAAAAAAGTGAGGGTCATGAGAGGTGCCCATTGCCCAAGCAAGCCACAAGCAAGGCATAAGGTGAGGGAGTCCCTGCCGCGAACAGCCTCGTGCATGGACGAGTGCTCCCTCCGCATTCAACATCGCAGGCAATCACAGTGATTTAGGGCAGTGTTTTTAAGACGTCTGGAAGTCTGCTTCTGGAATTACTCATACACAATGTACACATTTTATTTTTAAACATTTAGATTTTAAAGGGTAAGACCACTTTTTGAGAGGTTTGAGTTGTTTTCTTACCTTTATTATTGGAAAACTAGTCCATTCCATCAGTTATTTCGCTCCGTTGTGTTGTTTATTAGCAATTTAAGAAATACAAAATAAATAAAAGTCACTCATTGACTTCCATTGTAACAGGGAAACGGCTCTCAAAGTCACTCTTTTAGCACATAAACCAATGCAACAAGCTGATTCTGACAGTTTATGACATCAGGAAAACTCATGAGGTTTTATTTTTAATAAAAAAGAAGAAGGAAGATCCGGTAGGTATGCCTACGTCGACTGAATCACTGCTGTTCGCGTTGAGTAAAAAGCGATCTGATGGCCTGGGCCATGGCTCAGTGGTCCAGGCACCTTGGCTGGCAATCCAGTCTGGCAGTGTGCCGCGGGTTCGACTCTCGATCCTGACGGCCTTTACTGCATGTCTTCCCCCCCCCCATCTCTCCCCATTTCCTGATTGGACCAAAACTGTACACCACTCCTGAAGCGTATTATTGGAATGCCGTTGATCCATGACAGGTGATATAAACAAATGGATTTGATCTCGTCCGCTTGTCACTAAAAACATACACAATGGACGTGTTTGAGGGAGACACTTTAGAAGAAGTGTCTGGGACTGCTCGTATACGCGAGGCTGCAGCTGAGTGCATCTCAAACAGCGTGGAGACTTGTTTACAAACGAAACCTCACAAGATGTCCCCGCGAGAGTTGGGAACGCCGTAGTACTGCTTCAGTCTATCTCCGACTAAAATAGTAACTTTATAAATCTATCTTAAAAGACGAAAATAAAACCGCATGAGCTTTCCTGATGTCATAAACTCAGAATCAGCTTTTGTTTCGTTGGTTTATGTGCTAAAAAAAGAGTGACTTTGAGAGCTGTTTCCCCGTTACAGTGGAAGTCAATGAGCGACTTTTTTATTTCTTAAATTGATAACACAACGGAGCGAAATAACTCATGGAATGGACTAGTTTGCCCATAATAAGGTAAGAAAACAACCCAAACCTCTCAAAAAGTGGTCTTACCCTTTAACATCACTGTCGCAAAATATGTTCTTGTGGGGGTCCAGGGCCACATACATTAATTGGGGGTCCTTGACATGAAAATGTTTGAGGACCACTTTGATAAAGAGTCCAATTACCTGTATATTGAGTCTGGTTGGTCCTTAACCATTTGTTTTCTAGATCTGTCGGAGCCAGTGGATGTTTACAGTGATTGGATCGATGCCTGTGAAGCAGCAAATCAGTAGCTGTATTTGCTTGTGATCTGCTGCCTGTTTATATAAATGTACCTACATTCCATCTCTGAATGCTCACCTGACATAGGTTGTATGTTTTAGTTGGCTATACAGTATGTAGCAACACCGGTGTTGACATTTTCTTGACTGAGAACTTTTATTTTCTTCCTTTCTTTCCTTTTTACTTGGATGATGTTTTTTGTGTGTGGCACACTTGTATGCTGATCACAGCCCATACATCTGGCTGAGCCAGGACTTATCATGTATTATTTGGAGAAGGACCAAAAACCTGCCTATACACATTCAAATAATCCTCAGTGTTTACTTAACTCTGAGATTGTTGAATTTGGCTTGATTGGTGATTGTATTTCTTTTTCCTCCCCTCACACTTAAATTAAGACATTTTGTTATTAATAATGTTATACAAAATCTCTAGAATATGCACCCTACTGTGCATGCAGACTGGTTTCTGGTGTAGGTAGCGCTATGTCTGCCCAATAAGCAGACGAGTAGCGAGTGTTAATATTAACACATAGTAATAAACTATTCACTGCATGTCTCGCCGAGATGAATTTCACACTCCTTTCCATGGTTTGGACATCCCACATCATCACAGTTCGCCATAAACCTTCACAAAACGCTCCATAGGTTGCGGATAGTGGATGTTATTCTTATGATTTGGATTGTGATATTAAAGATAAGATCATCAGAACATGATGCTGTGATACCTATTGTCTCACCATTCACAGACGCAGATATTTACGGTAGTATTTTCTTTGGGACTAACCCCAACATATCCAATATCTGTCATTGTTTTCACTGTGCTTGTGATGTAATTCCTACTCCGCAACACCCCCTGGTGATTGAATCGTGTATCGCCAATTTTAGTGGCCAAAATCTTGATATGAAAATAGCAAGTATCGCCCAAGTCTAGTGCAAATGGGACCAAATGGACCGGTAAGGGTCCATTTGGTTCCATTTGTATACTCTGAGTTAAATGAACACTCAGGGATTCACAGTGTTTCATTTCCTGAAGGCAAGATTTCCATTTTCAGTATCTGCCCTTAGCCATTCGTGAATGGATGCAGTGTGCATGGAGAAAGTTCCATTTGTGGTGTTCCCCTACTGTTGCACACTCCAGTTGTCCCTTTTATGGTAATATTTTGTTAGTTTACTATCCATTCCAGATTGTAATGGCCTTTTTTCTTTTTAACTTTTGGTATTTGACATTTCTTTAGTTTCTTAAAGCGCCAATCCAAGATTTCCGCATGCATATTTAACTAAACAAAGATGGTGTCATGTCTTGTGTTCTGAACTTGACTATGTTACCAATAAAATAGCATACAATGTAAATATTGTGATATGACATTAGGTGCAGTAACTGTCCATTTAGACCTGAGGCTGATTCAAAAGATTTGGAAAAGGGTATATTTTTTTATTCAAAAGATTAATCATGTACTGTCTGCCGGGTGGAAACCTCATATGTCCGGAACTGTTACTTCAGGATTCAAATTCAAAAATAGCAATTGTAACAGATCTACAAGCACAAAACGCGTCGCTTCCAGATCTGCTACTTTTGTGTGACACTAGTATGAACTATGAACAAATAGTAGGGCATTCATTTACGAATAAACACAAAAATCTAATCTCATAGATGAGAGGTTTCTGCCCGACAGCAATGATATAACGACTAAAATGACAGATGCTTTCCCGGATATATGGTATATAGGCTTTCCAGGTCTATACACAGGGTAAGGAGTGTGTGTATCCAACCACCACAGTTGTGCCAGTCCACCTCTTACTATAATCCACCATACAAATGGATAAAAAATGATTTATTATAAAATTACATTATTATTAAATCCAGGATTGGAGCTTTAAAGTTTCCTTTGCTTTGTTCCAGTAAGCTTTTTCTTTGAGTTTCTTTTTTTTATACCACTAGATGATTGTTGTTTTTATTTTGTTTATTTTTTTGTACAATAAACTACTTTTGAACAAATACAATTGCGTATTTGACATTTCTATATCTATTTTCTTTTTCGAGTTTCCAAAGTGTACTTAATGTACGTTTGTCTCCCTGCCTGAAAACACTTAAACGCCCAATGCATTCTCAATGGCAAAAGAACAAACTTTGGCATGCTACTAGTCCTACATACTTACACCTAGAAACCCCATTCAAACCTATTTAGGTTCATCTTACGGTGGACATGTTTGCCTGAAAGGGAATCCTTAAAATGTTTCATAGTTTTGGAAATATAGTGCTTTCAAATTTGAGAAATTTACAATGGGGCTCAATGGCAGGGATTGGCACGTCAAAAAAGCACTTTCACCTAGAAACTCCATTCACACTTCAGCTTACTGTGGAGACACATGCTGGAACCTTTTACTTTGAAATGTTTTGTAGTTTCTGAGTTATTTTCGTCTTTTTTTCAAATCCTCAAAAATGATGAAAAACACAACTCGTTTACAGACCCCCATTTAATGACATTGACCCCAATTTATATTGTAAAATCAATGTTAATTTAACTCTGAGTGTACAAATGGACCCATCAGGGTCCATTTGGTTACATTTGTACACTGAGTTACACACCCAATTATGGTTGGTTCCAAACCATAATTTAGCTGGGGACCCCCTGGAACTCCCAGGAGTACCCCTGGGGGTCCCCAGACCCCACTTTGGGAACCACTGATGTAGACACCAATGTCATTTGTTGAGATTCTGAATTCTCGCCATTGAAAACCCCACCATTTTGGAAAAAAAATCACATTTAATTAAAAAAAAAAACAACCTTTTGTGTAAAACCATGCAGCACTATCTTCTGTGGCAGGTATAAACATGACATCCATGGACAATGATTTTAGGTCACTGTAGGACCTAAAGTGACCTAAAATGCGCTCGCACGCCCTTGATACGTCTGTGTTTCAGTTCGCCGGCACGCGGCTTTCGGCCACGCGCCTAGAGGGCCTCCGCAACTCCACTTCCCGGGCTGAATTATGGGCCCACCACGTCCCTGCCCCCCTCCCAACCTTCAACACAGATTGCTGTTCTGGTTCAATGTAAATATGTTTGTTTCCTTTTAGTAAGAGAAATCTATGCAAATCTGGGAATTAAATCGTTACCAAGAAATGTCTTCACCAATGTGTTTCTAAAGGTATCTAATAACATGTACTAAAAGTTTGAAATTCAACTCCCGTGGGAAATTGAGTTATTAGCATAATATGCATAATATGCCCATAACATCCTATATAAGGCAAAAAAGTCCAAATTTCATCATTCTTTAAGTAACATGTGACATATGAAACTAGGGTGTTTGCATGATTCTGAATCCATTCCAAGCATTAGTTTTGCACAAAAAACACTCCTTGGGAGGAAAACGGCCACACAAACGTGATGAGGTCAGCACATTTGGTCAAGTGGATATGGCCTAATTTAGCCCAAGGAGTGTTTTTTGTGCAAAACTAATGCTTGGAATGGATTCAGAATCATGCAATCACCCTAGTTTCATATGTCACATGCTACTTAAAGAATGATGAAATTTGGACTTTTTTGCCTTATATAGGATGTTATGGGCATATTATGCATATTATGCTAATAACTCAATTTCCCACGGGAGTTGAATTTCAAACTTTTAGTACATGTTATTAGACACCTTTAGAAACACATTGGTGAAGACATTTCTTGGTAACGATTTAGTTCCCAGATTTGTCAAATACCTGATAAAATGCCCTTACTATTTGTATTTTCACTTTAATAAGGACATTAGAAAGAAAAACAAAAATAAACAAGGACATTAGATGAAGACTGTTTATAAATGCATTAGTTGTGTTTTAAAAGTTAAATAAAAGAATGCCCAAGAAGTTTACGGACTCACTGTTTCGTTGTTTTAGTGAACCATAGTATAACTCAATAATCGATAAATCAATAGCCTAAAAATAATAGAAATTGTATTTCCATTACAGTAGGCCTTAAGTATTCCAGTACTCAATAATATGTAGGCTACTTAAATGAGTTACTGCCCCACGGTACCTAACATGATGGTGTGAAAAGGCTGATGCTGAGGAGATGGGTGGACCCTCTTCTGTCACCCCAGGAGGACCAGCTGAGGAGATGGGTGGACAATCTTCTCTATTATGATCTGAATGGAGGAATTTGTGGGACTGGACAATCTGTCTGGGAACACCTGAAAGGATTAGAAGATTAAGAGCAGCATAAAAAATAACAAGATGATGTTCAAAGTGTATTATGGTTGATCAAAATAAAAACCCTGATTCTTATTTTCCATTTATGCCTCATGCAATTTCAACTATTTATTTAACATTCTTATCATTCCATTTTCTTAGGGTGGGGTATTTATGTGTGGTTGTATATCGTCTTCTGTCGTGCTGTATGTCCTTAGACCTTCAGCTCCGTTGCAGCAAGCCAGTCCAGTGTGTCATCGTCTAGGACGGTCAATTAAGCCACGATCACCATTCGATGGCCGGTATTTGGGGCAGCAGGTCAGCACGTGTTCCACAGTCTGTAGTGGATCCCCACATGCGCAGTGGACTGTCTGTGAGAGTCTCACAGAGAGTGGGGTCTCACAGTGAGACCCCACAGTGGACACTGTCTGTGAGACCCCACCTCTGCATGGCTGCACCGAAACGTCCCACACCTGTCCTCAGGCGGTTGAGGGTTGTCCGTACTCCTTACGGGGGAGGTGCTGAGGTGGAGGTGCTTTAAGCAAAGCTATACACCTTGAAAAGTACAGTCATAACTCAAGTGTACACTTAAACTGTGTGTTGGTTTGTTTACAGTTTTACTGTTGAGTGAGACCCACAGTTTGGGAAAACACTGCATTAGATCAAAGTGTCTCCCAAATTATTTTTTTGTGTGTAAAGAGTGTAATTACAGAGCTGTCTGGCTGTTATAAATATCGATATGACAATTAAAATTGCATTGCTATATCTCACAAATGATGATGTTGTATTACTGTTGTATGGTAGACAATAAAGTGGGTTTCAGGTGTGGTAATCTGAACACAGCGTCTTTACACTCTAGTGTGAAATAGTGCATTTCATATTGAATGTAAACAAAACATACAACAGGACAAAGGTCACAGCGCTGTAGGGCTTCGAAACCAGAAGCTTGGATAGTACTTTACTACGAGTGCTTTTTTTGCTTTGCCCAACACCATGCCTTTACTTGCATGTGAAATATTTTGTTTTGAAGGTACTTGTACTACTGTTCTACATTTCTGTCTAATAAAATAGGGTATTCATTTAATCAATCAAACTGCATTAACTATAACAGAGATACTACTAACCAAGCTATCCATGTCAACATGCTCTATAGGAGTCTCAATAACAGGTATAAGTAACGTTTAATGTTTAGTAATGGTTAATGTAGCAGAAGAGGCAATTCATTGAACAGAGTTTTGCACAAATTTAACATCCCAGATCGATTGAAATATATGAATCTACTGTGCTGACTACACCTCCATGATATATTAGGAGTATGCTAAAGGTTTCATCACAGGGCTGTCTGCTTCATGTAATATAATGAAAAGTGTATTGTGAATCAATTCATTGAGTGCTATCCTTACTTTCATGCAAAGCACCAACTTCAGTGTTTACGGACCGACTGACCTATAATAACAATATGCCTATAGCCTACAATAGCACAGTGAGTCTTAGCTCTGATCCATAGCTCTAATGTCTAAATGCAACGCATTAGATTAGAGCTATGGACCAGAGCTATAAGTGGGTCTCAGACTGGGGGGTCCGGGGACCCCCTGCAGTACCTACCTGTCGGTTGCTGGGGTCTGGGGAGTGGGACCCCCTGCAGTAGCTACCTACCTGTCGGTTGCTGGGGGTCCCATAGATAGAAATGCCACTAAATGGGGGTCCGTAGCCTAATGCATGTCAAACTAGCCCTAAACATAACCTGACAAAAACAAGTAGTCCGTGTTGAAATTTCTTTTACGAACGGGGCTTGAACTACCAAAGTTACGATGTTGGGACTCAAAGACGGATGACTAGCCCACTAGACCACCAAGGACGTTATAAGGTTGGAGATCAGGGTCTGTATTGTGTATTTAAGCCGTGACGTCAGCCACTTCCGGGTTGTACTCAAGGAAACTTCCACGTCATATATTTTCTTTGTCGTGGACACTTTACACTTACAGTTACATTAATAATTCTACTCGAGTTGGAAGCATTAAGACCCATTAAGACCTCAATGGCTTCCTTTCTGAAAAATAACGTTATTGTAAAAAAAAAATCACGCGTTCATATGTAGCTATTTAGTATTTACAATGAGAAGCGGACGGGACCCGGATGTAACGTAGGAGGACTACAATATGACTACAAGAAACTCGCGGGAAAAAACTCGCGGGCGTGGCCTCTCACCAGAAGGAAGTGACGCCCACCTCAAATACGGCGCAGACGCGTTGGGGCGGGTTTGGTCAGGTTTGTTTGACAATGCCACGTCACACATCGTGTCCGTCGTCGTCTGCAGGCAGCAGGTAAATAATGAAATGTTATTGAATGCTTAACGTTGTTTTTGTTCAAACATGTTATCACTTATGAAGTTACTTGTTATAATGTTTATATATGTTACTTCTAATTTGTAAATCCGTGTTTAGTCAACTGGTTACTGTCGCCGGTTTGTAAACATCAGGGCCAGGGTTCGAGTCCCCATCGAGGACTGAGAGTTTCTTTCCTTCTTACCAAACAAACAATTGTTTTTGCATCTAGTCGAGGTCCATTATTCATTCAGTATTTCAGCCACGGACCATTACATTTATAGACTCTCACGATGGTGGTCAGTGGCTCAAATGGGTCTGAGAGGCTAGATGACCTCAAATGGTGGTCCGTGGCTCAGATACTGAATGAATAATGGACCTCGACTAGATGCAAAATCAATTTTGTTTGGTAAGAAGGAAACACAATCTCAGTCCTCGACAGGGTTCTGGGCCCTGATGTTTACATACCACGGACAGTACCCACTCGACTAGTGGAAGACGGTTTTACCGACTAGTAATAACATATATAAACACTATAACAAGTAACTTCATAAGTGACAATGGTGGTCAGTGGCTCAAATGGGTCTGAGAGACTAAATGGCCTCAAATGGTGGTCCGTGGCTCAAATGCTGAATAAATAATCGACTAGAGGTGAAAAGAGTATTGTTTGTTTGGTTGGTAAAAGGACAAACATTCTGTGAAATTGGCGGGAAGCAACAACAATTCTTTGAAATTAGCGGGAAACGTGAAATTGGCGGGAAACGATCACGGGCACTTTTGTTAACAAAGCACTAACCACTCCGCTATAGTAATATATATATATATAAATATCATCAGCATTATACAAACAAAGGATTAAAAGTAGCAATCTTCTACATTCTCTAATTGTGTAGTTTTTTGGAAATTAAGCAGATGCTTAACAACAATTAAACTATTGAGAGTGTAAAGATCTACTACTGGGGTGCATTTGGTTACCTTAAATTGCTCCGTTAAATTGCTCTGTATTGTGACAGTAATCATTGCTATAGAGTGTGTGTTCAGTAACAGTGTTACATAGCTCTATAGTGTGACAGTAATCATTGCTATAGAGTGTGTGTTCAGTAACAGTGTTAAATAGTTCTATAGTGTGACAGTAATCATTGCTATAGTGTGTGTTCAGTAACAGTGTTAAATAGCTCTATAGTGTGACAGTAATCATTGCTATAGTGTGTGTTCAGTAACAGTGTTAAATAGCTCTATAGTGTGACAGTAATCATTGCTATAGTGTGTGTTCAGTAACAGTGTTAAATAGCTCTATATTGTGACAGTAATCATTGCTATAGTGTGTGTTCAGTAACAGTGTTAAATAGCTCTATATTGTGACAGTAATCATTGCTATAGTGTTGTTCAGTAACAGAGGTCTCCCGGTCTCTCCAGCTTTTTGTTAAACAGAAAAAGCATTTTCTGAAACTGCAATTTTATCCAATCAGGAACGCAGTGAGGATACAGATTAAACAAGTGAGATTGTAATGTAACAGACACAATTAGAACTGGAACATTAAGCTCATAAATAGCTACTTTCTCCTGATTGGCTGAAAATGTGTCACCTACATGAAGATTCTTTTTTTTAAACCCTTTTCTATTTATTAAAGAGCTGGAGAGACAGGAATATTCCTGTTACTGAACACACACTCTATAGCAATGATTGCTGTCACAATATAGAACTATTTAACACTTTTACTGAACACACTCTATAGCAATCATTACTGCACAATATAGAACTATTTAACACTGTTACTGAACACACACTATAGCAATTATTACTGTCACAATAACTTTGTAATGCTACTGATGTTTGTGTGCAACATTTGAGCTGACAGGCCTTTTTTATGTCAATCAATCAAGTCACCTTAATTCAAGTGATAGATTATATACAGGGGCATGCCATGTGGTCTACCTGCACAGCCTTTGTGATCTACTGGTAGATCACGATGTACCTTTTGGGCACCCCTGCAATACAGGATTCCTGTCCAGAATTGTTTTATTAAATATAGAGGGTTTAAGTCGTTCTGAATTTATGTGTGTTTCTTTTTCTGTCTTTCTTTCTTAGGACGGAGATCAAGGTAGACACCGTTGGAAGGCTCTAGCCAGCAAGCCCGCTCAGTCAGCCAACGCAGCCAGCCAGCCCCGCCAGTCAGCCAGTGTAGAAAGTCAGGCTGCCAAGCCAGCGCACTTCAGCCATTGCAGCCAAGGGTTAGGGTTAGTCAGCTCAGCCAGGCCTCTCTCTCTGTCTGCCAAGCCAAAGGGTAGGGTTTGACTGCCCGGGCCCAGTGCAGTGCACTTGATTAGTCATCCAAGCCAAAGGGTAGGGTTTGACTGCCCGGGCCTCCTGCCAGCTGCCAATGCTTTCCTGCGACCCTTCCTGCTTGCCAAGGTCTGCCACAAACTGTCTGTCCTGTCCTGGCCTGAAACTGTTTTTTTCTGAGTCTGGGCTTGTAAATTCTTTCGCTGTGCTGGCTTGCTGAGCTCGCATTCTGAGCTGGCTGGCTTGCCAGGCCGGCTGATTATGTTGCTGCAAGGCAGGGCGGGGCTGACCGGGCCAGGCAGACAGAGAGCCAGGCCTCGAGAGAGGCCTGGCTGAGCTGACTAACCCTAACCCTTGGCTGCCTCGGCCGGCCTACCTGCATGCCTGCCTCGGCCTGCTTGCTTGCTTGCCTGCATGCTTGCCTGTCTCGTCCTGCCTGCCTGCCTGCCTGCCTGCCTGCCTGCCTGCCTGCAACTTGAATGAGGTGTGTAAACACTTATTTTACGGGTGTGGGTGTTGACCGTGGCTTTTGTGTTCTCCAGTTGTTTCTTGAAGGAGAGTGTTCTGTCCAGTGTAACTCCAAGTTACATGGGGTGGGTATGGTTAGGTTTTTGACCATCCCAAGTGACGCTCAGTTCTTTTTTCGCGTCTCGGTTCCTCAGGTGGAAGCTGCATAGTTGGGTTTTTGATGGGTGACTCAATCTTCTGGAAGTCTGCTTGTTGGGTGGTAATGCAGAGGTCGTCGGCGTAGATTAAACGCTGGCATTCTGTGGGTAGTGGCTGGTCGTTTGTGTAGATATTGAAAAGGAGGGGGTGAGCACGCTACCTTGTGGGAGGCCGTTCTTTTGGGATTTCCATTTACTCCTCTGGTCATTTAACTGGACATAGAAGCGCCTGTTGTTGAGGAGGCTTTTGATGACTTGACACAGGTCCAGGTCACCAGTCATGTCCAGTAGTTTCCTGGCCATTGTGCGGTGTTGGACAGTGTTGTAGGCAGCAGAGAGATCTATGAATGCTGCTCCAGTTATTTGTTTTCCCTCAGACCCATCCTCAATGTGTTGGGTGAGGTTGAGCTCTGTCCAGCACAGGAGCGGCCGGGACGGAAACCAGCTTGGTCTTTAGTCAGCTTGGTGTCTATGAGTGGCATGAGGCGTTGGAGTAGCAGCCTCTCATAGAGCTTGTAGGTGATGCAGAGGTGGGAAATGGGTCGGTAGCTCTTTGGGGATGATGGGTCTTTGCCATGTTTGGGGATTGCAACCACTTTGGCCTTTCTCCAGACAGAAGGGATGGTTTTCTGTGCCATGCATGTGTTCAGCATCCCCAGGAGCCAGGTCTTTGCGTTAGTTCCCAGGTGCTGTATCATTCTGCCATTATGTCATCAATCCCTGCTACTTTTCCAGATTTCAACTTTCCCATTGCAGTTTCGAGTTCTTCTAGGTCGAAGGGTTTGGTTTGAGGGCTGGCTGATTGTCGTTGGTCTAATACCACTGTGTGATGGTGTTCTCCTGTGGGTCGGCAGCGGTGTTTGTTACGACTTTTGGCCACCAGTTGTGATGCAACAGAGTTTGCTGTGACCATTGTGATTATGGGTGGTGTGGTCTTTGCCAAGAAGGCGGATTGTGGCCCATGCCTTCCTGCTGTTTATTGTCATGTTGGTGTTCTCTATCATTTCCTTCCAGACTTTCCTCCGTTCATCCCCAACTTCACTGTCTATCTCCTGTGTTCTCCATTCATCTTGAGCGATACACAGTCGTCTGATGTGCGGGGGGGACCGCATAAAGGCACGTGATCGGCTCCAGTGAACTAGTGAACTCCACTTGGAGTTCACTAGTTTTCACAGGATGTTATTGTGGGTGTTGACCGTGGCTTTTGTGTGGAATGCAAGCCCAGCAAGCCTGTGCAGCCAGCCCAGACCAGCATTTGCAGCAAGCCAGGATCCAACCCTTGCAGTGCAGCCTTAGGCCGGATAGTCCCCCTGCCTGCACTTTGTTGCTTAACTGCGCCTTGCCTGCTTGCCTCGGTCTGCCACAAACTGTCTGTCCTGCCTGTCTGAAACTGGCTTGCCTGACTGTGTGCTTGCCTGACTGCGTGCTTGCCTGCCTGCGTTCTTGACTGTGGGCTTGCCTGCGTGCTTGCCTCGCCTCTGCCTGCTTGCGTGCCTGCCCCTGCCTGGCTGCCTGCCTCGGCCGGCCTACCTGCGTGCCTGCCTCGGCCTGCTTGCTTGCCTGTGTGCTTGCCTGTCTCGTCCTGCCTGCCTGCCTGCCTGCCTGCCTGCAACTTGAATGAGGTGTGTAAACATTTATTTCACGGGTGTGGGTGTTGACCTTGGCTTTTGTGTTCTCCAGGTGTTTTTTGAAGGAGTGTCCTGTCCAGTGTAACTCCAAGTTACATGGGGTGGGTATGGTTGGAGAGTTTGTGACCATCCCAAGTGACGCTCAGTTCTTTTTTCGCGTCTCGGTTCCTCAGGTGGAAGCTGCATAGTTGGGTTTTTGATGGGTTGGGTTTCAGGTGGTTGTATTGTAGTAGCTTGACATTTCTTGGAGGGCACTTTCAAGGACAGACTCAATCTTCTGGAAGTCTGCTTGTTGGGTGGTGCGGGGGGGAGGTGCCTTTCACACAATGTGACTACCAGACCACAGACACATTCTGAATGTGAACTACAGCGCTTAAAGCGACCAGAGTACCGCCCTGTCCTCCTATCTTTATACCAGAGTACCGTCCTGTCCTATCTTTTCAATGCAACATTGATATTCTCTTCAGGAACACAATTCTTACCTCGCTCTTATAACATTTGTTATCGTACCAATACCACGATGGCACGATCGCACAGGGCGTAACTCAATGTCTAAGACACTCACAGTGAAAACAAAAATTGCGTTTGACTTGTACTTTTTCTGCTGTACTCAAAGCGTGCACACATGCACACACACATGCACACGCACAGACGGCGTGCACGCACATGCTAACCAAATGTAACTCTGAGAGTGTAAAACATGTAACCAAATGGACCCTTACAGGTCTGTAACTCAGAGTGTACAGATGAAACAAAACGGGCAGGTCCAACACTGGTTATCGAAGCGTGCACACACGCACACGCACACACACATACACGCGCAAACGCACGCACACGCACGTGTAACCAAATGGACCCTTACAGGTCCAACACTGTTTTTTTGTTAATCATCGAATGAAATGTGTGAGGTCGGCAAGAGAAAGTTAAAAAAAATCATAGCAAATACCGGTAATTCGAAAATGTTAGTTTTGTCCTATGTTTTTCTTCTTTATATATTACTTTACTGTTGAAATGTAAATGTTACATTTCAACGAATGGACCTGTAAATGACAACAACACAAAAACTAAGGCACTGGTGTCGTACTTCTGGTTTACCGGAACGGGGTTCAACTCCCTGCAGTACCCTGCTCAATGTGTTGTATTTACATGGTTCAACTCCCTGCGGTGCCCTGCTCAATGTGTTGTATTTACATGGTTCAACTCCCTGCAGTGCCCTGCTCAATGTGTTGTATTTACATGGTTCAACTCCCTGCAGTGCCCTGCTCAATGTGTTGTATTTACATGGTTCAACTCCCTGCAGTGCCCTGCTCAATGTGTTGTATTTACATGGTTCAACTCCCTGCAGTGCCCTGCTCAATGTGTTGTATTTACATGGTTCAACTCCCTGCAGTGCCCTGCTCAATGTGTTGTATTTACATGGTTCAACTCCCTGCAGTGCCCTGCTCAATGTGTTGTATTTACATGGTTCAACTCCCTGCAGTTCCCTGCTCAATGTGTTGTATTTACATTTCTGCGCAATTCTTCATCATTGAGGATTTGAAAAAAGGTGAAAATCAAGGAAAAGTGAAAGGCTATAGTCCATGGTCACAGAGGGCATACTATAGTATGTTGTTTTTTACGATTTTGGAGGATTTGGAAAAAAAGGTGAAAATCACGGAAAAGCGAAAGGCTATAGTCCATGGTCACTGACCGCATACTGGTCAAGGTAATTTATACTGGTCAAGGTAATTTATACTGGTCAAGGTCATTTACTAGTCTTATGCAGGTCATTGATATTGGTCAAGGTCATTGAGCAGCGCGCTATAGTGCGCGATTCTTCATCCTTGTTGAGGATTTGAAAAAAAGTGAAAATCAAGGAAAAGCGAACAGGCCATAGTCCATGGTCACGGACCGCATACTAGTCAAGGTCATTTATACTGGTCAAGGTCATTTACTAGTCTTATGAAGGTCATTTAATAGTCTTATGAAGGTCATTTATACTGGTCAAGGTAATTTATACTGGTCAAGGTCATTCATACTGGTCACGGTCATTTACTAGTCTTATGAAGGTCATTTATACTGCTCATGATCATTGATATTGGTCACGGTCATTGAGCGGCGCGCTATAGTGCGCAATTCTTCATCATTGTTGAGGATTTGAAAAAAGGTGAAATCGTGGAAAAGCGAAAGGCTATAGTCCATGGTGTCGGAGGGTCGGAGGATTTGAAAAAAAAAATTAAATCGCGGAAAAGCGACAGGCTATAGTCCATGGTCTCGGAGCACATGCTACAGGGTGGCATTTTTCACGGTTTCGGAGGACTTGAAAAAAAGGTGAAAATCACTGAAAAGCGAAAGGCTATAGTCCATGGTCTCGGAGCACATGCTATAGGGTGGCATTTTTCACGGTTTCGGAGGATTTGAAAAAAAGGTGAAAATCACTGAAAAGCGACAGGCTATAGTCCATGGTCTCGGAGAAAATGCTACAGGGTGCCATTTTTCACAATTTCGGAGGATTTGAAAAAAAGGTCAAAATCACTGAAAAGCGACAGGCTATAGTCCATGGTCTCGGAGCACATGCTACAGGGTCGCATTTTTCACGGTTTCGGAGGATTTAAAAAAAAGGTGAAAATCGCGGAATAGCGAAAGGCTCTGACATAGTGTCCCAAAATCATGAAAATATGACAAAATATATTATGCCGTCCCAAACCATGGACTATAGTATGTCGTTTTTTCATGATTTTCATCTTTTTTTCAAATCCTCCAAAATCATTAAAAAAAAGGTGAAAATCACGGAAAAGTCCATGGTCACTGACCGCATACTGGTCAAGGTAATTTATACTGGTCAAGGTAATTTATACTGGTCAAGGTAATTTACTAGTCTTATGCAGGTCATTGATATTGGTCAAGGTCATTGAGCAGCGCGCTATAGTGCGCAATTCTTCATCATTGTTGAGGATTTGAAAAAAGGTGAAATCACGGAAAAGCGAAAGGCTATAGTCCATGGTGTCGGAGGGTCGGAGGATTTGGAAAAAAAGGTCAAAATCACTGAAAAGCGACAGGCTATAGTCCATGGTCTCGGAGCACATGCTAGCTATAGGGTGGCATTTTTCACGGTTTCGGAGGATTTGAAAAAAAGGTGAAAATCGCGGAAAAAGCGAAAGGCTATAGTCCATGGTGACGGAGGGTCGGAGGATTTGAAAAAAAGGTGAAAATCACTGAAAAGCGACAGGCTATAGTCCATGTCCATGGTCTCGGAGCACATGCTACAGGGTGCCATTTTTCACGGTTTCGGAGGATTTGAAAAAAAGGTCAAAATCACTGAAAAGCGACAGGCTATAGTCCATGGTCTCGGAGCACATGCTACAGGGTGGCATTTTTCATGGTTTCGGAGGATTTGAAAAAAAGGTGAAAATCACTGAAAAGCGACAGGCTATAGTCCATGGTCTCGGAGCACATGCTATAGGGTGGCATTTTTCACGGTTTCGGAGGATTTAAAAAAAAGGTGAAAATCGCGGAATAGCGAAAGGCTCTGACATAGTGTCCCAAAATCATGAAAATATGACAAAATATATTATGCGGTCCCAAACCTATTTAGGTTCATCTTACGGTGGACATGTTTGCCTGAAAAGGAATCTTTGAAATGTTTCATAGTTTTAGAAAAATAGTGCTTTCAATTTGAGAAATTTACAATGGCAGATAGTGGCACGTCAAAAATTCATTCACCTAGAAACTCCATTCACACTTTTTATAATTCAGCTTTCTGTGGAGACACATGCTGGAACTTTTTACTTTGAAATGTTTTGTAGTTTCTGAGTTATTTAAGTTAAACGCCCAATGCATTCCCAATGGCAATAGCACAAACTTTGGCATGCTACTAGTCCTACATACTTACACCTAGAAACCCCCTTCAAACCTATTTAGGTTCATCTTACGGTGGACATGTTTGCCTGAAAAGGAATCTTTGAAATGTTTCATCGTTTTAGAAATATAGTGCTTTTAAATTTGAGAAATTCAGAATGGGGGTCAATGGCAGATTTTGGCAAGTAAAGATTTGAGTGGGGTTTGAACCCACAATCTCCGGCGCGCGGCCGTCGCGCATTGTTTAGCTAAACGGCCCTAAACGAGGTCCCGTTCATTCTCTACGGTAGTAGAGAATGAACGGACGGCGGCCGCGGCGCTGTCCTAAACTTCGGTACCGATGTAATATATGTCTGGCCACAGAGTGGGTGTGGATGGGCTGGCTGTGGCGCTGTCCTAATCTCACTGCCGATGTAATATACGTCTGGCCACAGAGTGGGTGTGGATGGGCTGGCTGTGGCGCTGTTCTGAATGTCGCTGCCAAATGCCTCTGTTCTTCTTCTCTCGAGTTATGTTTATCCTCTCGTCTCGTTGTATTTTGTCCTGATCATCATCATCATCACCTTTGTGTTACTTTATCACAGCGAACAATCACATCAAGGTCTGTGAAATATTTTGTAATGAATAGCTGACTCTCTCGCGATTTTGGCGTTTACGTTTTATATATTTTTGGACGAGATTAATGCCTGGATTCATATATGTCTCTCTGCCTGTTTAATGTTTACGTCATATACATGAAGTCCCGAGCAGCAGCAGAAACTGACAGGTCGGTACAATGCATTGTCTCGACCACAGAAACGCCGATAAAGACGTGTAACATAATGTGTATACATTGACAGATTTTTTATTTTGCACGTCTTTGACAAAGGAAGGGATGCTAATCGAATTAGCGTGTTAGCATCGTCGTAAACAGACGTTGTATGGCTCAATGGGCACGAACAGATCACTCTCTGACTTGTCAAAGGAAACGTTTTAATGCTTATATGTCTTGGGGCATAGTGGATTCGTTTTTAGATCGATCAGGGATCTGTTAATTGAGTACTGTGCTGAGCTGTTACTGTACATGGAGCTGAACTCATGCAACCAGCAGACAAAATAATAACTCACTGTATCAGTGTTTACTCCTTAGACCCTACACAAGACCCGATGTTATATTTCATGATTTAACATTTATTTGACTGAGTTTAATGGTCTGATTTGTTGAAAATAGCTGATCAACAAGCTCGTAGATCGCCTAGTTTCAAATAGGCTTTATAGTGGCTTTAGCTGATGTTGATGCTATTTACAAAATCTGGGGGTCCCCGGACCCCTCGCTGTGCTATTGGAGGCTATATTGTTATTATAGGTCAGTCAGTAAACACTGAAGTTGGTGCTTTCATTTAAGTACATTGATTCACAATACCAGAATGCACTTTTAATTATAATACATGAAGCAGACAGCCCTGTGATTACATCGTTAGCATTACACTGCAACCACACTGTGGTTAATATGTTTTATTCACAATGCAAAGTTATTGTACTCCTATCATGGTGTCATCAATAATTCACATGCAAGTAAAGGCATGGTGTTGCAAAGCAAAAAAAGCACTGGTAGAGTACTATCCGAGCTTCTGCTGGATATAGGGTTCGAAGCCCTACAGCGCTGTGACCTGCTGACTGCCTCGCCTTAGTCCTCTTTGTATGTTTACATTAAATATGAAATGCACTATTTCACTAGAGTGTAAAGACGCTGTGTTCAGATGACCACACTTGAAACCCAAATATATTGTCTACCATACAACAGTAATACAACATCATTTGTGTGATATAGCAATACAATTTTAATTGTCATATCAATATGTATAACACCCAGACAGCTAATGCAGTGTTTTCCAAACTGTGGGTCTCTCACTCAACAGTAAACAAGCCAACATACAGTTTAAGTGTACACTTGAGTTTTGGTGTTTAGTAAGAGTCATGACTGTACTTTTCAAGGTGTATAGCTTGCTGCAAGTCGTCTTCCCCCGTAAGCAAAGATTGGAGTTTAAAACGTTCGCTCTGAAAGAATATATATTCTAATATTTGCGCCACATTTTCAAGATTTTCCAAACATAGCAGATCTACAAGCTCGTAGTGCAGCACTGCGCTATGAGCTTGTAGATCTGCTATTTTTCAAAAGCTAAAGTATAACATAATCCTTAAAACACCAGTCCCTGTGCCCCTTTGCCACACAGGCTCAGGAACTGCTTCACACAACACCAGCTGACACCTCCAAGGCTTCCTGGGTGATGGCGAGATGGAGGGATCAGTGCAAGGCAGCAGAACATCCAGGCTTCACCACTACATCAAGGATCCCACAGATGTTCCTGGCCAGCCAGCACCTGCCCTGCATGGAGTGGACAACCCTCAATCGTCTGAGGACAGGTGTGACGTTTCAGTACAGCAATGCAGAAGTGGGGTCTGACAGATGTGTAGCCTGTATAGTACACACACTGCCCACGCTTGATGAGTTGAATACATAGAACCAGAATGGAAACAAGGCCTGTGTTATCCTTTTAGCATTATCTGTATCTCTGTACTTCTTTGCAAGCTGTTATTAAAGTATTCAATCAATAAATCAAACAAACCATTAGAAGAATCCATTCTGTATCTCTACTCAGCCGACACGTTTTGTGATTTGATGCATGACTTATAGGGACAATGCAGAACTTTCTAATCAAACTAACCGGTCATTTAAAAAACAATATGCTTTCCCTGCCTGTTTTAGGTGTTTTAGTTAACGAGTGAGTGAGCGGCAGACCGTGGCGACGCAGTGCAGGCGTTGGGCGCTGCCTTCATGGACGCACAGGTCAAAGTCTCCTTCTGGACGCGAGGAGGAGGGCTGCCACATCACCTCACAGTCCAACTGTCTGTACGCCTCTACTGTGCCTGAGGAACACACACACGCATGCACACACGCACGCACACACATACAAGTGTTGATAAAAACAAATGACTAAAACTTTTTTCATAGAGAGAGAATGCACTCTGAAAGGAATGGAATGGAAGCACCTTAAGGAATACAAATCATTGTGTGTACACTGTTTATACCCCTACACTGCTTACAGCAAATTACATCTGTATAAAGAAATTCTGTTACATAAACAGAGCAATACCTTCTTCATTTGTTTTATTTTTAGGATGGGATTTCAACTGCTGCTAGCCGATACATTTGCACTATATATTGTATCCCACAGTTTTTTGATATTTTATCTATTTTCAACAGTTCAACAGAAATGTTTTGTTGCTAATAAAAAATAATAATAAAACTTTATTTGTATAGCACCTTTCAT
This sequence comes from Electrona antarctica, assembly GCF_951216825.1. NCBI lineage: Eukaryota > Metazoa > Chordata > Actinopteri > Myctophiformes > Myctophidae > Electrona > Electrona antarctica. The sequence goes on along the minus strand of NC_136795.1, from coordinate 19,645,225 downwards.
GACATGAAATGCAGCTCAAAGTGCTTTACACAAAAAAGAAAGAAAGGCAGGGCATAAACAATACAGTGAGGACATGAATACATTTTTTTTTTAAAAGACAAATAAATCAATTAAAAGCAAGGGTGTAGAAGTGGGTCTTGAGCTGAGCTTTAAACATGTCTACAGAGGCTGCCTTCCATTTGCTGTGCTATGATTTATAACAGCCACTAGATGGCAATGATGATGAGTACTACTGCTATCTACCAATGGTTTTTTCATGTCAAGGACCCCCAAATTGACACTAATTAGCCCGCAGACCCCCATTTGAAAACATATGCCAGGGACCCCCCATAAGAGATATTCTTTCCTTTTTTCCCCGGCTATAGCAGTGATTCTCAACCCGTTTAATTTCAAGGACCCCCCCAGTTTGACATGCATTAGTCTACGGACCCCCATTTCTGGTATTTCTATCTCTGGGTCCCCCAATTTATGTTTTTAAATCAATGTTAATTTAACTATGAGAGTGTACAAATGGAACCATTTGGTTCCATTTGTACACTCTGAGTTACAGAACCATAACGGTCCATTTGGTTACTAACTATCATTTAACTCCCTCAAGGACCCCTGAGGGTCCCCGGACCCAACTTGGTCATCTAGATGGAAAGAATTATCCAAATTCATCAATTCAATCATAACTACTGACAATGTAAATTTACAGCAGTATAGAAAATCAAGGGCAGAGAAATAAGTCACAGACACAGTGGTACAATTACAACTCAACATATTTTATTATTATTTTACATCCAGGTATGCAATTACCAGGCAGTTAACTGGTCAATAACTAACTTTAACTATGGATCTATCTTCCATGAGGGGGAATCGAACTCCAGTCTCCAAATCCCTACAAAGAAAAGTGAAAAATTCTGATTGGGTGAAAAAGATGGCAAAACTGCCTGGCAACAAAGGCAAGCCTTCGTTTCATTGGCTGTCCGGCTGTGCCGACTATACACGACCGGCCGGCGCGTGCAGCCAGTGTGCTAAGTCACTGATCTACTTGCTACCTGCCACAACACAGTCTGCTGTTCCCTTTGAGTACAACATTGATACAAAAATAAAATACAAAAAATAAAATAACAGGAGATTTGTCTATTGTTTCTTTTGCTGTTGTTTATCTCTAGACGTTGGAATGTTTATGAACCACAATGGAAACAAGTCTCTGGCTCTTCTGTCATTATCTATTCGGCCTTTCAAGAACAGCATGCACAGTGGCTCACTGGGTACAGAGCCTGCTTGGGAATCAGAAGGCTGCAGGTTCAAGTCCTGGCTCTGACATAGTGCCCCAAAATCATGAAAAAATGACATACTATAGTATGCTGTCTGAAACCATGTTGTTTTTTCGTGATTTTCATCTTTTTTAAATCCTCCAAAATCACGAAAAATGACATGCTATACTATGCCGTCCGAAACCATGGACTATAGTATGTCGTTTTTTCATGATTTTCATTTTTTTTTTAAATCCTCCAAAATCACGAAAAACGGAAACAGCATGCTATATATAGTATGCCGCCCGTCAAAAAGGATGAAAAACGAGTATTTGAAAAAAAGTTGAAAATCACTCAGAGACCATGGGCTATAGTCCATGGTCTCGGGGGATTTTCGTCTTTTTTTCAAATCCTCAAAAATGATGAAAAACGGAAACGGCATGCTATAGTATGCCGCCCGAGACCATGGGCTATAAGCCCATGGTCAAAAAGGATGAAAAACGAGTATTTGAAAAAAAGTTGAAAATCACTCCGAGACCATGGGCTATAGTCCATGGTCTCGGGTGATTTTCGTCTTTTTTTTTTTCAAATCCTCAAAAATGATGAAAAACGGAAACGGCATGCTATAGTATGCCGCCCGAGACCATGGGCTATAGCCCATGGTCAAAAAGGATGAAAAACGACGATTTGAAAAAAGGTTGAAAATCACTCCGAGACCATGGGCTATAGTCCATGGTCTCGGGGTGATTTTCGTCTTCTTTTTTTCAAATCCTCAAAAATGATGAAAAAAGGCATGCTATCGTATGCCATCCAAGGCCATGGGTATAACCTATTTAGGTTCATCTTACGGTGGACATGTTTGCCTGAAAAGGAATCTTTGAAATGTTCCATAGTTTTAGAAATATAGTGCTTTCAAATTTGAGAAATGTACAATGGGGCTCAATGGCAGATATTGGCACGTCAAAAAAGCACTTTCACCTAGAAACTCCATTCACACTTTTTATAATTCAGCTTACTGTGGAGACACATACTGGAACTTTTTACTTTGAAATGTTTTGTAGTTTCTGAGTTATTTAACTTAAACGCCCAATGCATTCTCAATGGCAATAGCACAAACTTTGGCATGCTACTAGTCCTACATACTTACACCTAGAAACCCCATTCAAACCTATTTAGGTTCATCTTACGGTGGACATGTTTGCCTGAAAAGGAATCTTTGAAATGTTTCATAGTTTTAGAAATATAGTGCTTTCAAATTTGAGAAATTTACAATGGGGCTCAATGGCAGATATTGGCACGTCAAAAAAGCACTTTCACCTAGAAACTCCATTCACACTTTTTATAATTCAGCTTACTGTGGAGACACATGCTGGAACTTCTTACTTTGAAATGTTTTGTAGTTTCTGAGTTATTTAACTTAAACGCCCAATGCATTCTCAATGGCAATAGCACAAACTTTGGCATGCTACTAGTCCTATATACTTACACCTAGAAACCCCATTCAAACCTATTTAGGTTCATCTTACGGTGGACATGTTTGCCTGAAAAGGAATCTTTGAAATGTTTCATAGTTTTAGAAATATAGTGCTTTCAAATTTGAGAAATGTACAATGGGGCTCAATGGCAGATATTGGCAAGTAAAGATTTGAGTGGGGTTTGAACCCACAACCTCCACATCATGTAACCAGTGTGATAAGTCACTGAGCTACTTGCTACCTGCCACAACACAGTTTGCCTTTCCCTTTGAGTAACAACACTCATACAAAAAAATAAAAATTAAATAACAGGAGATTTGTCTATTGTTTCTTGTGCTGTTGTTTATCTCTAGAGGTTTGAATGCTTATGAACCACAATGAAAACAAGTCTCTGGCTCTTCTATGATTATCTTTTTTGCTTTTTGTACACAGCAAGCACAGTGGCTCACTGGGTACAGAGTCTGCCTGGGAATCAGGAGGCCACAGGTTCAAGTCCTGGCTCTGACATAGTGCCCCAAAATCATGAAAAAATGACATACTATAGTATGCTGTCTGAAACCATGTTGTTTTTTCGTGATTTTCATCTTTTTTAAATCCTCCAAAATCACGAAAAATGACATGCTATACTATGCCGTCCGAAACCATGGACTATAGTATGTCGTTTTTTCATGATTTTCATTTTTTTTTTAAAAATCCTCCAAAATCACGAAAAACGGAAACGGCATGCTATATATAGTATGCCGCCCGAGACCATGGGCTATAGCCCATGGTCAAAAAGGATGAAAAACGAGTATTTGAAAAAAAGTTGAAAATCACTCAGAGACCATGGGCTATAGTCCATGGTCTCGGGGGATTTTCGTCTTTTTTTCAAATCCTCAAAAATGATGAAAAACGGAAACGGCATGCTATAGTATGCCGCCCGAGACCATGGGCTATAAGCCCATGGTCAAAAAGGATGAAAAACGAGTATTTGAAAAAAAGTTGAAAATCACTCCGAGACCATGGGCTATAGTCCATGGTCTCGGGTGATTTTCGTCTTTTTTTCAAATCCTCAAAAATGATGAAAAAAGGCATGCTATCGTATGCCATCCAAGGCCATGGGTATAACCTATTTAGGTTCATCTTACGGTGGACATGTTTGCCTGAAAAGGAATCTTTGAAATGTTCCATAGTTTTAGAAATATAGTGCTTTCAAATTTGAGAAATGTACAATGGGGCTCAATGGCAGATATTGGCACGTCAAAAAAGCACTTTCACCTAGAAACTCCATTCACACTTTTTATAATTCAGCTTACTGTGGAGACACATACTGGAACTTTTTACTTTGAAATGTTTTGTAGTTTCTGAGTTATTTAACTTAAACGCCCAATGCATTCTCAATGGCAATAACACAAACGTTGGCATGCTACTAGTCCTACATACTTACACCTAGAAACCCCATTCAAACCTATTTAGGTTCATCTTACGGTGGACATGTTTGCCTGAAAAGGAATCTTTGAAATGTTTCATAGTTTTAGAAATATAGTGCTTTCAAATTTGAGAAATTTACAATGGGGCTCAATGGCAGATATTGGCACGTCAAAAAAGCACTTTCACCTAGAAACTCCATTCACACTTTTTATAATTCAGCTTACTGTGGAGACACATGCTGGAACTTCTTACTTTGAAATGTTTTGTAGTTTCTGAGTTATTTAACTTAAACGCCCAATGCATTCTCAATGGCAATAGCACAAACTTTGGCATGCTACTAGTCCTATATACTTACACCTAGAAACCCCATTCAAACCTATTTAGGTTCATCTTACGGTGGACATGTTTGCCTGAAAAGGAATCTTTGAAATGTTTCATAGTTTTAGAAATATAGTGCTTTCAAATTTGAGAAATGTACAATGGGGCTCAATGGCAGATATTGGCAAGTAAAGATTTGAGTGGGGTTTGAACCCACAACCTCCACATCATGTAACCAGTGTGATAAGTCACTGAGCTACTTGCTACCTGCCACAACACAGTTTGCCTTTCCCTTTGAGTAACAACACTCATACAAAAAAATAAAAATTAAATAACAGGAGATTTGTCTATTGTTTCTTGTGCTGTTGTTTATCTCTAGAGGTTTGAATGCTTATGAACCACAATGAAAACAAGTCTCTGGCTCTTCTATGATTATCTTTTTTGCTTTTTGTACACAGCAAGCACAGTGGCTCACTGGGTACAGAGTCTGCCTGGGAATCAGGAGGCCACAGGTTCAAGTCCTGGCTCTGACATAGTGCCCCAAAATCATGAAAAAATGACATACTATAGTATGCTGTCTGAAACCATGTTGTTTTTTCGTGATTTTCATCTTTTTTAAATCCTCCAAAATCACGAAAAATGACATGCTATACTATGCCGTCCGAAACCATGGACTATAGTATGTCGTTTTTTCATGATTTTCATTTTTTTTTTTTAAATCCTCCAAAATCACGAAAAACGGAAACGGCATGCTATATATAGTATGCCGCCCGAGACCATGGGCTATAGCCCATGGTCAAAAAGGATGAAAAACGAGTATTTGAAAAAAAGTTGAAAATCACTCAGAGACCATGGGCTATAGTCCATGGTCTCGGGGGATTTTCGTCTTTTTTTCAAATCCTCAAAAATGATGAAAAACGGAAACGGCATGCTATAGTATGCCGCCCGAGACCATGGGCTATAAGCCCATGGTCAAAAAGGATGAAAAACGAGTATTTGAAAAAAAGTTGAAAATCACTCCGAGACCATGGGCTATAGTCCATGGTCTCGGGTGATTTTCGTCTTTTTTTCAAATCCTCAAAAATGATGAAAAAAGGCATGCTATCGTATGCCATCCAAGGCCATGGGTATAACCTATTTAGGTTCATCTTACGGTGGACATGTTTGCCTGAAAAGGAATCTTTGAAATGTTCCATAGTTTTAGAAATATAGTGCTTTCAAATTTGAGAAATGTACAATGGGGCTCAATGGCAGATATTGGCACGTCAAAAAAGCACTTTCACCTAGAAACTCCATTCACACTTTTTATAATTCAGCTTACTGTGGAGACACATACTGGAACTTTTTACTTTGAAATGTTTTGTAGTTTCTGAGTTATTTAACTTAAACGCCCAATGCATTCTCAATGGCAATAACACAAACTTTGGCATGCTACTAGTCCTACATACTTACACCTAGAAACCCCATTCAAACCTATTTAGGTTCATCTTACGGTGGACATGTTTGCCTGAAAAGGAATCTTTGAAATGTTTCATAGTTTTAGAAATATAGTGCTTTCAAATTTGAGAAATTTACAATGGGGCTCAATGGCAGATATTGGCACGTCAAAAAAGCACTTTCACCTAGAAACTCCATTCACACTTTTTATAATTCAGCTTACTGTGGAGACACATGCTGGAACTTCTTACTTTGAAATGTTTTGTAGTTTCTGAGTTATTTAACTTAAACGCCCAATGCATTCTCAATGGCAATAGCACAAACTTTGGCATGCTACTAGTCCTATATACTTACACCTAGAAACCCCATTCAAACCTATTTAGGTTCATCTTACGGTGGACATGTTTGCCTGAAAAGGAATCTTTGAAATGTTTCATAGTTTTAGAAATATAGTGCTTTCAAATTTGAGAAATGTACAATGGGGCTCAATGGCAGATATTGGCAAGTAAAGATTTGAGTGGGGTTTGAACCCACAACCTCCACATCATGTAACCAGTGTGATAAGTCACTGAGCTACTTGCTACCTGCCACAACACAGTTTGCCTTTCCCTTTGAGTAACAACACTCATACAAAAAAATAAAAATTAAATAACAGGAGATTTGTCTATTGTTTCTTGTGCTGTTGTTTATCTCTAGAGGTTTGAATGCTTATGAACCACAATGAAAACAAGTCTCTGGCTCTTCTATGATTATCTTTTTTGCTTTTTGTACACAGCAAGCACAGTGGCTCACTGGGTACAGAGTCTGCCTGGGAATCAGGAGGCCACAGGTTCAAGTCCTGGCTCTGACATAGTGCCCCAAAATCATGAAAAAATGACATACTATAGTATGCTGTCTGAAACCATGTTGTTTTTTCGTGATTTTCATCTTTTTTAAATCCTCCAAAATCACGAAAAATGACATGCTATACTATGCCGTCCGAAACCATGGACTATAGTATGTCGTTTTTTCATGATTTTCATTTTTTTTTAAATCCTCCAAAATCACGAAAAACGGAAACGGCATGCTATATATAGTATGCCGCCCGAGACCATGGGCTATAGCCCATGGTCAAAAAGGATGAAAAACGAGTATTTGAAAAAAAGTTGAAAATCACTCAGAGACCATGGGCTATAGTCCATGGTCTCGGGGGATTTTCGTCTTTTTTTCAAATCCTCAAAAATGATGAAAAACGGAAACGGCATGCTATAGTATGCCGCCCGAGACCATGGGCTATAAGCCCATGGTCAAAAAGGATGAAAAACGAGTATTTGAAAAAAAGTTGAAAATCACTCCGAGACCATGGGCTATAGTCCATGGTCTCGGGTGATTTTCGTCTTTTTTTCAAATCCTCAAAAATGATGAAAAAAGGCATGCTATCGTATGCCATCCAAGGCCATGGGTATAACCTATTTAGGTTCATCTTACGGTGGACATGTTTGCCTGAAAAGGAATCTTTGAAATGTTCCATAGTTTTAGAAATATAGTGCTTTCAAATTTGAGAAATGTACAATGGGGCTCAATGGCAGATATTGGCACGTCAAAAAAGCACTTTCACCTAGAAACTCCATTCACACTTTTTATAATTCAGCTTACTGTGGAGACACATACTGGAACTTTTTACTTTTAAATGTTTTGTAGTTTCTGAGTTATTTAACTTAAACGCCCAATGCATTCTCAATGGCAATAACACAAACTTTGGCATGCTACTAGTCCTACATACTTACACCTAGAAACCCCATTCAAACCTATTTAGGTTCATCTTACGGTGGACATGTTTGCCTGAAAAGGAATCTTTGAAATGTTTCATAGTTTTAGAAATATAGTGCTTTCAAATTTGAGAAATGTACAATGGGGCTCAATGGCAGATATTGGCACGTCAAAAAAGCACTTTCACCTAGAAACTCCATTCACACTTTTTATAATTCAGCTTACTGTGGAGACACATACTGGAACTTTTTACTTTGAAATGTTTTGTAGTTTCTGAGTTATTTAACTTAAACGCCCAATGCATTCTCAATGGCAATAACACAAACTTTGGCATGCTACTAGTCCTACATACTTACACCTAGAAACCCCATTCAAACCTATTTAGGTTCATCTTACGGTGGACATGTTTGCCTGAAAAGGAATCTTTGAAATGTTTCATAGTTTTAGAAATATAGTGCTTTCAAATTTGAGAAATTTACAATGGGGCTCAATGGCAGATATTGGCACGTCAAAAAAGCACTTTCACCTAGAAACTCCATTCACACTTTTTATAATTCAGCTTACTGTGGAGACACATGCTGGAACTTCTTACTTTGAAATGTTTTGTAGTTTCTGAGTTATTTAACTTAAACGCCCAATGCATTCTCAATGGCAATAGCACAAACTTTGGCATGCTACTAGTCCTATATACTTACACCTAGAAACCCCATTCAAACCTATTTAGGTTCATCTTACGGTGGACATGTTTGCCTGAAAAGGAATCTTTGAAATGTTTCATAGTTTTAGAAATATAGTGCTTTCAAATTTGAGAAATGTACAATGGGGCTCAATGGCAGATATTGGCAAGTAAAGATTTGAGTGGGGTTTGAACCCACAACCTCCACATCATGTAACCAGTGTGATAAGTCACTGAGCTACTTGCTACCTGCCACAACACAGTTTGCCTTTCCCTTTGAGTAACAACACTCATACAAAAAAATAAAAATTAAATAACAGGAGATTTGTCTATTGTTTCTTGTGCTGTTGTTTATCTCTAGAGGTTTGAATGCTTATGAACCACAATGAAAACAAGTCTCTGGCTCTTCTATGATTATCTTTTTTGCTTTTTGTACACAGCAAGCACAGTGGCTCACTGGGTACAGAGTCTGCCTGGGAATCAGGAGGCCACAGGTTCAAGTCCTGGCTCTGACATAGTGCCCCAAAATCATGAAAAAATGACATACTATAGTATGCTGTCTGAAACCATGTTGTTTTTTCGTGATTTTCATCTTTTTTAAATCCTCCAAAATCACGAAAAATGACATGCTATACTATGCCGTCCGAAACCATGGACTATAGTATGTCGTTTTTTCATGATTTTCATTTTTTTTTAAATCCTCCAAAATCACGAAAAACGGAAACGGCATGCTATATATAGTATGCCGCCCGAGACCATGGGCTATAGCCCATGGTCAAAAAGGATGAAAAACGAGTATTTGAAAAAAAGTTGAAAATCACTCAGAGACCATGGGCTATAGTCCATGGTCTCGGGGGATTTTCGTCTTTTTTTCAAATCCTCAAAAATGATGAAAAACGGAAACGGCATGCTATAGTATGCCGCCCGAGACCATGGGCTATAAGCCCATGGTCAAAAAGGATGAAAAACGAGTATTTGAAAAAAAGTTGAAAATCACTCCGAGACCATGGGCTATAGTCCATGGTCTCGGGTGATTTTCGTCTTTTTTTCAAATCCTCAAAAATGATGAAAAAAGGCATGCTATCGTATGCCATCCAAGGCCATGGGTATAACCTATTTAGGTTCATCTTACGGTGGACATGTTTGCCTGAAAAGGAATCTTTGAAATGTTCCATAGTTTTAGAAATATAGTGCTTTCAAATTTGAGAAATGTACAATGGGGCTCAATGGCAGATATTGGCACGTCAAAAAAGCACTTTCACCTAGAAACTCCATTCACACTTTTTATAATTCAGCTTACTGTGGAGACACATACTGGAACTTTTTACTTTGAAATGTTTTGTAGTTTCTGAGTTATTTAACTTAAACGCCCAATGCATTCTCAATGGCAATAACACAAACTTTGGCATGCTACTAGTCCTACATACTTACACCTAGAAACCCCATTCAAACCTATTTAGGTTCATCTTACGGTGGACATGTTTGCCTGAAAAGGAATCTTTGAAATGTTTCATAGTTTTAGAAATATAGTGCTTTCAAATTTGAGAAATGTACAATGGGGCTCAATGGCAGATATTGGCACGTCAAAAAAGCACTTTCACCTAGAAACTCCATTCACACTTTTTATAATTCAGCTTACTGTGGAGACACATACTGGAACTTTTTACTTTGAAATGTTTTGTAGTTTCTGAGTTATTTAACTTAAACGCCCAATGCATTCTCAATGGCAATAACACAAACTTTGGCATGCTACTAGTCCTACATACTTACACCTAGAAACCCCATTCAAACCTATTTAGGTTCATCTTACGGTGGACATGTTTGCCTGAAAAGGAATCTTTGAAATGTTTCATAGTTTTAGAAATATAGTGCTTTCAAATTTGAGAAATTTACAATGGGGCTCAATGGCAGATATTGGCACGTCAAAAAAGCACTTTCACCTAGAAACTCCATTCACACTTTTTATAATTCAGCTTACTGTGGAGACACATGCTGGAACTTCTTACTTTGAAATGTTTTGTAGTTTCTGAGTTATTTAACTTAAACGCCCAATGCATTCTCAATGGCAATAGCACAAACTTTGGCATGCTACTAGTCCTATATACTTACACCTAGAAACCCCATTCAAACCTATTTAGGTTCATCTTACGGTGGACATGTTTGCCTGAAAAGGAATCTTTGAAATGTTTCATAGTTTTAGAAATATAGTGCTTTCAAATTTGAGAAATGTACAATGGGGCTCAATGGCAGATATTGGCAAGTAAAGATTTGAGTGGGGTTTGAACCCACAACCTCCACATCATGTAACCAGTGTGATAAGTCACTGAGCTACTTGCTACCTGCCACAACACAGTTTGCCTTTCCCTTTGAGTAACAACACTCATACAAAAAAATAAAAATTAAATAACAGGAGATTTGTCTATTGTTTCTTGTGCTGTTGTTTATCTCTAGAGGTTTGAATGCTTATGAACCACAATGAAAACAAGTCTCTGGCTCTTCTATGATTATCTTTTTTGCTTTTTGTACACAGCAAGCACAGTGGCTCACTGGGTACAGAGCCTGCCTGGGAATCAGGAGGCCACAGGTTCAAGTCCTGGCTCTGACATAGTGCCCCAAAATCATGAAAAAATGACATACTATAGTATACTGTCTGAAACCATGGACTATAGTATGTCGTTTTTTCATGATTTTCATTTTTTTTTTAAATCCTCCAAAATCACGAAAAACAGAAACGGCATGCTATATATAGTATGCCGCCCGAGACCATGGGCTATAGCCCATGGTCAAAAAGGATGAAAAACGAGTATTTGAAAAAAAGTTGAAAATCACTCAGAGACCATGGGCTATAGTCCATGGTCTCGGGGGATTTTCGTGTTTTTTTCAAATCCTCAAAAATGATGAAAAACGGAAACGGCATGCTATAGTATGCCGCCCGAGACCATGGGCTATAAGCCCATGGTCAAAAAGGATGAAAAACGAGTATTTGAAAAAAAGTTGAAAATCACTCCGAGACCATGGGCTATAGTCCATGGTCTCGGGTGATTTTCGTCTTTTTTTCAAATCCTCAAAAATGATGAAAAACGGAAACGGCATGCTATAGTATGCCGCCCGAGACCATGGGCTATAGCCCATGGTCAAAAAGGATGAAAAACGACGATTTGAAAAAAGGTTGAAAATCACTCCGAGACCATGGGCTATAGTCCATGGTCTCGGGGTGATTTTCGTCTTCTTTTTTTCAAATCCTCAAAAATGATGAAAAACGGAAACGGCATGCTATAGTATGCCGCCCGAGACCATGGGCTATAGCCCATGGTCAAAAAGGATGAAAAACGAGGATTTGAAAAAAGGTTGAAAATCACTCCGAGACCATGGGCTATAGTCCATGGTCTCGGGGTGATTTTCGTCTTCTTTTTTTCAAATCCTCAAAAATGATGAAAAAAGGCATGCTATCGTATGCCATCCAAGGCCATGGGTATAACCTATTTAGGTTCATCTTACGGTGGACATGTTTGCCTGAAAAGGAATCTTTGAAATGTTTCATCGTTTTAGAAATATAGTGCTTTTAAATTTGAGAAATTCAGAATGGGGGTCAATGGCAGATTTTGGCAAGTAAAGATTTGAGTGGGGTTTGAACCCACAATCTCCGGCCAGATCATGCAGCCAGTGTGCTAAGTCACTGATCTACTTGCTACCTGCCACAACACAGTCTGCTGTTCCCTTTGAGTACAACATTGATACAAAAATAAAATACAAAAAATATAATAACAGGAGATTTGTCTATTGTTTCTTTTGCTGTTGTTTATCTCTAGACGTTGGAATGTTTATGAACCACAATGGAAACAAGTCTCTGGCTCTTCTGTCATTATCTATTCGGCCTTTTAACCCATTTTGACCTGAGATCAGATTCTAAAAATGTCTTCTACATCCTGACAGTTTTCTGAAAAAGCTGTTTCTATGTCATTTTTCAAAAATAGACCTACAAGACCTACAAGATCGTAGTGAGCCACTCGGTGGCGCGCTATGAGCTTGTAGATCTGCTACTGCTACTAGTCCTACATACTTACACCTAGAAACCCCATTCAAACCTTTTTAGGTTCATCTTACGGTGGACATGTTTCCCTGAAAAGGAATCTTTGAAATGTTTCATAGTTTTAGAAATATAGTGCATTAAAATTTGAGAAATTTACAATGGGGCTCAATGGAAGGGATTGGCACGTCAAAAAAGCACTTTCACCTAGAAACTCCATTCACACTTTTTATAATTCAGCTTACTGTTACACATGCTGGAACTTTTTACTTTGAAATGTTTTGTATAGTTTCTGAGTTATTTAAATATCCAAGGAGGTAAACATAGTCATGTAAAAAAAAAAAAAAGTATTGTACCACTATTGCCAAACCTTAATATAAACCTGAAATGCCATTCACAGCTTTACCGAGCTGATCTCTGCCCACAGAGGAGAAGATGAGTGTTGTCTTACGGGACTCCTGCTACAGTGATACTCAAACTCAAACAATTTTGACTGGCCCACCAATCAATGTGTACCCTGGGCCCTCAGCACGTGTCTTCCAGTGCAGTGGTTCCCAAAGTGGGGTCCTTGAGAGAGTTCCAGGGGGTCCCCAGCTAAATGATAATTAGGAACCAAATGGACCCTTATGGGTCCGTAACTCAGAGGCCCCTTTTCCACCGGCTGGTTCCCAATGGGAACTCATTCAGTTCTTTTTGGTTCTTAGTCCATGATCCAGAGCTCCAAAATTGGAAAATTTTATGAATTGAGTGGGCAAAACCATACCTATTCAACCATACCGATAACAACAAATATTAGATTGTTATCACCATGACACTTCCCCAATTGATTACTTACACGAAGACAATGATTTATTGTATTACACATTTTACATTTTAAATATGCAAATGAGGCGTTATGTAGAAAAATATGCAAAATAATAGAAAATATGAAAAAGCTACTACTGTGGAAGGGTTATCATGTATTAATTTACTTGTATTGATCCTATAAACAATTTAATATAGGTCTGGTTTTTACCACCAATTTTGGAGCTCTGGCTATGAACCAAAAATAACTGAACCGGTTCCCATTGGGAACCAACCAGTGGAAAGGGGGTCAGCGAGTGTACAAATGGATCCATTTAATTGTACACTCAGAGTTAAATTAACTTTGATTTTATAATATACATTGGGGTCGCAAAGTTAGAAATTGCATTACATGGGGGGCTGTAGCCTAATTCAGGTCAAACCTGGGGTCCTTGAAATGAAAATGGTTGAAAGTGCTTTTGAGTGTTTTGTATTTTTACTCAAATATTTTACTTAAGTGAAAGTACTCATTCGGAATTAGGCTGAGCTCACACCTTTCATGCAATTCTCTGCTCGTTGGATGCTCGTTGGATGCTCGTTGGGTAGTGTCATGGCCGCCCAATGTATTACCAATGGGAGTCACGTGCTTTGACCCAACATTGTGTTGTGTGAGGGGGAGGGGGGGCAGTCAACACACAGCCGAAAGCCATACAACCATATATCTATGCATACAACAGCTTGTAGGCGCAACATCCACCCAACGTCCACCCAACACAGAGGGTGGGGTTAACCACCAACCAATAGGAGAGAAGGGCTGTTTTGTATCCCAATGGGCGGAGTTTAGTTGTAGTCTCCTGAGCCCCGCAGAAAAGTCCGACTGGAGAGTGACAGAGCTTTTGAGAAATGATGATGTCACCGCTTATTAGCGCATATCATTTTTACTATAATTAGGTGAGAAATGCAGCTTGTGCCTGCATGGAAACTACACAGATATCTATCCAAGTGTTCATGTTTATATATCACTGTTAACAACTTTAAAACGTATTATGTTGCATCAACTGCAGTGAGCAAAGGCTCTGCTCTGCTGCATCCAATAATAAATATATCAGCCTACTAGTCCAGTGCGGACTATTTCATTTGCATTGGTGCCGAGTGCTAAGCACAACCGATTGTTTTAATTCAAAGTGGTATATATTCTGTGAAATGTTTATCGTCATTCCGTGTATCTACAAGCTCCAAGTGTTGCGTCCACATGCAGCGCGTTCCAAGCAGAGGTCCTCAAGTATATGTAAAACACTGCCAGTCCTCAGCGCAATGGCCCGTTGCGCAAAAAAGTTGAGATTTTACTTGTGTGATATTCAGATAATCTTCAACCGATTGTTATAATTCGAAGTGGTATATATTCTGTGAAGTTTATATTTTCATTGGGTGTACAAGTCATGTTTTTAATATGCCTTTATCAAATGATATAGAGATGGGTAGTGCCCAAGTCCTGTTAGCCATGCAGCCTATATGATCTGTGGGGCAGGCCTATACACTCTCTCAATTAGGGATTTTCCCAGAGGTTAATTTCACTGATGTGTACAACCTTTATTCAAATAGTTTAATTTGTATTGGAGTGCGAAGCTTGAACAATAGGTTCATTGCGGACCGCTACGGATAAACTGTGGATATTAACCTACCAATAAGCACCCAGGCCAAATGCCATTGCGCAGTAGCCTACACCAACAAGTCTATGCGTGGTGTGTGCATAGCCGCATGTGAAACTATATCGTGCTGTATTTTGCTCTCCATTTCATGGTCATGGTCATGCGAGGAGAGAGAGAGAGAGAGAGAGGGTGCAGAGAGAGAGAGAGGTGTGAATGGAATCGCATCGTGCGTATATGGCACATCTCTCTCATGTTTAGGTAATTAAGGGCGCACCATTGAATGCATGTCACTGTGCCTACATGCTGACAATGTGCGCGCGTGAACTTGTATTAGCCAGCCTACACATTATAACGTGACATTTATTATACAGCTCGAAAATATAGCCACTCTACAAGCTCACAACTTGTTACTTCTATAGGTCTGACTCTGCTATTAATTTATGTGCAGGACTTGCCAAGTCGCCAGAGCAATGGTAAAGTGTCTATCATTTTTAAATTGAGAAAAGTCGAGAGTCGGGATTTTGCACATAGTGTGACATGCTGACAGACAATGAAAGAAACATGTTCCACTTCCACTCACAATTTAGGTGGCTTTTAAAATGCGGTACTTATTCCTTCATTAAAAAATATGATTGGCACCTCATAAGTGTAAATATAAAAGCAAGTATAATATAGCCTACAATTGAAACCTGCTACTGCAGTGATTTTATCCTGTGTTCAATGCGTTTCTGCGTTTGGGTGTGGACATGATGATGATGATGAAATGACGCACGGCTGTCTCCAGTCATTTCAACAATCAGTACCAGATTTAAAGGCACTGATTCTGTGTGTTGGCTTGTTCAGAAGAGGATGACGTCTTTCGAAGAAAGTTTGATTCATTTAGCAAGCCAGTGCCCCATTCTGTATGTAAAAAGCCATCCGTTTTATTATGACAGTGTACAACTCCACATATCGCCGTATTGGTCACCAAAAACTACACGCAGATAAACGTGGGTCTGTTGTTTTCCGCATTCCGCTCTAGCGCACCGCCCACTTCCCGCAAAACCTTGTGGGAAATGGATGCATCTAGGGAGGGACGGCCATGACACTACCCAACGAGCATCCAACGAGCATCCAACGAGCACAGAATTGCATGAAAGGTGTGAGCTCAGGCTGAGCTCACACCTTTCATGCAATTCTGTGCTCGTTGGATGCTCGTTGGATGCTCGTTGGGTAGTGTCATGGCCGCCCAATGTATTACCAATGGGAGTCACGTGCTTTGACCCAACATTGTGTTGTGTGAGGGGGAGGGGGGGCAGTCAACACACAGCCGAAAGCCATACAACCATATATCTATGCATACAACAGCTTGTAGGCGCAACATCCACCCAACGTCCACCCAACACAGAGGGTGGGGTTAACCACCAACCAATAGGAGAGAAGGGCTGTTTTGTATCCCAATGGGCGGAGTTTAGTTGTAGTCTCCTGAGCCCCGCAGAAAAGTCCGACTGGAGAGTGACAGAGCTTTTGAGAAATGATGATGTCACCGCTTATTAGCGCATATCATTTTTACTATAATTAGGTGAGAAATGCAGCTTGTGCCTGCATGGAAACTACACAGATATCTATCCAAGTGTTCATGTTTATATATCACTGTTAACAACTTTAAAACGTATTATGTTGCAGCTGCAGTGAGCAAAGGCTCTGCTCTGCTGCATCCAATAATAAATATATCAGCCTACTAGTCCAGTGCGGACTATTTCATTTGCATTGGTGCCGAGTGCTAAGCACAACCGATTGTTTTAATTCAAAGTGGTATATATTCTGTGAAATGTTTATCGTCGTTCCGTGTATCTACAAGCTCCAAGTGTTGCGTCCACATGCAGCGCGTTCCAAGCAGAGGTCCTCAAGTATATGTAAAACACTGCCAGTCCTCAGCGCAATGGCCCGTTGCGCAAAAAAGTTGAGATTTTACTTGTGTGATATTCAGATAATCTTCAACCGATTGTTATAATTCGAAGTGGTATATATTCTGTGAAGTTTATATTTTCATTGGGTGTACAAGTCATGTTTTTAATATGCCTTTATCAAATGATATAGAGAGATGGGTAGTGCCCAAGTCCTGTTAGCCATGCAGCCTATATGATCTGTGGTGCAGGCCTATACACTCTCTCAATTAGGGATTTTCCCAGAGGTTAATTTCACTGATGTGTACAACCTTTATTCAAATAGTTTAATTTGTATTAATGCGAAGCTTGAACAATAGGTTCATTGCGGACCCGCTACGGATAAACTGTGGATATTAACCTACCAATAAGCACCCAGGCCAAATGCCATTGCGCAGTAGCCTACACCAACAAGTCTATGCATGGTGTGTGCATAGCCGCATGTGAAACTATATCGTGCTGTATTTTGCTCTCCATTTTATGGTCTTGGTCATGCGAGGAGAGAGAGAGAGAGAGAGAGAGGGTGCAGAGAGAGAGAGGTGTGAATGGAATCGCATCGTGCGTATATGGCACATCTCTCTCATGTTTAGGTAATTAAGGGCGCACCATTGAATGCATGTCACTGTGCCTACATGCTGACATTTTTAAATTGAGAAAAGTCGAGAGTCGGGATTTTGCACATAGTGTGTGTCACACTATGTGCAAAATCCCTACTCTCGACTTTTCTCAATTTAAAAATGATAGACACTTTACCATTGCTCTGGCGACTTGGCAAGTCCTGCACATAAATTAATAGCAGAGTCAGACCTATAGAAGTAACAAGTTGTGAGCTTGTAGAGTGGCTATATTTTCGAGCTGTATAATAAATGTCACGTTATAATGTGTAGGCTGGCTAATACAAGTTCACGCGCGCACATTGTCAGCATGTAGGCACATTCAATGGTGCGCCCTTAATTACCTAAACATGAGAGAGATATGTGCCATATACGCACGATGCGATTCCATTCACACCTCTCTCTCTCTCTCTGCACCCTCTCTCTCTCTCTCTCTCTCCTCGCATGACCATGACCATGAAATGGAGAGCAAAATACAGCACGATATAGTTTCACATGCGGCTATGCACACACCACGCATAGACTTGTTGGTGTAGGCTACTGCGCAATGGCATTTGGCCTGGGTGCTTATTGGTAGGTTAATATCCACAGTTTATCCGTAGCGGTCCGCAATGAACCTATTGTTCAAGCTTCGCACTCCAATACAAATTAAACTATTTGAATAAAGGTTGTACACATCAGTGAAATTAACCTCTGGGAAAATCCCTAATTGAGAGAGTGTATAGGCCTGCACCACAGATCATATAGGCTGCATGGCTAACAGGACTTGGGCACTACCCATCTCTCTATATCATTTGATAAAGGCATATTAAAAACATGACTTGTACACCCAATGCAAATATAAACTTCACAGAATATATACCACTTCGAATTATAACAATCGGTTGAAGATTATCTGAATATCACACAAGTAAAATCTGAACTTTTTTGCGCAACGGGCCATTGCGCTGAGGACTGGCAGTGTTTTACATATACTTGAGGACCTCTGCTTGGAACGCGCTGCATGTGGACGCAACACTTGGAGCTTGTAGATACACGGAATGACGATAAACATTTCACAGAATACATACCACTTTGAATTAAAACAATCGGTTGTGCTTAGCACTCGGCACCAATGCAAATGAAATAGTCCGCACTGGACTAGTAGGCTGATATATTTATTATTGGATGCAGCAGAGCAGAGCCTTTGCTCACTGCAGTTGATGCAACATAATACGTTTTAAAGTTGTTAACAGTGATATATAAACATGAACACTTGGATAGATATCTGTGTAGTTTCCATGCAGGCACAAGCTGCATTTCTCACCTAATTATAGTAAAAATGATATGCGCTAATAAGCGGTGACATCATCATTTCTCAAAAGCTATGTCACTCTCCAGTCGGACTTTTCTGCGGGGCTCAGGAGACTACAACTAAACTCCGCCCATTGGGATACAAAACAGCCCTTCTCTCCTATTGGTTGGTGGTTAACCCCACCCTCTGTGTTGGGTGGACGTTGGGTGGATGTTGCGCCTACAAGCTGTTGTATGCATAGATATATGGTTGTATGGCTTTCGGCTGTGTGTTGACTGCCCCCCCTCCCCCTCATACAACACAATGTTGGGTCAAAGCACGTGACTCCCATTGGTAATACATTGGGCGGCCATGACACTACCCAACGAGCATCCAACGAGCATCCAACGAGCAGAGAATTGCATGAAAGGTGTGAGCTCAGCCTTAGGGTGCACTCACACGGTTAATGCAATTCTCTGTGCTCGTTGGGTGTTGTGTCATGGCCGCCCAGCGGCCCAATGCATTTCCAATGGAGGTCACATGGTTTGACCCAACATTGTGTTGTGTGAGGGGGAGGGGCGCACGACTGCGCCCCTCCCCCTCACACAACACAATGTTGGGTCAAACCATGTGACCTCCATTGGCAATACATTGGGCGGCCATGACACAACACAACATGCATCCAACGAGCATCCAACGAGCACAGAATTGCATGAAAGGTGTGAGCTCAGCCTTAAAGTTTTCAAATAATTATAGTAGAGTAAAAGTATATTTACTTCTGAGATGTACAAGTATAAGTATTGAAATTTCTAAAGTAATTACCTCACAATTGTACTTAAGTACAGCCCTCGAATAAATGTAATGTACAAAGCGCAAGTACATGTACTTGTACTTTACTAGAGTATAATACTTGAAAGTGGATAACATTTTGGAAATGGAACGTAATATTTTGGAAACGTAACATGAACACAGTGGTAGAAAGTAATACAGTACAATTACTCAAGTACTCTACGGAAGTCAAATTCTTTACTTAGTTCTAAAGTACTTTTACTTCTACAATATTTGCCTCTGAGATGTAGTGGAGTAGAACTTCTACTCCACTACATCTCAGAGGCAAATATTGTACTTTTACTCCACTACAATTATTTGAAAACTTTAGCCTACTACAGTAGTTTGTTGTTTCTTTGTAGATTTTGATTATTACTACAAAACATTAATGAACCACTCCAGTCCTATTTAAATTTTGCCATTTGAAAATAGCCGATCTACAAGCTCACATCGTGTTTCATCACCACGTTTTGTGTGCTTGTACTTGTAGATCTGCTATTTTCAAAAGATTTTAATGCATTGTTAAAGACGTGATGTGGGACATTCTGCATAATGATTATTTTACTTTTGGCTTTAAGTAAGTTTTGATGCCAATACTTTTGTAGTTTTACTCAAGTAAATTTTGAATAGTGGACTTATACTTTTGTACCTTTACTCAAGTACATTTTGCAGAGTACTTCTACAGCTTTAAGTAAGTTTTGATGCCAATACTTTCTGGACTTATATTTTTGTACCTTTACTCAAGTAAATTAAGAGTGTACTTCTACATTGTGGTACTGCTACGTTTACTTTAGTAAAATATCGGTGTAGTTCTTCCATCATGTGTACATCTAAAAAACTTGCTTGCTTGTAGAACTGCTATTTAGGATAAAAGGAGGGGGCTTAGTAAGTTAGTATTGAGCTATGGGGGACTCTGGTTAAGTAAGTATAAAGGGCTTTAAGTGGTTAAGCGTGCAATGTTTACCTTCAGCCACTAGATGGCAGAACAGTTCCAATTAAATATTGGTGATGAATCCCTTTGTTGAAGGTTTGTGAATGGAGGATTCTTTAGGACTCCTATTTTGGCAAACAGTACTGTGGGGAGGAAAAAATAAATCTGGTTGGCAATATGTTTTTTTATTTTGCAGTCCAAAGCCAATTAACAAACAAATAAATTCAGGCCATTTTTGTGATGACAGACAGGTCATACACTGTAGCTACCTGACTTTCTTCTTTAGAATCCTTTCATAATTTGCCGCCTGATATGGTAAAATGATTACCATTTACAGCTGGTAGCACTTATGACCTTAAAATAATATTACATTCAAGACATTCGGTGGGCTGACAGTATCACATAAAGGTATTATGATACAGAAAATATAGATACAGTAATAATCTCATGATCTGCATATTTTGATTCATGTCAGCAATTGTCAAGGCACAGAGCTGGGTCCATACTGCGGTTCTAAGGCGTTTTCTGTATGCAAGGTGATGCTAAATAAAGTGCAAACCGAGCAACAATGTATATAAAAGCTGAGGTTCACTGAGGCACAAGGTGAGTGGACTATGTCTCCTAAAATACGAATGCATCACAACAAAATAGTTATGATAAAATGGACACTTTTGGCACTATATGAGGAGTCATTTATGCTACGTTGCATTTTAATATTGTTTTTGCTTGAAATTGTTATGTAATGTGAGCTACACCACCCTGTGACAAAGCATCAATCAGGGTTAAAAATAGTGGTGTTTTTTCTTACATTTCTGTTGGGCTTGGGAATGGTTTTGGGACAACACACAATGTGCTATATCTTGCACCACCCCTTATCCCTAAACTTATTTGCCATTTTTTACTATTTTGAAAAACATTTAAAATAGTTCAAATAGCCGATCTATAAACTCACAAGTTGAACTATTTGAACATGTTTTTCAAGATGTTTGGCAAAGAAGTTTAGGAATAAAGGGCAAGCATGCCCAAATAGGGCCAAACATCTAGAAGCACATCCTGAAATCACAAATTCCCCAAAAAGAATGTTTGAAAAACACACAAAGGTCCATTGACAAACAGTCCAGTAAAGTGGCGAGTTGGCAGGCACGTGAATGTGATCAACAGACAATATGCCAGCGTAATGTAACGTACGTGCACACAGACAAAAGCTACAAGCCTTCCTGCAGGAATCCCCACAAAATAATCCCAGGTGTCTGTTGGAATGCAAGAGTCCACTGTGGAACGAACATGTACTAGTTTAAAAGTGCTAAGCAAGTTGGTCATTTGCTTCCACTCAATCAAAAATCTGTTCCTTTAATGTTCATGTTTTCAAAAAGCGAGTAAGCCAGCATGTCAACAGAAATATATCTCAGATTTCACTGCAAGTATAAAAGCTATTAAGCAAAACAACACAGACAAATCTATAAATAAATCATAAAACTTTAAGATATTCAACAATGCTTTTCTTTGGGTTCATTTGGTAGCAATTCATCAAATTTCTCAGAAAAAGATACACGTTTGGTACCGTTTGGGATAAAGAAGTTGACCACTAAATGAAAAAGTTGACGTTAAGGTTGGTGTAAACATTCTTCTTTGACTCACAGAAAAGACAAGCAGTAAATCCCTTCCGAGTGAAAAATGGCTTGAAACAGCCGGGGAATGGCGGCGATGATGATGATGGCGACTATGTCGGTCACAAGTCAATTAAAAATGTCACGTCGTCAGTGTCACGTCGTCAGTGGCAGCTGGTGTAGTTGTGGTTTGTAAGAGCCAAAAGCGCGAGGGGGAAGGAAGGAGAAGGAGTCCGATATGTTCCCTTCAGTCAGAGTACTGGTAGCCATCGAACTCGGCCTTGTCCCCATTGTCAAAGCAGGCCTCCTCCTCAGTAGGGCTGGTACAGTACTTGTTGTCGAAGACCTGGCGTGGCTGGCCGTAGGACGTCATGCCCTGCTGGGACGAGCCCTTGTTGCTTCCCATCTGCAGGGACACAGTGGTGGTGTCACAGTTCTCCAGGTCCAGCTTCTTGTCGAAGATGTGCCTCCTGGTGCCAGGGGCTGTCATACCAGACTGTGTGTGAGAGAGAGAGAGAGAGAGAGAGAGAGAGATAGAGAGAGAGAGAGAGAGAGAGAGAGAGAGACACATGGGAGTTTGTAGATCGTCTATTTTCGCTAATCATCATGCAATGAATTAAATAGGGCTTAATAGGATTAGTGTGTCAAATCAAATGAGCTTAATTTCTATATGAGAAATGGGACACACCCATACACAGAATCGCTGTGTAGGGGGGGTGGGGGGGTGTTCCAATGGATCTGATGAAGTAATTATTTAGTCACAAGTCCTTGTGACTTTTCATTGGTTAAAAGGTAGTTTAAGTGATTTTATTTGGTTAAAATAAGTGTTAAAATGCTATATCACAATGCTATATTGTGATAGTACTCATTGCTATGTTGCTTTGTTCAGTAACAGGAGTCTTCAACGTCCAACTGGGGAAACTCCCCCCTGTCAGGTGCAAAGAAGCGGCTTGGACTCCTCATGCATAGAAGGAAGCATGAGGTTAGTCCGTTGCTCTCCCCAGGTTGGAAAGGGAAGTGTAGCGCCCAGAATTACATGATATCATCGACAATGGGTTGCAAAATGGGTTGCAAAATCATGGGATAAAAATTAAGGTTAAAAAAAAAGTAACATGTCTCCATGTCTCTCCAGCTTTTTATTAATATAGTGATTTAATCTTTTAACAAAAAACGTATCATTTTAACAACAAAAGATATCACTTACCCTACCTTTAAATATTTATGAAACCCACAGACCGATTTAACAAACTGCCAATCTAAAAGCTCCCAATGTGTCGCAACCTTTTTAAGCTTATAGATGCGCTATTGTCGCTACTTTTGCGCAACACTGTAATATGACGAAGTATAAAATAGGGTTATAGTTAGAAAGAATATGGATGGATACAAGGTTTCTGCTCCACAGTGAAAATATGACAAACTGCTCTCCCTCACCTGGTTGGCCCCCTTGTTGGTGCCCATCTGCAGGCTGATGGTAGATTGGTCCAGGGGAGCTTCCAAGCCCATCTTGGAATCATAGACGTGGCGCTGCGTACCATAAGATGTCATGCCCTTCTGGCTCGCCAGCTTGTTGGTACCCATCTGCAAACATAGTAAAATACATGTCGAACTGTCAAGCTGTCAAACTGTCAAAACAAGGAAGATTGTTTTTTGTTTTTTTGGGGGAAGATGTTTGATGGCCACATGCCAACTGATGGATATGTGAAAGCAAATCCTCCAGTCAGGTTGTAAGGATGTTGAAGTGCCAAGTCACGTCACCATGTAATATAAGCTCCCATCACACTGGCACTATCACTTTATGTATGACTGTGAGCCATTTGTTATCTGCTGCATATGTGTATATCTGATACCGTTTTAAAGATAGACTGCAAGTACACTTTGTGGGAAGCTTGAATAATTAAAAAAAATCACCCAGTGGCCACTCTTGAAGTTGGTTCATCTACCATTACAAATCATCTACCAGTACCATTTATTAAACCATCTAGTTAGCAAGTTAGCTACTTTGCAAGCTGCACTATGTGTCTTCATTTCTTCTTTAACTAACACACCATGTCTAGTGAACAAAGCTCCATTTGTTCATAAAGTTGCATGCAAACACAAAATACACTGACAACAGTACATAATAATCTAATATGATAATGAAATCTTCTGCAGTCCTGACCTGCAGACCAATGATGTTGCGGCCCGCCTTCATCTTCTCGGGAGTGAAGCGACGCTGGGTTTTCTCAGCGTACTTTACTCCCATGTCGTGGTTGGAGTGGAAGCCTTTGGACTGGGCCTGACGAATGAAGAAACAGACATGAATCCAGTGGAAATAGCCTTCATTTTGATCAAACCCCCATGGATTAAAGTTCTCAGCCATTTGGGTTTCATAGAAGCCAGTAAAGCCACCATGTCTATTATGAAAATAGCAGATCTAAAATCTCACAACATGTCGCACTGCAACATGCAAGCTTGTAGAGCTCCCATTGTCGGTTAATACTTATTTCAAGTGGTCAAACTAGCAATAGACTGAGACACAAGTCTCAGAGATGTCATAAAAGCAAAAAGATTGAAGTCTCAATCTGTGATTTCCTCAATTGTTTGGCTGTGTGTATAACGGCAAGAACATGAGATTTAACTTTGCTTTATTCCATGAACCCCAATTTCAAGTTGTTGAACCAAAATATGATATTTTATTCCTCCCTTCCATAACATTGCTATTTCTTGAACATCTCTTGAAGAGCAACCTATACGTCCCTCTTTGTATTTGTGAGATGAGCACCTCCAGCCTCCATTTGTACTCTGTGTCAGTTCATCGCATCATTTTTAAATATAGTCACAGTACAACCGACAGATATCAATGACATTCCCATTTACAGACTATAATGAATGCACTTCTAGTCCTCACCATTCCAGCCAGAGCAATGAGCGAACTCTGGACCGTTGTGTAGTTGCAGTTCTCGAACAGATCGTTGGCCTCGAAGATATCTTGTGGCTGCACACCGTACTCTGTGATGGCCCGGACAAAATTTCCAATGTTTCCCAGCTAATGTGAAAAGCAGAGAAGTGTTTAAATGGAATTATGGAACAATTTTCCAATTCAAGCCTATTGTCTTGGCAGATCGTAGCCACATAGAACTTTGTTTTAAATACGACGAGAGACAGTGCAGGGATGGATATTGTGCTGTTTAATTGTGAATACACAAGGATAAAGTAAATATTTTTTACAAAAATGGACAAGACTCGGAGACAGTCATCAAACTATCATAATTGTTGTGAAGGTTTGTTTCACAGTCGGCCATGCACTGTCTCTATCTTCCAAGCAGTTCTGCTGGGATCTTGCTTTTTGTTGTCGTATCTGAGCCTCCCCTTGCTGAATGGCTGCATCCATTCCAGTAATGCTAATGTCACGGAGCGTATTCTTGGGAAGAGCCTTAACAAACCCTTAAAAGTGCTATTTGCTTTTTCAGTCCCGAACAAAAGGAGCTGAGAGCCACGCTGAGACGAGAGGGGTCTCAATTTGATAAGGCAGCTGCCGTCTGGAATGTAAATAAGCCCTGCATGCATCCTCCACGCCAAGATAATGCACTACATTATGGTTACACGTGCTCTAGAAAACATCCCACAACTCTCTGAAACAGTGGACTAACTGGACCCATTTTCAAATACTATTTTCCGTGGTCTTACACATTTAATTGGGCTTGCCTTGTAATGAAGGGAGTAAAAGCTTTCCTGCCACAAGGGGCCTGGGTGCAAAAATTGCTGTGGGCTAACTTGCTCATGCTAATTTATTGGAGGATGGGGGGGCTACGGCCCAATTATAATTATAGGGGATGTTACAACCCCACATCCCCATGGAAATTCTGTGCATGGTGTGTTTTTCACTTTGCATTCATTTCCCATCATTAACATTTCATCAAAAGGCCAAAATGGCTTTATGGAACTAAGCTTCCTCTATCTTTTAAGGACCACGATTTGATTTTGCTCATACAACTTGTGCATTGATTATAATAGTTAGTGAAGGCTATTAATAACAATAATGAACACAGCACATTCCTCTGTTAGTTTATCTAATTAAATCAAATGGAGACAAATCGACCCTTATGGGTGCATTTGTACAGTCGCCAAGTTAAATTAAATCTGAGGCTTTTACTCTGTATAGGACACTAATGAAGTGCATTACAATAGCAGCGCCAGCCTATAGTAATAATGACACATGTCTTCCAGAGTGATTGTCTCACCTGGTGCCAGTTCTGACTGGAGCTGGAGACCTTTTTCACAGAGCCAGGCTGAAGTGCATTGATGAGTCTGAGTTGAGGGTAAATAATAATACACCATAAATACAGAGATTACAGGCAGTATACGGTTTTATATTCTAAAGTTAGTTAGCTACAGCATGCATGCTCAATAGCACAATATTATACAATAACAGACATTGGTACAAAATGAACAAAGGCCTATGGATTAAACAATATGTATACTGTATACGATGCTTCCTATGCTTCCTATGGTTCACTGAAGTGAAACTGGCCCCCCAAAAAGGGAAACACTTACGTATACGTCTATGGCTAAAACTATGCTCAGCTACTGTCTCTCTCTCCATCTCTCCAAACCTTCCACACAGTGTTCCTTACAGTACGTTTTAACAGCGGGCGACAGCCAGACACATTTTCCGGAAGTGCATTTTGTCAATGGGACCCGGCAACTACTGGCCATAGAGGCGATAACAGGCGAACAGGCGATGGTCGAAAAGTGGGCGGGGGAACGTCGGCCGAAAAGATAAAAATAATTCATCTTTGGGCAACGTCGCCCGGCGATAGTGGGCGATTGGGCGATAGCCAATGAAATTCAAGCGATGCTCGGCGTTGGTCGCCCGCTGTTAACGTACTGTGAGTGTTCATTTATATCCATTTATACACTCTACAGGGTTAAATGAACACTGAGGATTTGACTCACTCGCAGAGCAGCACCCCGTCCTTCAGGCTGTCCATGAAGGGCTCCCCAACACTCTTGCCGGTCACATCTTGAATCCACAGCCTCAGTTCCTCCTCTTTCTGTGGGTCGTACTTCCCTGCAAGCTGAAAGAGAGACAGAGAGAGAGAGAGAGAGAGAGAGAGAGAGAGACAGAGAGACAGAGAGACAGAGAGACAGAGAGACAGAGAGAGAGACAGAGAGACAGAGAGACAGACAGAGAGAAAGAGAGAGAGAGAGAGAGAGACAGAGAGACAGAGAGAGAGAGTACACTACTGAAATCCTCAGTGATAAGATGCAATCCATAACTTTAATGTTGAACAATGAACCCAGTCGCCGTACCCCATGGAAGCAGTGACAACATTGAGCTTTCCTATCCTATTAGGATCCTATTATCCTATCCTATTAGGAAAGGCAAACATATTTCCCATTGAGTTTTATGCAATACGTCTTGTCAACCAGTAGATGACCTGACCACAGGATCCACAGTACGTAAACGTCTTCATAGAAAAGCAGGGAAAACAGACTTGGCAGACCACCACCTCCAATCATCACCACACTTGTGTTATTAGTTCTATTAACATCCTCTTGCTCTAGCATACAGATTGGTTCAAAATGTTTTGGTTAAAGTTTTATTCACACCAAGAAGTCTGTATTGCGCTTTTAATGTAACTCTGAGTGTACAAATGAAATGGACCCATAAGAGTCAAAACAGCAAGACCTTTCTGGATTCATTAATGAACGCCATGAACTAAATTCCATTTGAACGGTGGCTCCAATTGGACAACCTGTTTTCCCCCTTTTTATAAAGTGCTTGAGTGACTTTTAAACACCCCTGAATGCCCAATAAATACGCTAATACTGCAATCCGTGAGCTTTATATCCTACCCGGGATTCGAACCCCAGGTTCCCATGTGTGAGACCAAAGCAAAAATCAACCGTTTACGCAAAACAGAATCCCTGTTTGGTCGGGGGAGATATTACGCTTATGAACCTTGAGGCAGTGGTTGTCAACCAGCAGGTCTGTACTGTACCCAGCAGCACCAGGATTAGCTCTGGTCCATAGCTCTAATGGCGTTGCATTTAGAGCTATGTTACCGATGACCAGCCTCTCGTCTTTAGCGTAAATTTAAAAAAAAGTTTTTGCTTATCACCAATACAAAAGGCAGGTTGTGTCATTAGAAAGCCTACTTTCCTTAGTGGAAGCACTCTGAGCCCCCTAGCACACGTATTAGAGGTACTTTTTGGCCAAAAAGGTATTATTTCTCCACCGGAAAAAAAAGATACTTTTAGTTACTCCACTGCGCCCTCTACCGATATTGTCAAGAGAAAACCCTCATACAGAATATTTTTCCTCTGGTGAAAAAAATAGGGGTGATCAGGTCCAGACCCCGGGCAGAGGCTTTTGTGCTGGTTCTGGACAACGGTGTATCCGACGGACTCGACACCAGGCACTGTACTCCCTGTGGTGGTGTGGAACGCGTGTGTCAAATGTGAAGTCAGTGGGGCAAACGGTTCTCAAGTTACGTGTATTACAGACGTAAATACACACGTAGGTACAGAGACTTGGTGCATTTATATAAACCATGTTCCTGGTCTTGGGGGGTGGGGGGGGCGTATCTACAGAAGCACAACTGAAGAGTAGCCTATTACTGGAGCGGATTTACTTCATAAGGCCAGCAAGCAACAACATACCTGCACTCACAATCCCTTGTGAGTAATATTGAGTATTATGGTGTTTTTATTGTTCATATTCCATGCCCAAATGTAGTTTTAGATGTCTATAATAACTATGTTTTTACCCGAGCTTGTCTCATAAGGGTCCACATTCCGCCGCACTTCTCTTTGAAAGAGTTATAAGAAAAGGGCAATCGGATCAAGGGTATAAACAAAACAAACAAAAACGTGAAATGAAAAATAAATGGCCAGGGGACATTCCTGCATGCAGAAACGCACTAGGCTTCTGCTCTCTCTGCTCTCCATGTATTTCCTTATTGGCACAAACACATGGTCCTAATGCTCTGAATTGTTGGTGGTGTAACTCCCCTCCTCCCTCATATCCCCTCTACTGCGCTCTCCCTCCTTTTTCTGATCATTCTGGGTCTAAACTCCCTGTCTGGAAGAGGGCCTGCCAGATCGACAGCCAAAACAAACGGGTAATTCAAAGCAGCGGGATTCGTTCAGCTTCCCAGTCCATCACACCAAACTTGGGAGAAACAGCTCTCTCTCTCTCTCTCTCTCTCTGGATCACTCACCCCCTCCAGCCCTCTCTCTCTCTCTCTCTCCCCCCCCTCCAGATCTCGCTCTCTCCCTTTCTCTAATATATCCCTGTATTTCCCTCCTCCATATCTCTCTCCCCGTTTATCTCGGTTCATCTCCCTTTCACTCACTTTGTCGGCTGGTCTCCCTCTTTTTCACGCTCACTCACTTGGAGGAAGATAAGAGAGGATGACAGCTTCCTTGATATCATCAGGTACACTGTAAAATACTCAGTGTTCATTTAACTCTGAGAGCGTACAAAGGGAACCAAATGGACCCATAAGGGTCTGTTTAGTTCCCTTTGTAAGCTCTCAGAGTTACAGATCCTTAAAGGGACACTTGTCACTTGACACTGTAATATACATGTGCTTTTACTAGATATTTTTGATTTTAGCAGTAAGCCCAGGCAGTGTCTAAAATATCTAAAACCACATATTACACACAAAGACCCCAGGAAAGTGTTCTAAATCTTCTAAACACTCTGCCTGACACTTCCTTGCATACGTGATGCACCTTTTACCCCTTCCTTGGCTCTCTCTCCCCCAATCTCACGCTTTCCATCTCCCCACCGGACTTTCCATCTCCCCAACGGACTTTCCGGAATCTTTTTGCAGTGTGCCAGCTCTTCAGGCGAACCATGTCCGATAAAGACAAGCCAAGAGCGACAGCACTCCCCACCCCACCCCACCCCAGCCAAGGTATTCTGGTTCAGTTTTGATTGATTTAACCTTGTTTGTCCTTTTCGCTACAGCGCTTGGGAATGCGAGCCGAGCCGGTTCCGTTTTAAGCCAAATGTTTAATAAGAGCTAAAGCCACGCAAGAGCTCAACTAGTGTGGCAAAGGGCCACGACTACGAGTCCAGTTGAGTCAAATGTACGGCCACAGGAAAACACTGTTCTCAGAGTAGAAACAGAAGCCAAACAAACCATTGTGACCTCTTCAATGAACCCAGGCTCATTGAAGCATAATTACTGGAGTCACCATGGAGGGATCCAAAACACACACACTGTAAAGGGCCGTCCACACGGGAACGATAACTTTATAGATAACTATAACTATAAATATGTCATTCCAAACATTTTACCACAACTAGCAATGACGACAGTGGCGAATGATATCATTGGGATCAACTTTGAAAGCTATTTGATGAAAACATACTGATCACACTGATCTGCCAATCAAAATCTATCAGAATATACAGGGCATCATTGCGTTCAACACATGTTTAACACATCACTGACGTTCAACCTGTTCACAGTACGTTATCATTCATCAGTGTGGATGACGTCATAGTTATCTTTATGGTGGCCTTACGGTCCTTAGGCCTGAGACCCTGTTGGCTCTCTTTCTATAGTTCTTTCTAGAGCCTAAACTAACCAGTAATAGCTCTAGTGGGGGGAAAAAGTACTTCAAAAAGGTTATTTTTCAACTGCTGGAAATGGATATTCTCTCAAGTTTTCCTTGTGACATAATTAGGGGGAAAGATTTACATATTTACGTACCGGTAACCATAAATATGACATAAATGTAAGGTGCTGTAAAGTAAAAATGTAAATGTAATTCAGGGGTGCCATGAATAATAATGTTATTTACATGGGTGCCCTGAACCAAAAAAAACACTGGTTTAGAGATTACATTGTTCCATGAGGCGGCCATAGTTGAGTGGGTCGAGAGACCGTCTGGGAATCAGAAGGTCCCTAGTCCGCACCCCGGTCCGCCCAGTCCATGGGCCAAGACCCCAAACTGCTCCAGAGTGCCGTTTTAATGGTAATTCTCCACTGCTCTTAATGGGTAACTGCTGCCTTGCTCGTATGTGCAATTGTACAGTGAAGGAGACAGACATTGGAACAATTCGTTATGGTATCGCATATTGCTGCTCTGCAGGTAAGTATTAAGTAAAGCACTGCATGCAGATCGTGCAACGTTCAATTAGATCTGTTGTTGTCTCTTCTTTTTATTGACACCGTTTATGACCCCTTCCCTTTCTCCTCCCCACTGACTCATCATTAACGGTAGGGTGCATCTATTCCAGCCCGTAGCTGGCAGAGGCAGCGCCTGCCTGTCGTCCATTCTATATGGTCACGTCCACCTCCGTTCTGTTCTGGTGAGGCTTTTGTCAGAGCTAGACTCCAGTGTAAACTGTTTAGAGTAGGAACACTTTCTCAAGCTCTGAGACGTGAGTCTGGGCCCTCCTTAAAAGGAGGTCTGAGGGGCTGATGTACCTGTCAAGTTGCTCTGCTTCATCTTGACGTCATCATGGAACTTACTTTACTACTACGTTAGTTAGCATGACCCGCAAAGGCCTTAGGGTTAGCTCATGTTTAATTGGGGACACATGTTGTATCCAGTAGCATGGCAAAAACTAAATCTGAAGCCTCTTGGTGCTGAAGAAAAAACACACACACCCCTGGTGTAGTTAGTATTTTACCAATCTGAGAACCCATCATCAAAAAATAAAGGAAAACAGCTCCCTCTTTTCCTTCGAATTTGATGTTAGTCAAGAGTCTGTCTCAAGAGACTAGTATTCTACTGACTGAATATAACTGGAATAAAAACATGTTCTAGCCTGTTGAATGAATGAGGCCAATACATTTCAGTATAGTCTTGTGCTAAGTTTCCCTGACTAGACTAGAATCATGAAGACAAATGGTATGAAGACTAATAATATAGTAATAATATGGTTACACTATTTTCCCTCTCTGTCTCTGAAGTGAAAATGGCCTAACGCCATGTCTCAACTTTTTCAACTTTTTCAGGACCCCCAAGTTTCATATGCATTAGGGCCAGGCCACATACCCTCATTTGACCCTAATTTGATTTTATCGCTGGGAACTTGGAGTTACAGACAGGTAAAACTCCATATTTGGTTCCTAACTATCAATAATTTCATGGGGAAACCTACTGGAACCGCCTCAAGGGCCCCTCCCCTGGGGGTCTCTGGACGCCATGTTGAAATCCAAGGTACTGCAGGTTTCAAAGAACGTCATTCTGTGTGTGATCAAAGTGGCAATGACAGACAACAGAGCTGGCAGACGCTGCTGACAATGACTGGGATGACTAGAACCTCTCAGCGGATAGTCACTAAGCTGGAATATGTTGACCTTTCTCACCCAGAAAAAAAGAAAACTAAAGAAGCCTACTGTCAGCAGCTCTGATTCATAGGCTCGCTCGACATACACATTCTTTTCTGTCATGGTATTACTGTATAAAAGATGTGACGAAACACCCAAAGCATGCCAGGCCTTTCCAAAATCTCCTAAACCACAATTAGTCCATGTTGTCACCTCTTCCTGGAACCCGGATCCGTTTGAATTGAATGGAGCCGATGACAGCTGGCTGTTATGTTGTACTGTGATGGGGCTGTTATTGTACTGTGATGGGGCTGTTATGTTGTACTGTGATGTGGCCTTTTCAGTTGAATAAAAATGACTAATAAAATTGTCATGTTCTTTTTATCTGTTTGCAATTTATATCCAGTTTGATCTATTGTAGTGATTTAGTCTGCAAAGCAAATATCCCTCACATCTGTCCTACCTGCGGCTGTGATGAGTAAAAAGTAAGCTATATGTAGACTTTAAATATTGGGTTAGCCTATAATTGAAACCTGTTTACAAATGAAACCCTATTGACCCTTAAGACTGTAACCCTGAGATTGTACAAATTTAACCATTTTGTTCCATTTGTACACAGGATTTTAAGAACATAAGTTGTTTAAAGGCATTTGTTTTTGTTAAAATAAGTGTTATAGCTCTATAATTCTGATACTCATTGCTATGTGTATGATAATGGGACTGTCTCTCCAGCTCTTTATTTCTTTATTAAACAATAAATAAATTTTCTGGTCGGGATACCAATTTTATCCATCAGGAGAGAGAACTTTAAACAAGTGCAATTGGAAGCATGACACAAAGAAATTACCAAACAAAATTGGAACTGGAACACTATGAATTGAAGCCGATACGTGCATGGGTACTCTCTCGTGATTGGCTGAAATTGCTAGCCCACCTGAAAATGTATTTTCTGTTTATTAAAGGCGTGCGGAGACTGAGTCGGGGTCGGGGACATACTGAACAAGCACGCTATGGCAATGATTATTATCACAATATAGCTTTAACACTTGTAATATATGTATAGCCTATTATAAATATCACTTTTATACCCTCCTAACTGAGTCCCAGCCGACCTTTAGCTATACTGTATGTGCGTCAGGTGCACATGGGTTCTCCCACTGCGCTTCAAGCAAGTGATTGATAACTGCGACCTGAGGCCACAACGCGATGACAGATATAGAACATGTCTTCTTTCATCAGTGTCATCTAAACGTAATGATCCTGTCCCAATACAAACATTATCTTACCTTACTCTTGACCTCGGCAGAGAGACCGAAGGCAGGGCCGCTCCTGAAATGTCCTGACATGTTGCGGTCTTTCTCTTCTCTTTGGGGTTATTATTTACAGTGGCGTTGCCGCGTTGGAAGAAGGAATGGGGCTTTAAAAAAATAAATGGATTACACCACCAGATCTATCCAGGCAAAAACAAAAGAAAAATCCCACCAAAACCGGACCAATCCGTGGATATAATTTGAATCAAATGCGCAGCACCGCAGATTTATGCAAGCTATGCCGTGGAGTTCAGCTTCACCCTGCACAGGGCTTTTTTGGAACAACTCTTCTGACACTTTTCTCAATCTTTTTTAAACTCTTCCCAGCTGCGCGTTCTCCATTGGCCGCGGCCGCCGTCCAATCCTCTCCATCGGAGTGATGTCACCGCTCTGGCATTACAGTTTGATCACTCTGTCACTTTTTCCACCTAAGGGTAATTCAAAAAGATGCTTTTCATTTTGTGACGCGCTGCAATTTCCTGCGATTATGTGGTATGAATGACGGCGGTCGACCACTGTCGGAGTGGACAGACATTGGCAGTTGTGATTGATAAAGTAGCAATGTGCTGTAGGCCTATGTGTTTTATTATGTATTTATTTATTGAGCTATTGTTTATACTGTACAGCTATTATTTTAACTCAGGTGTATCGTAACCCTTTTTATATTGATTGAAAATTGCATTTCACCGTATATAATGGGTATACATTTCAAAAGAAAGCACAAGTCAATACAAAAACTGCTACTTTGAGGACGAAACCATGATAAAGCACTGAGACTTCTTTACATCATGGACAGGATCCTCCATTTTCAATTAATCAGAACAACACGTGCAAATATAGCCTACACTATGAAAAGTCACACCCGTGTGAAGTGAGTGGTGCAACTCCGTGTGGGGGTCCCCGGGGAGTCCCCAGAAGTTCCAGACCCACAGGACCACGGCCAGGGTGCCGACCCGGTTCGTCCGAAACGGTAGAGAAATGAGAGAGTTACCATGTGGGGGTCCCTGTGGAGTCCCCGGGGGGGTCCCCGGAACATTCAGACCCCAAAGAACGCGCCCAGGGGGCCGGGCCGATTTCGGCGAGCCGCCCCACGTCCGAAACGGTTGAGAAATCACTGTGTGGGGGTCCCTCTACTGTACCCTCTACTGTACTGTACTGTCACTGTACTGTACTGGCACACCCGAAATCATCATATACAGTTAATATGTGCGTGTGTGTTTGTGTGTGTGTTAGGTTGCGCACAGGTGGTGAAAAACAACCATGCTATTTTCGTGCTCATACCCAGCCAGCCAGGCAGGCACCCACACACATAGCTCCGTAAGGGAGTGGTTGCACCACTCAAAAAAGGAAATCATCATATAAGACTACAGGGGCCAGTTTCGAATTGGAGCCGTCTGTAGGTGCACCTTTGAGAGCGGTTTTGAAGGACTCGGCCACTCTGAGTCAAGGGATTCACATTTTGCCCCATATTTTTGTGGCATTTTGTTTATAGTCATGATTTCTCTGATATGGTGGTCTGTCATTTAGAATCCCAATTGGGCCTACTACTGCCTATAGCCTAGCCTAATGTTGCCGTACTGATGTAGAAGGTCTATATTATGAAATGGAGTGAGGGATCCTATACAAACACAAAACATATTCAAGTTAAAATACAGAAGGGAAGAGGGCAGGTGATATAGGGTGAAGAAGGCTAGGGCCTATGGGACCTCCAAACTAAACATACACACTTACACAGCCAATAAACAAATCAAAATAAATATGCAAATGAATAAAGTAATCATAGAAATCTGGCAAAACCCATGGCATGCAGTCTCCAAATACAATATGGCACGGTGGGAAAAACAGTGAAAGGTGTTAGTTTAGGTTAGTCAGTTGTCCTTATACGATAGATCACATCATCTGGTTACCACTCAATACAAATTCATTATAGAAAATATTACAAAATGACTAAAAAACTAAATACCAAAACATACCCAGTCAATATAGCCTACTCAATAAATTCGGCCTATGGCCATTTTTTGCGGCCATAGGTGTTTTTTGTGCAAAACGAATGCTTGGAATGGATTCAGAATCATGAAAAAACCCTAGTTTGACACGTCACATGCTACTTAAAGCATGACATTTAGAACATTATTAGTCTGGCAACAGCCGATAGGTAGAGATAACGGTGAAATGATCAATTCTCTGCTCAGTATATTCTCTAATTGTAATTACTTCTAGCCTATAGGCCTACACATGTCATAATGGTGACGTAAATGTATTAGTCTTTTAGCTGGAATACCCTCAAGGACACCTGAAGGGTCCCCAGGCCCCATGTTGAGAACCACTGTTTTAGAACATGTAGAATTACATAATTGGAAAATAAATCTATATCTTATCTATATAGCAACAAATTATACAGGTAGGTCACACTCACACAACAGGCTGATTATTGTGGCATATGGCAATGATATGATACAGGATCACAAAATGATATAGTCCTACTCCTAAAGGTCAAACAGTTGACCTACCTGGACTGTCTTGGACTTGGTGTGCTTATTAGTCAATCTCAACAGCCACCCCAACAGCAATAAAGTAAAGCATGCTGCCAACGAAAGATGAATTACATGTTTATTTTTCATCTTCTAGTTTTTCATTTCACTGCCTAGCCTAGTGTCTGTCATGCTTTTAGAGCAAGTGAAATGTACAAAGTCATAATACACATGCTTTACTAGCCTGGTGCCTTTCCAGCCTGATTCGCTACATTCTGTGAATTTGTTTTGTCATTAATGACAAAACAAATTCACAGAATTTGTCTGGAAACCAGGCTAGTGCTTTACACGTTTAGAAGCATCAGCTTCCCCGTTCACTTCCATTTTATGGGAGCAAAGGGGTGGAACATCATTGCGCCGCATTGATGGAGTTGAAGTGTATGAACTCCAATGCGTATGAAGCTTGGAGTTCAACATTGGTGAACTTTGATCGGATATCAATCAATAGGAAAGAAGCGTTGGTGACTAACTGGTTACCATCAGATCACTGAACACCGCCTGTCACCATGCAGGCTGGCCTTGGACTTTTTCTTTTTCCACGTGGATCTACAATGTGGATTTTACTATAGTGAAAGGTTAGCGCTCGATGTGAGAAACATAGAGATTACCTTAGATTAGCTGATCATACACACACACGGGGGCAGACAGGAACGAAAACATAGTCTTCAGCCTTTAGCCATCCGGCCTGGCGGAGACAATTAACAGGGAGCATATGAATCTGACAACAGCAAGTGGACCAGCAGTGGACAACAAACTGACAGATCAACATAGATGATTAGCAGCAATGGAATACAACACTACACATATTATATTTTTCATAAAGTTTCATTTTGTCAAGCTAAAATTGAAATTTTAATTGTGATTTTGTCTGATATGGTGGTCTGTCATTTAGAACCCCATTAGGCCTATACTGCCTATAGCCTAGCCTGATGTTTCCATACTGATGTAGCAGGTCTATATTATGAAATGACTACGCCACACTCACAAATAGGAGTGAGGGATCCTACAAACACATAAACCATATCATTAGTACTGTATATGTTGGACAATGTAACTGAACTAGGCAGGGTTCACCAATTTGGTAGGCCGCAGGTTCAGAATGAACAGAACCAGAGGCTGATGTAACAAGTGTCAAGTTTAATTCATGTAGAAAAATATATTCTAGTTAAAATACAGAAGGGAAGAGGGGTTATTATAGCTGAGAAATCATGATCCTAAAAGTGGGACTGAGCCCAAGAGCAGGTGATATAGGATGAAGGCTAGGCCACTAGGTCCGACCTACTGGGACCTCCAAACTAAACATACACAACCAATAAACAAAAATAATATTAAAGTAATCATAGCAAACAAAACCAAAACTACGCAATATTAATTAATGGAACAGTACATGCCTAATGCCATAATGTTTCATTTTGTCAGTTTCCAACTCATTTGAATTTGAAAGGATAGGGAACAATGACAAATGGAAACACATTACAGTATGCATGTTGAGGTTCCAAAACTAGAATTAATTTGGAGAGACACAAATCTGTTACTACTTAGTCCTCATTGCTTTTTATAATCATTGTTTATCATAAACCTTTCAGAGACCGGCTATGACTATTTTGGAAAGTTGGATCTTGTTCGAGTCAGTCCGACTTGGCATCAGCCTTTCAGAACATATTACTATTGCTGATTTTCAGCAATAGTACTTTAAATGGTGTGAAACTGGCATGTTGTCGCCTTGTCGGCCTATTTAAAGGTGAGAAACAAGCCTGTCGGCTTGTATGCTTTCTTTCCTCTCAGCTTGTCATCGCATTCACACGGCGTGCATCATGGCCTACCTGTCACATTGGCATGTACCCATATGATGCTGCACAGTGGCAGCTGTTCTGGAATTGTTTTGACATAGTTTTGACTGTATGTGGCTACTGTAGACCTGACATCAGCCTGAGAACTATGACATAGTTATCCAGTTTTAAACCAGTGTGTAATTCCTCTCCTCTCCTCTCTTCACTATTTGCACATAAGATATTTGGTGTAGAGGGAAAAAAGTAGGTGAGCCCCCTACTCTCCCGAGGGACCCCAGCCAATCTAAGTATTTAGGGGTAAAGGAATATTTCACTTTAAAACATGTTTGAGGTCATCTTAACGTCTAAACTGTAAAAAGGATGGACCTTCCAAGGAAGGGACTGCACACTCCAGGGAATAGAGATGGACAACTTACTGCATAAATGTATTTATTACCACAATGTGTTTTGCCCTGAGTGCATAGCACCTGACGAGATATACAAAGAGACAGAGATATAAAGATCCAGAGATATACAAAGACACAAAGAGAGACAGAGCATTACAAAGAGACAGACATACATAGACAGAAAGAGAGACAGAGACATACATAGAGAGAAAGAGAGACAGAGACATACATAGACAGAAAGACCACAGGCTAAAGTTTGTCCACTCACAATAGGAGAGTAACTATTGCAGATTAATAGGTAGCCTATCTATCATACACTGTTCCCCGGCAACAATGGGAAGGCTTTACATCGATCAGCGGAGCCATTGTTTACACAGACCCGAATATAATTGCTCCGAACAGCTGGCGAAGGGACTTTAGCTCACCACAACATTCACAATTACATACATGTATTCTGACATCACCATTGATTTTTACAGCATGGCTCTGTAAGAGGCTAGCTGTCTACGAGAGGCTGTGTGTGTGTGTGTGTGTGTGTGTGTGTGTGTGTGTGTGTGTGTGTGTGTGTGTGTGTGTGTGTGTGTGTGTGTGCGTGTGTGCGTGCGCGTGCGTGTGCGTGCGTGCGTGCGCGCGTGCGTCTGTGTGTGTGTTCTGTCTGTCAACCAAAACCTAATCTCGCAAACTGATGAACGCATCAAATATCTTGTGCACGCTGCGCCAAAACTGTTGTGCACATGGCCAGTAAGTAGACCACAGACACTAACTGGTTTCCACTTGCTTTATACTTTTTTTAAATATTAATTTCATAATGGAAGTTAGTGGGGCTCTGATCAGGCTGAAACATTGCACACATTTGGAGTCAGATACATTGTAGAAGACTGACATCACAGGCTGCTCACATGAAGTCCGAGGTCAACATTGGAGCGGTGACGTTTCTATGTGGATTCCGAGGTCCACATCATGACCTACAGTTTCACTATGGCCTCTTAATGAAAACGGCAGGTGGATTCTCGCCAACTGGAGAAAACCAGTTCAAGACCTTTCCCTGGGAAATCTGGACAGGCATACTGTTGAAGAGGGGCATCCCCGCAGTAAATGTCCAGTAAAAAAGTAATCGATTGATGTTGATGCCACGGTGCATGAGGACAAAGTCCAGATGCACTGCGGTTGTTCCTCTGCAAAACTAAAGATGATGGATGGGTTGGGCGCAGGGTAACACTAGTGAGTGTGGAGGTAACCACAGGGATATTGGCATACAGCAGAGTTT
The DNA here is from genome assembly GCF_951216825.1 of Electrona antarctica. NCBI lineage: Eukaryota > Metazoa > Chordata > Actinopteri > Myctophiformes > Myctophidae > Electrona > Electrona antarctica. Next base: position 19,605,718 of record NC_136795.1, on the reverse strand, counting down.
TATCCACCAAACACAACATGCCGAAAAGCACCATAACAAACGTTTAACCACTTAATCCCTATATAGACCTACTTAGTTGACCGGGATGCACCAGAGGTTTGTTTGGTTCCTCCTATTTCTCCCCTTCGTGTGATATCTATTTGCCAAAATCAGTCAAGTCAAGTCAGATTTTTTATTTATTTTTTTGCAGAATGTTTGTACGACATGCCAGAATAGGGATGCTATCAGGCTGTTCATATTAAGATGAGATAAGATCATGAGACAATACAAAAAAAGACAGAGTGGGAGGGCTCCCCATACAGTACATTATCCAAACTCGCATTCAATCTCACATTCAGCCTTGGCCTCAATAAATTAAAAATCCAACCAATTATTTATAGGCCCCTCTCCAAACCAGACCCCACAGCACAGCAAACTATCAGACATTCCAGGTTGGCTTGTTAAATTATATTTAGGGTTTTATTACAGTATCTGTTTAATATACTTTATCTCAACTGAAAGCAGCAAGGCCCTTGCTGTCAATGGCACTGCCGCACCATTCACCAAAAAAGAAAAAAAGATATATGGTTTATAACCTGCCTCAGCCTCAGGGCTTGACATTAAGGCTATTGTCCGGGACAAGAAATAAATCTTTCCAGACAAGTGCATGAAAATGTTACTTGTTTGTTGGACAAGTGACTCTTGGTTTTGCTTTTTCTGTGACGCTCCTAGCAGCCAACAATAATGTCTGGCATTATTGTCTGGCAATAATGTCTGGCATTATTGTCTGGCTTTCCTAATAATCACCTTTCCAATACTGTAAATAGCCCTAGAATGTCTGTGTTCTTACATACATTTCATGTATTCCAAATCCACAGCCATAGATCGGTCCTATCCGCACAGTTAGCAGACTGACCACGTCAGCATTTAAACTTGTAGCACTGCGTGTGTACTAACCCAGTAATTCATTCCTAAGACTGCAGTCAGATATTGTCCTCTCTAGTTTCATATCCATTTGAAAGTTCTGGCAGAAAACGTGTGTTAAGTTAAATATCGCCACTTTTCCACGAGGAAAAGCTGGACTGAAAATATGAAAACTTCCTTTGGAAAAAGTCTGTGTTAGGGAAGCACAAATGTATGGGACACACATACATTTGTGCTTCCTAAAGAAGCAAGTTTTGATACTGTATGTTCAGTCCTGCACCATTCCAGGCCCCACGCCGGAGAGAATGTTGTCCGTGTGCATCTCGTGGAAAAGTGGAGATATTTTACTAACGTTTTCTGCCAGAACTTTCAAATGAATATGAAACTAGTCCCCACTCCCCAAAACGACTCTTAGGAATTCATTATTGGGTGAGTGCACACACAATGCTGCTAGTTTAAATGCCAAGGTCAGTCTGCCAACCGATCTATGGCTGTGTATTTGGAATACATGAAATGTATTTAAGATCACAGACATTCTAGGCCTAGGGCTATTAACTTGTAAACTGAGAATATTCATCTAATATTCAAACATGTATTCACCAAAACCAACTTAGTTAGTCGATTTAACATGTATTTGTATGTACTCATGCTCAGGACAAGTGACTATTGTGCCCAGACAAGTGAATGGGAAATGTACTTGTCCAAAGGACTCATCTCTACTTGTTCACATTTCAGGGGCCCCCAAAGTCTCCTTGGGCCCCAGGGTGCCTGCTAGGCCTTGGCAGGACTTATCCCTCCCCTCGCCTGTCTCAGGAACATCATTTGATGCGAAAAACAGCACATGGTGAACTTGGCATCATCACTTTAAAATTAGCTAATGTTTTTGGTCATTTTTGGTTATTTTCAAGGGCACAGTTACCCACGGTCCCACCATCATCAAATTTCTTGCCATTTTCTCATTTCTCAGATTGTTTTTTCTGTGAGAGAACAATCTCACCACGACAGATTCTGTATGTGTGAGCAAATAGGTCAATAAACTGAATCAGATTAAAATAGAAGTGGACCTTAAATGAATTAGTATATTATGAATAGCTTTATAGCGATGTACCTCATACCAAGCAGGCTGTGGCTATACTGCCTGAGTCAAAAAGACTCAGTTACGCAACACCATCACCATGAACAGTGGAATATAGAACCACTAGACACACTCGCACAGACACATACACACACAGATGGGAGCGAGATGTGGGGGGGTCTTATAAACAATTCACGGAGCGAAGAGGCACACGAGGAATTTGGACACTTTATTTGGTCATGGTGGGAGAAAGGAAGGACCAGCCCTGGCTACGAGAGGAGAGGAACAGGAGGCTACAGAGAAAGAGAAATCCCTCCACTGATAATAGAAGACCGGTACCGTCACATGTTTACTCCGCCAGTTGGTCAAGAATTCACGGATTGTATATGTTGGCTTTGGGTTCCTCTTAAACAGAGGCTACCGGTCTGTGTGTACATATCGTTTTCAACATTTTGTCATATCAATTTAAACCAGAGCCTGAATTAATAAATGCACGACGTCCTACTTCAGTGATGTGAAACATTCCAATGACGGTGCCGTGTTGAATGATGTCTGCCAGGCAGGTGGACATAATGTGAAGTGTTGATCTTATTGGTGAGATGTGATGTTTAGAAAGGTGTCTGGTCATAGTTTGTGAACAATTGCAATTTTAAAGCACACACAGCACACTACATTTGCCAAGTCTAAAGACAGAACAGCTTAACACTGCGATGTCATGTACGTTTTGCATGTCAATTTGAGAGTAAGTGAAAGCTAGGCACAGCACATTCGGAACAATGGAGTTTTGTTCTGACATATTTGTGCGGACCCCAGTGGAGTCTGGTGTGTGTAGGCTATGCTACGTCTGGACTATGAATTGGTCTTTAGGTTCTAGCATTGCCACGTCATGTTTGTCCTAAACATGACACATTACTTTTCACTCTACAAAGATTTGTCTCCATACATCCTTGCACCATAATGATGTAATGACAGTCCTTTATATCCTTTCCCCACATTGTGCGTGTTTAATACACGCACACAACCCCACGACATGGCCATCACATGCTCCGGATAGAAAGAAAGATGGAGGGCGGAGATTTGCGCTGTACTGAGCGCACCTTGGTTGAACTGTTCATTGCTGTAATGGTGTTCATGAAGATTCATGGCTTCAGGAACGCATGATTCCACAAAGAACACTTAGGCCGATTTACAATTCCTGGTATGTAATGTAATTTCTTTCAGGGACTCAGGACTGAGCTATAACTTAATTTCGAAATGATGAGTCAAGAGATAAAAAATAAGTAGCCAAGTGGAACACCTCGAGAGGATACCCTGGAGAGCTCTGGGTAAAACAGGGAACAGAGACCTGCGTGTGTGCATGCGTGCTTGTGTGGGGGATAACGATACATATGACTCATAGGGCTCCATTTTCGTCACCGCTAAACCCCTTATCCCTAAAATAGTAAAAAAAGGCAAAGAAGTTTAGGGATACAGGGTTTAGCGGTGACGAAAATGGAGCCCATAAGGTCTAACAAAATGCAGACTGGGGTAAGAGCTGCCACAAATGTTGAGAGATTATAAAGAGGGAGAAACACAGAACGTGTGAGAGAAAAAGAAAGTGAGACAGGAAAAGAAAAAGCGTGTTGTTTCATGATCAGAGGGGCATTTCCAGTCATCCTCCCGCCCCCCTTTTCTCTCTGCCCCCCTCCCCTTCTCCCCCTCCTCACTCTCACTGGTCTATCTGGCTATTTATGGTAGAAGGGCTCAGCAGCCGGCCCAGATGGGAGGAATTCATTTCGGCAGGCTTTGTGGCATCATCATTCCAACCTGTCTGTGTACAGTGTGACTGGGAACTCCAAACAAACCTGCATTTGGGCAATAAAACTGAAAAGTGTCAGCTCCGAATCATCTGGTCGCACCTTCAAAACCTTCTCTGGGGAGCCAAATGTAAAACAAAACCAAGCAAAACAAAACTGCACAGTAGGCTAAACCAAGATCAAATATACAGTACAGTGGTTGAAGGACTTTGGCACTATAGTATAGTAGGCCAGGCCTACTGCTGGACATAAAAGGAAAAGGTGTTAAAAGAAGATCAGGTTACCAAATAAAGCTTGATGGAATCGCATGGGACCATAACATGGGTGGGGAGATAACAAAGTTATTATTCATTCAATTTAAAAAACATCTAACCTGCATCTGAAGTAATAGTGAAATTAAACTTCCTGCTGGGAAAGCAGCAGTTTTCAACCTTTTTCATATCAGGGCCCATCATTTATTCACCATTTGAGGAGATTTAGCATCGCAGACCCAAAACCAAACAATATTCTGTTATCGTTGGATACGATTTTCTGCATAATTCAATGCTGTAGTGATGTATCATAGGAGAGATAACAGGCACATGTTGATCAAAATATGAATTGTTTTCTATTCTCTAATTGTGGAGACTTCTCATAAAATAAGTAATGAGGATGAGGATATGAACCCGCAACCTTTGGATCTCACAGTGTCTTAACGTAGAGAGCCACAGGTATAGAGTATCTAAACTCTCCTATAGTAAGTTCTGTTACAATTAGTAACTAACCACTGCTCTCAATTGTGGGACTCGGCATTGGATAGCAGGTGATTTATGATTATGAAGTGAGACATGTCATTCATAGCTATAGTGTTTCTTGTTAACAATGTGCTTAAAATAAAGATTTGAATGGCTGTGGGTTTAAGTACCTTGTTAAATCTGTTCCTGTTTATAAGTTCTCAAAAGTTTGGCATGTTGGATTTTCATGTTTTTGTTTCCCCCAAGCTTGGAAACTGCCCTTTTGGCATAAATTCTTCTTGAAAAAGACACATCCCCAAATCCCCAATAGAATTAATCATTGTTTTATACAACATTATGCAGCTCAATATAGAGCTGTCTCAGAAGACAGGCTGTTTCAGGAGCCAACTCAAAACAGACATCTATTGAAAAAGTGGTAAAGTTAGATTTTACATAATTTAGGTATAAATTAAGTATCTATGACTGTGCACTCATGCACATGTAGCAGAGTGGCTCAGCCTCAGCCTGATGGCCTCAACAGTCAAATATCTCCCCTGGACCATAGGGATATCCCTTTGGTCTAGTGGTTAAGATGTTGGACTTTGACGTGGGAGACCCGAGTTTGAATCTCGGGTGACACACAAACACACACACACACACACACACACAGGTATAGTAAGAGGTAAGAGTGGTCTACTCTATTCTATCAATTCAGCCAGACCATGAACAGTGACATGTTCATACACTATCACTAATATCTGTATGAGATGATGACTCTGTGCAGTGCTGTAGTGACTGGTTTGAGAGTGCAGCGTTTCTGTAATGGGGATGAGCATGGAGGTTATTTATATTGTTTGTTTACACTGCATGCGTGCGTGCACATGTGGCCATTGGGGGTGGGAGTAACACTTAAACGTCGAAGGAGTTGAGCATTATGATGTACTATACAGTAAGAGCAGGACTCTGTACACCGTGAAATGTGTGCCGGAGAGATTTTCATTGAGTCTCTCTGAGTTATGTGACCATGTTTGGTAAAGCTCTCCAGGCAGCTATGACCCAGCCCCTTGACCGAGCATACGCGCGCACGCACACGCACGCGCGCACACACACACGCACACACAATGCTGGATTCAATCAGAAGCAAACAGTGGCTCATGCTGTACACTCAGCTCTTTCTCTCTCTCCATTTCCCCCTGTCTTTCAACCTCAGTTCAGCCGATTCCCTTCATGTCAGTCTTTTATCCCACTCTGAACCCAGCTCCCCCTGCTCATCACCTTCTGTGTTAATTAGGCCAATCACTCACTCCTCAATCCCACTCCAATCCCGTCTGTCTTCATCTGTATCCTTATGTAACCTAACCTTGAATGTTTCGCACACACACACACACACACACACACACACACACACACACACACACACACACACACACACACACACACACACACACACACACACACACACACACACACACACACACACACACACACACACACACACACACACACACACACACACACACACACACACTCTGTGTACATTTCATTTTCACTATGCATGAACCAGCATAGGCAGCTTCTGTAACAACACCCAGGGATACAAACCGTCTCCTGCATGGGAAACCAAGCATATCACCAGTGTTGCATTGGTGATTTGATTTCTGGTGCTACGCTATTGCACCGCATACAAAGACCAATGCAATACTGCATACCACTAGGCAGGGCTAAAACTGCCATATCTAAAAAATAAATACATTTATACATTTCTTTGCATATGTATTTATTTATTTTTGGATTTATTTATTTATAATTAAATGTATTTATTTAATAATTGATTTATTTATAGATATGGCAGTTTTGGCCCTCCATATACCACTCCCCCCTTGTCCAGTGGAGGACTTCTTCATTGAAGTGGTTGACTTCAGGCAGGACTACTCTGTTAAGACATAAATGACACGCATCCATGATTAATGTTCTCTCAAAAAATTAGGCAAACCTATGGGGAAAACAATTCCAGAGATCACTCACATGCCTCTTATTGAGTTTCAGTCTCTCCCCTCAGGTTATAGTGTCTGCAGGTTGCATGCACGCTTAAAGGAAATGCAATGTGCTATTTCTACACCATTGCAGTTGAGATTTTATTTAGTGCAAGAGTGCAGTGCATATGTCCTAACAAACCACATGAATAAAAACCTATACAGAACCCATGGTGATTTATATAATTCAGAGCTGTAAACATATAACTCATTTAGATGTTATAAACCAAAGTTTGGCACTAATTCAATGGACCAACTTAAAAAAGAGTCACCTGTTGTCATAAATGAATTCTGATTTTTAGGGGGACAGTTGTCCATAGATATTCACTATCAACTGTCCAAGTTCGCTGGAATAGCATGTATAGTAATTTCCGTTTCAGGGCGGATTATCCTTTTAACACAATCCATTGATTCCTCCGTTTCTCCCCAACTGCTCAATAAGTCATTAGAGAACAGTTCTCACAGGTAATGTGGACTGTATTTCTGTATTTAACTCCGGGGGGGAGGGGGGGTACAAATTCCATCCCGGAGTCAAATGAACATTAAGGGCAGTATTATGCGTGTCTTAAGTACCAGGTCTTATTACCTAACTTAAGACCTGGAGGCGTGATCAATGCCATTTGGCTATTCTGAGTGGCCAAACAGCATTGACCACGCCTCCAGGTCTTAAGTTAAGTCATAAGACCTGGTACTTAAGACACGCATAATAGGGCCCAAAGGATGTTACCGTGTGCACATCCCACAGGAAAACAGAATATAAAAAAGGAGACAATGAACTTATTATTTTTTTCCAATTCTGTCTTCAACTTTATTGAAGAGCAATACTTTCAAGTAAGGTCTCAACTTTCAGCGCTACAATTACATCATCATCATTAGTAGTGGTCATTCTAAATGACAACAATCTCGAGTCACATGGTATTGCTGAGACGGGAAGGCCTGTGTAGTGTTCCATGCTTCACATTAAAATCTCCCGGACACATTGGTTGAGGAGACATTGCATTGGATTAAAAGAGGAAATAAAACAAAACAAAAAATAGTGTGATTAGCAGGAGGAAAAAAAGGAAATATAAATTCCATGCAATTTTGTTTTAGTTAGTTAATTTCTTCTATCGTCTTCTTAAACGACTTTACGATTCTCTTTACAATCATATTCAGTTGACAAATTGAATACAAATTGAATCTATTTTGGCTCGTATTATTTTCTCATTCATATACAGCATGAGCCTACTGGGGGACAAGACAGGGTCCGGCTTAGGACGGGGCACACTGATGAAGCTGCAAAATCCTGTGTTAATGTATCCCCTTGTAACTCAGTGTACCAAATGTACGCTGACAAGAGTTACATTTAAAGCTGCAATCCTGAACTTGTTTTCACTGAACGAAACGCTGACGAGTATGTTAATACAATAGAACTTGCACATCTGCAGTGGTGGGAGGTGCTCTCCCTACGCTTCAATCGAGACATTTTAGACCGCGTCGGGTAGGACGCAACCTTTTCAACAATTTTGATTTTATTAGTGTAATTTATAGTTTTGATTCACAGGTTGAAAATCACTGGGCTAGGACACATCCTGGTCAACGCGCAGTACTTTAGGATAGGCGCTATGTCTCCCCAGGCCAAGCAAGGTTTTCACATCCTGAAAGATCGGTATAACTGTGTTCTATCACAAATCCTGGGCAGGACATGACATTTCACGGATTGCAGCTTTGCATTAATACTCAACAATTCCACAGAGCAGCAGCAGCCTTGACATTCCTGCACAACCAAACGGTGCAGAAAAACAGTCCCACCTAAAACAACTCGGACGCAGCTGTTGTTGTGCTGAAGGAGCACGTAATGAGGAGACACTGTGTCATGCAAACAAAGGGCGGGTTGCTGAGTAGCTTCATTACCATAGTCATATTGTACAACTGTTGATAAGATGACAGTGAGCCAGAGGCCATTTGTACCTTCTGTAAATAAACCACAGGCGTCGCCGGCCTCCCTGAGGACGACACGAAGGCAACCGAGGTCGTTCAGTTCCTGATATGAGAATATGTTTTGTCCACAATTCGGGGGGCTCGGGCCTCAGAGCGGCGGCAGCCAATCTTTCTTAGGGATTTTGAATCAATCAAAAGTTGTGGGATAAAAAACCCAAAAATGGATCTTGAAATATATTTTGTAGGAAACTCATGGACAAAAAAAAGCAGACTTTTCTAATCAATAGCTTGTCCATTGGTTGGACAATGAGGCAGCACATATTTCTATCGGTGCAATTTGTACCAAGACGTACCAGAGAATAAACGCCAGTCTCATAAAGGCAACTAAAGCTGGAATAAAAACGAAACCAAAAAACAAACCAAAAACCAAAAAAAGGCTATGAGTGTGTCACAGAATTACAGGCAAGCAAAAAAAAAAAAAAACATCTCACAAAACTCGACACCGACACTGTAGTTAGTTGTTAAATTGCTAGAATTCCTGGACTAAATAAACAATATTACAGTATTGTTTCATAATTATTCACAGCTTTTGAGTATTGGGGGGCCTGGAAGATGACAGGGAGCCTACAGTAGCTACCCGCTACCCACGTAAATAAATGAAGTGAGTCAAAAATCTCTGATCTTTTTTTTCCTCCAGTCTCATCATCCTGGGATCCGGACATTTTGCAGTTCATCGTACTGCCACTAAAACATCCCACAATCAACATTCATAAGAAACATGCCCCTGTGTTCAGCAGAGCATGAAAAACAAACACAACACCGTCTTTTCCCACACAAGAGGGAACAGCTTTGGATAATAATAATAATACTTGGCCGGATTATTCATTGTGCAGGCAGGGTAGAAAAATATATACACACAGTATACATATATAGAATATAGAGGAGATTATCCTAGCAGGAGAAAAGACAAGAGTCACTTGAGTTTTACATTAAAAAGTTCATGCTGATCCAAAAAGATGTCCATCCAACTGCATCGCGCCCCCAACCCCTCCACCCAGTTTGCGTGAAGGCACAACAAAGATGAGCCCCTCCTCTGTGGTGGTAGACAGCAAGTACAGGGAGTCACAGAGTCATCGCTCCGTCTGGGAGTGTGTGCTTTGTATTTCCACAGTGTCTACCTTCCCATCCCACCAGCCGTTCAGTTACACACACGCACGCATGCACACACACACACACACACACACACACACACACAGACACACACACACACACATACATACACACACAGACACAGTGCCAGGGATTAAAAAAACAAAACAAGAAAAAAATAAAATAAGAATAAGATCAGGAACACTCTAGCGGCGTGTGCAAACGTTCCCGCTCTCTGTAGAGTCACGTTATTTGTTTCCTTCGCTCTTCAGTGATTTGGTTAGTGGGCCATATAGTGTTTCTATTTGACCGTCAGGATGTAACTATTCGTAAGTATTTGACGTCAAATAGTTACGAATTGAACTGTACAAGCTCACAATGTGTTGCATTGCACGCTTGGACATCAGCTACGTGTACATCCACAACCCAGTCAAATCAGGCCTAAGTATAGGTAATGTTCTCTGTTGTGCTAGCAAGAGATCACCAACAGGTGTGCGGGACCCCACAAATGCCCTTAGTGCTGACGTGTATCCATAGTCGTGCAAAAGGAGGGGAGAGGCGAGCATGGGCATAAAAAATAGACACAAAAAAATGATAATTGCAGGAACATGCATTCAATATGCTCCCAAGAGACTAAGCATACTGGATTAAAATAAATTGTTTTAAGTTTTGAAAAATGCAATATCAAACAAATATCTGTCTATCCCAGCTGTGTTTACTAAGGCATTAAAAAATAGAGTTAACCTTTTATCATGCGCTCAGCGATGATTTCAATTGATCAAATCAGCTCATACAAAAAAACTAAGCGGGACGCAGCTTGCCTTCCACACAGACGGTGGGCCGTTCTCAGAAGGGTGTAGAGAAATTAGTTGATCGTACGTGATTTCTTTTACTTTAATGTCACATTGCTAGCGTTTCTACACCTGACATTCTGCAGAAGGAAGAGCACCATGTGGTGTTGTGTGTGTGTGTATATATATATATATATATATATATATATATATATATATATTTAAAAAAAAAAGGCAACAGACACACATACAGACACATAGCATGCACGTGCACGCGCAATAACACACATTTCCACACGCACACTTGCAGAAGCTAGGAGAAACACAGCCCCCGTTGCCGGACAATGCCAGAAACCTGCCTCCATAAGTTCTCCCAGAAATGTCGGAGAGAAATGGGACGCTTAAAAGACCTCAAAAGGTGCCTTACTAAGAGACACAATAGACACAGTGTAGTAGTGAGTAAAGCCTAATTTAAGCTCCGTCGCACGCCGGAAACTGCAAATCTACAAGTCACACAACGTGTTGCATCCCCAACGCGTTGTGGGCTTGTAGGTTGGCAACTTCCGGTGTGCTCCATAGCCGTGTGGCAAATAAATATAAATTGGGCTTAAACAGAGCTTTATAGAGCTGTCCTGTTTGGCGCCGTTGGCTGGGAAAAGTGCCAGATCCAGTCAGCGCAGGGGGAAAACCAGAGAGTATTATAAAGTGTCTCAGGCCCACTGAACAAGGCATAATAGGGGGAGAAATAGATTCTCGTTCAAAGGTTAAAATCCCTAAAAGAAGGCTGCTTTATCATTCTCACGATGGAGGGATTGAACAAGTCAATGGAGGTGACTAGGGGGAGGCAGGGCGAGGTAGAACCGAACTGAACCGAACAAAAAAAAAACGAAACTAAAACTAAAAACAAAAAAAAGATAAGGCTGGGTAGAGTTGGCGTCGAACCAGTGAGGCAGAGGGAGGTTGTGATGTTCGCCCGGCGACTTGGGGTTTAATGGCCGGGTGATGTAGGGTGACACACACACACACACACACACACACACACACACACACACACACACACACACACACACACACACACACACACACACACACACACACACACACACACACACACACACACACACACACACACACACACACACACACACACACACACACACACACACACACACACACACACACACACACACACACACACACACACGATTAACTGAGGAAAGTCAAACTTAATACAAACAAATTGAAAAGAATGTCCTCAGAAAGAACGGCTCACCTCGAAGTGAGCCCAAAACGGGCCCTGAACAGGAATATGGGCCTGTCGGGGGGGGGATACTGAAAAGGCAAAACGCGACACGCAGTGTAGATGCTAGCTGTTAGGATGATCATTCCCCTGCCGTCCGTTTGTCCTCGTCATCTTCTCTCTCTCTGGTATTATTTTTCTTTTAATCTGCTGTACTAGCTTACCGTATTGTATATATATTAGATTTTTTAGCAGAAGTTTGAAAGTGACGGCTGGATACTCTCAAAAAACGAACCCCTGCGGCCGTGCGGGTCACATATAGTGGCGCTTGGCTGGTGGCTGGCGTTCACTTCCCCCTCGTCCCGGACCTAGATGACGTTAAAGGAGAGGCGGAGAGGGACATGGCGGGCGGTGCAGGCAGGCGCCATGTGTGTTTTGAAGGAGGCCACAGCAGGTAAGAGTGTGTTCTGTCCTAAGAGGCATTGCGGTGTCTTTCGTTCGTTCTGCGTTGAGGTCCTCTGGAGCAGGGCCCAAACACGAAGGGGCCCCGCTCCACGCCAGCATGGACGGGACACGCAGAGGGCAACACAAGGAGGACTTCCAGAACATGGTGTGGTGTGGTGTGGTGTGGTGTGGTGTGGTGTGAAACGAGATGCTCGACTTCCAAAAGGTGGGAGTTTTTGGGGTTGACTCGATGACTCTCCCTCTACGCATTATTGCTTTCCTGCATTGTTCACAGGCACTTCAGATGACCGGGCTTTGGTTGAAGCCCAGAGCAGGGAGGGGGGGTCAGACGCAAGATACAGCGATAGATAGATCGATAGATAGATAGAGAGAGAGAGAGAGAGAGAGAGAAAGAGAGAGAGATGTGATGATAAACAGATGAGTAATAAGTCAACAACAGTACACAACAGCACACCTGTGCCTCATAGACTCCCACCAAATGCAGCAGGCTGCCAATCTGTGGACAAAAACTCTGCCAGTCTGTGTGTGCGAGGGAGGCCTCCCTCCGGTGGGTCTCTCGCCCCGACACCGCTAGCCAGTTTCAAGTAGATGGAGCGGTAGGCGAGGAGGAAGTGTGTGTGTGTGTGTGTGTGTGTGTGTGTGTGTGTGTGTGTGTGTGTGTGTGTGTGTGTACGTTAGGGAGGAGGGACGCCCCCGCCCCTCTTGACATCAGTACTTGGAGATCAGTTCCTCCTGTGCTCCGCTAGCCCCCGTGGTTTCTCTTCCCACTAGTCTGTGTGATTGTTCACGTGGTTGTGCTTGTCAGAGGGGGGCAGGGGCTTGTCAGAGGGGGGCAGGGCCTCTGCTTTGCGCCCGGCGCCGCCTCCTCGGGAGGCGCCCGTCAGGACCTTGTAGCAGCCACGGGCGATTTTGTACATCCAGATGGTGTTGAGCACGTCCAGGGCGATGCAGGAGGTGATCCAGGCCACCTGGGGGCCGGTGCCCAGGCGGTCGAAGGCCTCCGTGCCGAACGTGGCGAAGACGCTCGCCCAGTAGGTGGGCATGACGGCGATGCGCACCAGGAAGAAGGCCACCGCCATGGCCACGCCGTTCACCACCACCAGCCGGTTCTGACGGGGGACCTTCAGCGCCTCATAGAACCACCTGGTGGGGAGAAGAGAGGATTTGGAATACGGAGTGGGGCTCTACTCTACGTGGTGTGCACGTTTCTGTAAGCGTGGAATAATGCTGAATAATAATACAATTCCTAATGTGCGATTTGTGAAAGGAGCCACCCACAGAAATCATAGATTGAGGCTTTAACGTTTGCCTTTTATGAAATATCCGAGACCATTAGGGTTTCATGCATCATTATTAAATTCAAGAACCGCTGTCTGTCTGTCAGTCAGTCAGTCTGTCCCTTCCCTAGCATAGAGCAAGACAGCTGCTCGCCTAGAGCACCTCCTCACAACTCCACAACGCACAAAAACACTCAGGGGACCTAGCGCCGCGCAGCCCTGTCCTCCAACCTCAATCTGCCCCGCATTGCACACGCCAAACATTCTAACAATCATCTTAATTAAATTAATTTGCGTCAAAAACAACTCATCTCCCCGCAAATCACGTGTCACCAGTGAAATGCATGTTGGGACGGACACTGATTAATACTGGGACACAGTTTTCCGTGCAACATTCCACCTCCCCTTTTCCACACCGCCCCCCAGGCAGGCATCAGACCTATACATCACACCCACACGGGGAAAACAACTCGGACCCATAGTAGCCTAGGCTTGTTGCTGGCTGCACTAATAACTTTGGGGCAGGTCCGTCTAGAGTTTGAATGGACGGGTGGGGAAGGATCAACAGATGGAATGTCAGAAGAGGTCAGCTACATATACAAAGATCTAAGGGTTTGAGGTCAGATGTAGAGTTGCTGGCCGGCTCCATATATGCAGATCTAGGTGATGATCCAGACTTCTCCATGTATGGCTATGCAGGGTTTGATGAGGTCAGTGTCGTGATCTTCATATATGGAGACAGCCATATACGGAGCGTGTCACGAGGCGTGATGGACTGACGGCCATATATGGTGGTATGACGTGTCACAAGGCGTAATGGACTGACAACCATATATGGAGGCACGTGATGTCACAAGGCGGTATATGGAGGCGTGACCTGACTGACGGACAGGTTTCGCATGTTTTCATAGTACTTCCCAGCTGCGTACCCCCTGAAACTGCCTCAACAGACCTTACGTTGAGAACCGGTGTCACCATGCTAGTAGTTTGCCATCCAGAGTTTCCCGGAATAGTGTGGCTAAGCCCTGAATACCCTGAATACAGCACAGCAGGCTGCGCACGTTCATTCATGACCTAGTAGTTAGTACGTTGTTATCAAAAGCTAAACATTGACCAGGGAGGTCACTCCCCATGTGTGTTGTTGACAACTGTGAGTTGGAAAAGTTGTTTCATTATGTTTTAATGTGTTATCCTGGGTTTAAGTTAGTTATGTTGTGATTTTGATTAAATTGTGATCTATCTTTCACCAAATTCTAATTAAATCAAATCTAAGCTGGTGGCTAAATCTATGTTTTATTGTGTTTTTATATTGATTGCACATTTTCTTTTACTGGGATTTTGTGTTTTATTAGCTTTTTGGATATATTTTTATTTCATTTTTTGGATGAAAGGCACAGGTACAGGCATACCAAGAAAGTGCACACAAAGTGTAATTCAAATTACTATCAGTGGCTTGCCCCTTGCCTCATTTTTTTTAAATCCTACCCCCAAAACCCCTGCACCAACCACCGTTGACAAAAAAAATAAAAAAAATAAAATAAAAAATATAGTAATGATAACAATTAAATGCAACATAAACATATATCAAAACAAATTGTAAATAAAGAACAATAAATTAATCCCTCCCAACCCACCCCGTCATAGGCCTGAAAAGAAAAAGATACGAGCAAGAATTTTATTAAAGAGTTTTATTAGCTTTTGTTTTAACCCGCTTTATTTTAGCCCCTTATTTTCCCTTTCCCTCAAAAGGCCTAAACCTTTGCCAGGCCACAAATGCAAATGAGAAATCTGTTCTTAATTTAATTTGTCTTGCCTGGCTGAGTAAAGCCAGGCAAGACATGGATGGCATTGATACATGTGAAACTTGAAGAATAGACAGACAGGCACCGGGACCACTTTACCTTTGATTCACAAAAGGTGTGGATAATTCTGAGATGAGACGAAAGTTGGCAAAATAGGGAAGCACACCCTGGGTCTACAGAAGAAGAAAAGAAAAAACAAAACATGTTACCACAAATAGACATAATTAAATAAGTACTAATCTATGCTGCTGCATTGTCTGAAGTAATTCCAAACAAAAATAAGTTTTACTCATGTACCACTACCTAAAATGCATATCGTCACTGTCGGGCACAAACATTGTATATCAAGATTTCCTATTTTATATTTCAGCACATTACAGTGTCACACACATAAAGACCCCCAGGAAAGTGTTCTAAATCTTCTAAACGTCATTAACATATATTTTTTTGAAAAAATCTGTCTGCCGGTTTTATAAATATTGAACTGATGAATTGAAAAGTATTAACACGAGCTTGTGACTAAATAATAACTATTGGACCCATTAATTGGAACACAGGTTATTTAGTCCATTCCCTGAAAAAGTAAGACTTTAGGATATACAAGGTTTCCACCCGACAGCGACTAGACCATACACTGTATAAAACATCTCAGTGGATATACAATACTGTCAATTCCTTCCAAGCATGTGGCGTCACAGGTTAAGTTCCCATCGAAGCAGTCAGTGGTTTAGCTGCTTGAGGAGAGTGTGGACTCACCAGGACGTATCCATAAGCGTAGAGCGCCGCCAAGTGGTGACAGACGAAAAAGCTGTCACCCATAGTGCTCCAGTTGCATGCCAGGAGCACAAGGTCTAGGAGAGGAAGAGTGGAGAAGGTTGAAAGGCACACAGGGACCCAAACATATATCCAAACTGACATTTAGAACCAAAATCTGTCTCATCCCTGTCTGCCTAGTAAAGTTCATTGAATAATCGAGAAGCAGGTTTCTTAAAAATATAAAAGTCTTATATATCAATGAGTTGACACGAAAATCGATTAGTCTGATGTAACACTTATGTCCTGTATTACACTTCATTGTACAACAGTGGTGAGCAAAACAGCCGATCTACAAGATCACAACACGTTGCACCTTCCTAGCTTAATACATTTTATCCCACGATTTTGAACCCATTTTTTCACCCAGTGTCAATTATCTAACGTAATCCTGGGCGCTACACTCCCTCTGCCAACCTGGGGAGAGCAACGGAATGACCTCATGCTTCCTTCTATGCAGGAGTCCAAGCCCCTTCTTTTCATCTGGCAGCAGGGAATTTCCATGGCTGGACGTAACACGTGGAAGAAACACGTTATTCCAACCAGTTCCTTTCCTCTCCATAAGTATTCGTACCGTACCTACCTAGATATGTCCCAAACTGCCCCCTCAGGTTCTCCACTAGTGGCCTGCCTAATCAATGTGCCAAAAAAAATGGCAACTTAAAAACACTGTGAAGCAGGTTTCTGCTTCTACAGGCCGACGGTGAAGAACAAACTCCTTTGACAGGCAGCCTCTGTAGACATTTTTAAAGCACAGCTCAAGACCTACTTCTTCACACTTGCTTTTACTTGAGCTTTTAAAATCCTTGTTATTCATGTCCTCACTGTATTGCCTTATTCACTGCTATTATTTTAATGTTGTTTTATGAATTTGCTTGTATTTTTCATTGCTCTGCAAAGCACTTTGAGCTGCATTTCATGTGATGAAAGGTGCTATACAAATACAGTTTTATTATTATTATTATAATAATAATAATTATTATTATTATCACGAGTCACAAAGCGTTGTAGCTTATTTATAGACCTGCAATTTTCACGGTACATGCATGCTCATTTGTTAATCGTAATCGAGGCAAAAGCCTGGCATAGTTGTGATATTGAACTGAACTCATATGGTCCAGCCCTAATGTGTATGACAGAAGACCAACACACAGCTCACCATATAGTAGATAACCACAGGTTATGGCTACGTTGAGTTTGACCAGATTAGGATCCCCCCTGTGGAAAGAAGAAAAAGAGGTGGTAATTTTAATGAATAAATCTTAACCAATCGGTATAGCAGAGTGTGTTAATGAAATATAACTAGCACATCTGCAGTTGTTGGAGGTAGTCTCCCTACTCTTCCATTGAGACATTAAGACCCTGGTGTTGGAGGTAGTCTCCCTACTCTTCCATTGAGACATTAAGACCCTGGTGTTGGAGGTAGTCTCCCTACTCTTCCATTGAGACATTAAGACCCTGGTGTTGGAGGTAGTCTCCCTACTCTTCCATTGAGACATTTAGACCCTGGTGTTGGAGATAGTCTCCCTACTCTTCCATTGAGACATTAAGACCCTGGTGTTGGATAGGCCACAAGTAGCCCTGCCTGAACATCTCCCCAGGATAACCCTCTTGACTGAGCGGTGGATGTTTTGGTCTCTCGTGCGGGAAACCAGGGTTCGAATCCCGGACATGACTTAAAAGTTACTGATTGCCGCTTAAAACACCAAACAAAAAACAGTTGTGAGCTATTGCTCAAACAAGAAGGGGAGGAAAGCTTCATACACATTTTGGGAAATCTAAAGCAATTTACAAACAATGTTCTAATGATGGTAAACTACTTGTGCCCGTGGGCACACAACGCAATGCTGCAGACTACTACAGATTCGTTGCGCGTGTTGGTGTCGGTATCACACTGCCAAAATGGCCAATCTACAAGTTCACAATGCGTTGCAGCCCGACCCACTGTGAACTCGCAGATCTGCCTCTTCGGTGCGTGACACCCAAATATAACGCGTATATAATTATAACTCAAATCATGTGTGAGGGCAAACACAGTCATAACTGAATCCCTGATTAGTATTTTTTCTTTTTTGCTATACTGTAGCTGGTTTCCATGGGTGACCTGGTGGCGAGTGGCAGTTCGCATGCACGAAGCCACGTGTTGACACAAAGCACATCGGCAAATGTTGACAGAGGAAGGCCTTCTGTTTGCCCTCTATCAGCCGGGGAGGGCGCGTCAACGCCACTGTTTGTACACAACACGGCTAATGCGTCTGAGAAGACTTTTTAAGCATTCGTTTCATGTGTAAAGCATCAGCGATTCTCAACCTGTGGGCCAGGGTCCACTGGTGGGCCCTGGGGATATTGCAAGTAGGCCCATAAATAATTGAAAAAAAACACTAAGAATTTCATTCATGGTATGTTTAATTTAAAACCTTGAAAATACGATTGATCAATGAAATCATGCTCTGAAAATGCACATGGCTCCACTCATGTCATATGACTACTTATTAGCCGGGGAGCCAGTCACCCAAAATTTGAGAGGACCTGTGATGTCATGACATACTTTTTATTTGTGTTTTTTCTATTAATTTGGTCATTAAGGTCCACAGAATGAGGTCTGCTCTGCCGGAAACATCGCCAGAGCCGTCATCACAAATGTGATGAGGTCAGCACATTTGGGCAAGTGGCTATGGCCGAATTTAGGCCAAGGAGTGTTTTTCGTGCAAAACTAATGCTTGGAATGGATTCAGAATCATGAAACCCCCCTAGTTCTGTCACCTCTCATTCTGTGGACCTTAATGACCAAGTGAATAGAAAAAACACAAATAAAAAGTGTGTCATGACATCACAGGTTAATCTCTATTCCTTGAGCTTTTGGGCCTGTGGCTCTGCGGCTGTAAGCCATGACCTCGGCCGGGACAAATCTCAGGGCAGACACTAACCACCGAGTCTGTCATTTCTCCTTTTTCTTCTCTACTTCAGTAATAAGATCTGAGAACTTCCTTCACCACCACAGATGGCTCCGACCTCAACCTGAAAAGTTGTGAATGAACAGCAAGCGGTCATGTTGAGACCGTGGAACCCCCCGTGCCCCCAGGAGCTGTAGTGAATGAACAGCAAGCGGTCATGTTGAGACCGTGGAACCCCCCCGTGCCCCCAGGAGCTGTAGTGAATGAACAGCAAGCGGTCATGTTGAGACCGTGGAACCCCCCCCCGTGCCCCCAGGAGCTGTAGTGCTGGCCGCCAGGTGCCCTGGCTAAAAGGCATCTGCTAAACGGAGCCATTCAAAAACAACAATGCACCGACGTTTCTCCGGTTCAACGGACATCCGACACTCGCCTCCCTCCCGGCCACCGGAGTGTCGCATAGCCAGTGCCCCGGGTCATCAGGGCTTCTGTGCGTTGTAAACGTACACCGCTGGTAGCCTCAGCCTGGCACACACAACACACATACATATTCAAATACGCAGGCAAGCACATGGCACTATGTCTGTCAGAGGTGTGTGTGTGTGTGTGTGTGTGTGTCCTATCTAAACCTAAAACCTTGGTCCTTGTGACATCACGTGACATCAGCCCCCATATATGGTGCCCAGGTCATCGTGACATCATCAGGGATGGATATGACCTGATGTCATAGTAAATGCGACCTGCTGTCGCAGTTAAGGCCATATATGGAGATCCCTGAGATCCCTATTGGCCACTAACTCTACATCTGACCTCAAACCTAAAAACTCTTAGATCTCAATATATGGATAATATACTGGGTATGTCAGACCTGTTCTGACATTCCATATGTTGATCCTTCCCCATCCATCCTTCCTCTTCGATGTCTCCCTTGTCGCAGGTTAAACTCTGGAATGGATACCTCTAGCTGTCCATTTTAACTATAGACGTGCTTGCCCCAAAGTTATTAGTGCAGCCGCGCCTGGTAGCTGGCGAAAACTAGTTCTTAACAGGCCCGAAAATTAAGATCTGCCCCTCATGCCAAAGCGCCAGCGCTCCCCCTGCAGTCTGCTGTCACCCAGGCAGATATGTTGATCTGACCCCCCATTCCAAAGCGCCAGCACTCGCCGAGCAGTCCAGGCGGATGCGTGCACGAGAGATCGCCCTCTAGGGCGAGGTCGCTTCTCGCCCTCAGGCGTCTTACTGGTAGTATGAGAAATACTTCCTACCTAACGTTGCAGAGACAGGGTTAGGTGGAAGGTTGGCCTCTATAGTAGATAGAAAAAGTATTCCATCAATAGCCATGTGAGGGGATAGGAACTGGTCGGAATAACGTGTTCCTTCCACGCGCTTCGTCCGGCCAGAGACACTCCCCCCTGTCAGGTGAAAAGAAGTGGCTTGGACTCCTCATGCATAGAAGGAAGCATGAGGTCAGAGGAAGTGTAGCGCCCAGGATTACATTAGATAATTGACACTGGGTGAAAAAATGGGTTGCAAAATCGTGGGATAAAAATTATTAACCGTTTCCGTACATAGGACGCCACCACACGTCCTAGGGGTCCCAATCGACGCATACATCCGACGTGTGAGGACGTCTTAGCGCATCCTTTATGATGCGGAAAGAATGACTCGTCTCTCCTAATCCAGGGCGCTCTCCGTGGTGTTGAACGGATCGATATACTGGCGCTTCATTTCTGCTCCTCATCCGTCTCTCCCGCAAAATATGAACGCTTTTTGGATCATATATCGTATAAACTAAAACGATCGCAATGTAAGCTAGCTATGTAAAGTAAACTTTTTTTTGATTGTTTCCGGGTCATGGGTTTCCGAGTAAAAGCGGCCATGTTGTTCCGGCACCCCAGAGCTCCTATTTTGAAGGACTTCCGGCACTGATTGTGTTAAAAAAAAAGATCTGTCCCAAAGTGCCTTTGAGCAAGTCACCGTTCTCTCATGGTAGTTTGCTCTGGATTAGAACATCAGCTAAATGCAGATGTCAAATGCACGTGACCAAAATGAGATACAACTTGGTAATTGGTATGCACCGTAAAATCCTCAGTGTTCATTCATCCATCTGTACAAATAGAAGCAAATAGACCCTAACAGGTCCATTTGGTTCCATTTATTTGTTGGGTTTAGTAATAAAGCAATTAAATCTTAATTGAATCCAATTAGTCAACGTAACAACAGAGTGCTGTTACTATCTTGCTCATTATGATGCATCACTTTGCAAAAGCACACATTGTGTGCCCACACAACACTTTCAAAATAGTAACCCAGGGTGCCCACTTTTTACATTCATTTTTTTGACATTTAAAAAAAAAAAAGACGTCCACAGACATCTTGGGCACTACATTGCGGGATTTCCCAGGACGTCTGTGGACGTCTTGGGCTCACAGCATAAAGATATGCCTATGCCATGATTGAAGATATGACTCTATATGACCCTCTCTAAGATATAGAGCCAGATATGACTGAGTAACACCCTCTCTAAGATACAGAGCCTGATACAGCCACCAGAAGGCCAGAGCTGGGGTGGCAAAGTCCAAAGGCTGATTGATAATCACATCAGTCTAATCCAGTTAAAGTACTGTAACTTTGAAACCACCCCACATTCTAACTATGGACTCTCTGGACTATGGCCAATCTGTTAGGCGTGAATTTTCAGTTCTGATGTTGCCAGTCGTTGGCAAGCTCATAGCACTCTCCTCGGAGCCTCATCACTTCTTGGAAGAACACTGCTCTTCTTTAGCAACATAGATCACAATATATGCCTACGTATACTAGAGTTGTTCCAATACCATGATCACAAAAGCTGCCGATATTGCCTAAAATGCTGGTATCGGTGAGTCTATGCCATTCCGATAACATGTAATTTCAGATCTACTTGTAGATAGTCTATTTTCACCATTTTCTTTTTAAAATAACCATTCATTAATTGTGGTCAAGTCAAAGGTTTTATATAATCGTGATATTGATTTCAAGTCATATCATCCAGCCGTATTGGGCAGGACTTTCCCATACTGGTCCTGGTCATTTCTCAGCAGCATGATTGTTTCTACTTCACTGCCAATCAAGCCGATTGAGAAATGAGAGAGTGAGAGAATGGGAAAATGCTGCACATTGCAATGTGCGTCGGATAAGGGCGTTATATAAATGTACCATTCACGGTGCATGTCCCAGTTCTAAAAACAATAGTATTGTGAAGGTGTGCACAAAGACGCAGGCTGTGCACATGAGCTTGCTAAGCTGCAGCACACATAATGACATGCTGTGAACGTTGTGGCTGGCTCTGGTGCGGCAGGCGGCCGCGTGACCGATCTTAACGATGCCGCAACCCAATCTGATTGACCGGAGAATTAACGCTTACACCACCTCTGTGTCGCAATGAGGCCACCATTAATACTTAAGACTGCCATATGATGTAGCGCTGCACCGCTGATGCTAGCTAAGCTACTGGTTACTGCAGGGATGTGGGGGTAAGCTCTTCATGTTTTAGTTTCTTAACTTTACACGTGAAGGAAGAGGAAAGAAAACCCAAGGCTTGGATAAAGGTGTAACTAATGAAAAGCAAAACAAAACACAACAAATGCCTTTTGTCTGCCCTGTCTGAGGCGTTCGGGGTAAAAATAACAGGAAGTGATGCGAGGGAGTTACGGGTGAACCAAATGGTTCCATTAGCACACTCTTGAGAGACGGTTTTATAATGTAAATTGGGGCCCTAGAGATAAATTATTATCAAATGGGGGTGGTCCTTCACCCAAATGTGTAAAAAACTGGGGGTCCTTTGAGAATCACTGCCACGTGACAAAATAGTTCCTGTAAAGTAACTGTGTGCGTGTGCGCGCCGGTGGCCTGCTCCTCTCCTTCACCCCCCTTTTTTCTTCCATCTTTTCTTCCCGCAACCTTGCCCACCCTGGGGTTTCTCCTCGCTCCATCAGGGCTGCCAGCCGGGGCCGACAGCACAGACAAAAGGAGAGCAATGCCTCATTTTATTTATGCTCTGTCGTATGGCCGCGTCTCGCGCCCCCGAACAAGAGCCGATCTACAAGCTCTCACGGGCCATGTTCGCCATACCGATGGAGCACATAAGAACAGGCCTTTTTTAAAGAGCGAGGAGGTGGTGCTGTGTCAGTTTCAGGCAGCAGGGAGGGGAGGGAGGGGGCAGAAGACCAGTCTGCTATTGTGTGATGTGAAAAGGAGCCTTGTTGGTCAGACTCCATCCGCTATGAGTCGAAGAGGAATGGGGACACGAGGGAATGATGAGAAGACAGAGAGACAAGTAGGGAGTGGACTGGAGTAGAGAGAGAGAGAGGGAGAGGGAGAGAGAGAGAGAGAGAGAGAGAGAGAGGGAGGGAGAGAGAGAGAGAGAGAGAGAGAGACATCTGATGGGGGAAAGCTGGGAAATCAAATTCTACACGGCAAGAAATAAATTACCATTCCACTTTTAAAGGATTCATTGAGGCAAATCACACAGTCAGCAGTTGCAGTAGAAAGCGAGAGAGAAAGAGAGAGAGAGAAGACAATGAAAGAGCAAATCTGGGGAATCTACACCTCTCTGGAAGCTGCACTGGCTGACAGATGAGACCCCCCCCACCCATCGTCCCCTCCCTGATGAAGGGAATGGCATCGCATCATCATCATTCCCCTGGCTCCCTTCACCGCACGCCCCCATCCCCTCCCTCTCTCCCTTCCTCCATTTCCTCCCCTGTCGTGCTGTGGGCCAGTCACGGCCGCTGGTTTGCAAAGTCAGACCGGCGGCTGGCCTGTTTCAGTTCCTCTTCTAATATATATATATATATATATATAGTAAAGAAAAACGACTTGTCAACACTCTGTCCCACTGCCAACGAGATGAATGCATCACGCCACATTAATGGATATTATTTGGGCCTATTTAAGAGTCTGCTCATTGCATAACCCCCACCCCGCGTTTCACGTTGTCTGGCCGTTCGGGCTATTCATCAACCCTTTTCCTTCATCAGCCAACACAGTCAGACTTTTCGGTATTTGAGTGCCCCCCGGCCCCTCCCGTTCCCGTTCCATTTTCGCCGTTAGTTGCTCTTACCAGACAGGGTCGGCGTTGACGGCGTCATCGTACCACAGGATGTACAGACAGAAGAGACCCACGATGAGGGCATGCACGGTGGACACCAACCTAAGAGAACACACACACACACACACACACACGTCAATTTGACGATGCAGAACAATAGGAGTTTACAGCGTTGAATTGATACCCGTGACAATAATTTGTTGTATGACAGTGTTGCCGGGCAAATAAATTGCAGATCTACAGTACAAGCACATGGCGCTTCAAATCTAACGAACAACGTGTTGTGAGCTTGTCGATTGGCCTTTTTCTTCTTTTCTTTTCTTTTTTACCTATAATGACATGCCCAAAATAGGCACGGCAGGTTTAAAGCAGTCAACATGGAATAAAGCAAAAATTAAAACTGATTTGTTAGGCAGTGATCACATCATGTTGTAAGATTATGCCGTTTAGGTATTATCATTCTAAACCACACATGGGCAACTGGCGGCCCGGGGGCCACATGCGGCCCCCACCTTCACTTAATGTGGCCCTCAGGTTAATATCAGAACACTGATATATTATTGATTTCAGTTACAACTCCAAACATGCAAACATGACCTGCTTTATTCAGGATTTCAATTAAAATATAGCAAAAATAGCAGATCTGCAAGCTCAGAACGCGTGCAACGCGCTTTGAGCTGGTAGATTGGCTATTTTTGCTGAGACAGTAATACATGCAATGTGGCCCTCTGGAGTGAGTGTGGAACTACTGTATAGTGGCCCTCTGGAGTGAGTGTGGAACTACTGTATAGTGGACCTTTGGAGTGAGTGTGGAACTATAGTGGCCATCTGGAGTGAGTGTGGAACTATAGTGGCCCTCTGGAGTGAGTGTGGAACTACTGTATAGTGGACCTTTGGAGTGAGTGTGGAACTATAGTGGCCCTCTGGAGTGAGTGTGGAACTATAGTGGCCCTCTGGAGTGAGTGTGGAACTACTGTATAGTGGACCTTTGGAGTGAGTGTGGAACTATAGTGGCCCATTCCATCGTCAAAGTTGCCCACCCCTGTTCTAAACCCATGTTGATATGTTCTACATACAATTTTCAATTTAGGCATTTAGCAGACGCTCTTAGTCTACAGCTACTTATAGTAAGCAAGAACAACACATGGTAATACTAATCACAGTTATCACACCATAAACATCAAATACATAGAAATAGTCTTCTAGGATCAAAGTAAGCTAAGAACCTAACATCCGTCTACATGGAATAAAGTTAAATACAATCTCAAGACTGAAAACGTAATGATGTTTAGTCCGACCAGCTGAAGATGTTTTTGGAAGATGCTTCTAAACTTGTATTCTGTTGCTAGTTTGATCACTTCAAATACTCATTCATCTTAAAATAACTATTGACTAAAAATAGCCAATCTACAAGCTCACAACATGACGCACTGCCACGTGTTGCGAGCTTGAATATCTGCTACTTTTGGTGCACAGTGTGCAGACACGCTGGCCTCTATGGAATCCAAGTGACTAAAATCAGTCGTAGCGACTGAGAACTTTAATTCATGCGTCTAACAGTAGAATATTTGTACAATGAAACTATGGGCTGTATTTTGAGTGTCTTAAGTACCAGGTCTTATTACTTAACTTAAGACCTGGAGGCGTGGCCAATGCTGTTTAGCTATTTTGAGTGGCCAAACAGCATTGGCCACGCCTCCAGGTCTTAAGTTAAGTAATAAGACCTGGTACTTAAGACACTCAAAATACAGCCCTTTAAGTCTACACTATAAGTATAGTATAAGTGTACACTATAGAATGCTATGTCTACACAATATGCCATCTACCTTTTTAGTCTTTGCATAAACTACAGCCAACCAGTTGAGGAAATCACAGATCAAGACTTTAACCTTTGCTTTTATGAAATATCCCAGATCCCAGGCTTTAAGATGCTTCTGAACATATCATACATAAAATCTAGTATACTCTTTCATCTTAAAATACCGCTGGTAACTAATAACCAAAAATGGTCGTTCTACAAGCTCAATGCAATACGCCAACTGTGTGAGCTTGTAGATCGGCTTTTTTCCGGTGCACGCCATGCTTCCATAGAAGACTATGGAATCCAAATGACGGAAATCTGTTGTGTCGACTGAGAACTTGAATCCATGAGTTAAAGGTAAATAATGTCACGGTCACTGGCTGGATAGATTAGCCATGTCAGACCGGGTGATGTGGGCTACCTGAGTGGCGATATGGGAATGATTAAATGACAACACAGCCGTTCCAGTATGGAGGATGAGCACAGGATCAACTTGGCTGTGACAATACCCATAATGTTCATAACATCGCGAACGTCGCTCTAGCCCCAACAGAAGCAGAACCATGTCCATGGGTAAAGATTGTGGTGACATGTGGGCCGAATGGAAACGGCAGCAGCAGGCAGCTAAAAGCTTATGCACACTACAGTTTGTGCATGTCTAATATTATCCGTCCATCCACACTCATCCGTTTGTGTACTATCCATCCATTATCATGTTACTTATCTATTGTGTACTATCTGTGTCCTCATGTGTGTGTGTGCATATGTAAACCTGCATCCTATCCGGCATGGCTAAGCAGCAGCCTTGACCCTTGGAGTGCTTATATGAGCTGGGCGAGTTGACACTCAAGACCGCCAATGGTCCTTATCTCTACCCGGCCAGGCTCACGGCCTCTCCACTGTGACCCTCCCACCCCTCCCCGGGTAGGCCTGTCACAAGTATTACATAATCGTCTAAATCATTTGATATAGTAATTAGTTTTGCATAATAGCCATAATCGTTTGCACGTTGAAACATTTATGCATTTTCAAAACATAGAAAACTAGTGGAAATTGTTGATCTACAAGTGTACAATGCGTCACTTCGCGGTGCGTTGACTGCAGATCAGAAATTTTCCTCTACTTTTAATTAAGTATAAAATCAATAAGTATCAGTCATTTCTTTAACCTCTATGCAAATTATTGCATATGTGTCCTGTGCAATTGTTTATCACAAAGCCCTAAAGACAAACAGGAATGTATTAATACGTTCCAATGTTCAATGCGCCACACACACACACACACACACACACACACACACACACACACACACACACACACACACACACACACACACACACACACACACACACACACACACACACACACACACACACACACACACACACACACACACACACACACACATCTCAATTATTTGTATGACAATGAATCGTCAACTGAAATGTTGTAATCGTGACAGACAGCCCTGGTCCACTGGCCACAGCAGCTGGCCCCGCAGGGCTCGTCACCAAAGACGGGCGGTAGTGTGTGGGCGGATGAGCCCATTATAACTGCTGGCACAGGCACAAGTGCCAGCTCCGCTTCGCTGGGAGCATGAATCGAGCGTCTAAGAATGGAATGACCACGCAGGATCTTGGGGGTGGGGGGGGGGGGGGGGGGGGGGGTGGCTGGTCAGCCGAGTGACAGTGCAGCTCACAGTCTGTGTGGGGCTGTGTTGTTGTGACAGGCCGAGGCCTCTCTCTAGCCGCTACGCCTCCTCCTGCATGGAGGAGAGTCACGTCTCTGTGTTGTTTGTTATTGTGATCACGACGGCAGCCCACGCTTCCGCGTGGCGTCACGCCGCCGTGTCCCGGGTGACGGATCGTACTTCCCCCCCCCCCCCCCCCTCCTCGTGAAGGAAAAAAAGGAAAACCAAGGTCACGGTGTAAGTCGCAGCCTGCTTAGGTCACTCCAAAGGTGGCCGGAGCCCCGTAGAGAAACGCATTTGGCTGTGTTTAGTAATAATTAAGTAATTCACGCATGAGGATTCAACTAAAGCCTAATTTTTTAATTCCTTACTTTCGTCCTAAGACACTTTGGTAGACGTTAGCTTGTATACATCATTATTTTTGGAAAGTGACAACCTATCACAGTTTACTCTCCATAGGTATCCAAGTCCTTTTGTTTTTGTTGAACATTTGAAAAAGTGCATATATAATAATGCCAGAATATTCGGGCAAGTGTGATGACCCGTGTTTCGTATGGGTATGAATGAATGTATGTCAACATTCATAATCACGTTGCTGTAAGTCAGGCCTGTGATAATGATGAAGAACACGACAGCACATATTCCTGCTACATACTGAATATTCTCTTAACACCTGCTCTCTCTCTCTGGCTGTCTTCTTTCCTCTTCTCTCGCTTAGAAGAAGCAAGGTCTTGGTTACATAAAAAACCCCACACACACATCGATACGCAGAAATTGGGCTATTATGCAATGGTGGGCAACAGTGGACCAAACAGTGAGCATTTGGCCTTTGACTGGTTATGTTCTATACCACGGTCCATTCCCCTCCAGCACTATGCTAATATTATATGGACAGATAGCAGATAACTGTCAACTATTACTCTGTGTGAAGGGTTAAATAGTAAATAGTCCACTATGCAGGTGTTCTCAACCCGTGGGTTGTGACCCCTCGGGGGGGTGGGGGGGTTGCAAAAGAAATTGCAACTGAATGGCTGGAAAAAATGAAGTTTACATAGTACACATAGTACATGGCATGCATACACTTTCCTTAATTATTATATCTGGTTTCAGATGTACGGTGTACGGTCTGCCTTCCTCTAAAAGGGTTCTGACATGGAGTACTAGACCAAATAATACCATCAAATAGGTTCCGATATAATCCACACAGGGTTTGCGGGGATTTTGGATATTGTGATCACATGAAGTGTTTTATATTACTTTAGCGACAACAGACCATCTATAAGCACACAACGCGTTGCATCAATGCATTGTGGGCAGCACTGGCAAAAGAAAATAGGAGATCCAAATTGTATGGTCAAAAGTATCGCTGAGCCTGTGACAATTTGATTTTGTAACTTTTGTCCATATCCAATTATGGCCCATATCCCATCCTGCCCCATACCACGGCCGCTCAAAGATATTTGAGCAGAAATATGGTATACTATTATGTTCGCTCCTATATTCCCCTCAACAGCAAATCTCTAGGCCGGAAATAGCCAATCTACAAGCTTGAATGTTTGCCCCATTCCTGAGTTGCAATTCTAAAATTACACACACACACAGACACACACACGCGCTAGTGTTGGACAGAACGGTCAAGAGAATAGTTCTTCAATGAAAACAACACACTCACAGCCTTTAATAAAATAAAAAACTATGGGCCTGGGCCGTGGCTCAGCGGTCCAGGCACCCTGGCTGGTAGTCCGAGTCTGGCAGTGTGCCGCGGGTTCGACTCCCGATCCCGACGGCCCCCACTGCATGTCACCCCCCCATCTCTCTCCCCCAGCCGCAAAAAAACATTTAAAAACAAAACAATAAAAACTATGTATTGCTGTATTGATCTTCTCGTCAATTTTCCCCCGTAGTTGTCAAAACGGTATCGATATTGTATCGAAGGCAGACATGGCATTATCATGAGAACACTACACGTCACACACCACTTTATGCTTTGAGCCTGTCAAACAAAATGTCGCACCACATGTCTTACAAGTCTTGAGTGTTCATACTGTCTGCGACACAAATCAGAAACAAGGAAGTGAAAGTGGTCTCATACATCTCCATGGCAAAGATGGTTGATTTAGAAAGATAGACCATCCCAATGGGGGCCACTAGAGCCAAAATGATACACAAATCCTACAAATGGTCACCATCTTTTCTGGGCACCAGAAAAGCAGCAGATCTCGTGAACGTCATTATGTTTACTGGTGCTAGATCCCGAAGAGTGTGTTGCTGGGACAGAGAAAGAGAGGTTGATAATAAAGTAGATTTTCTCCTGGTTTGTCTCTCTGGAAGAATCGTTCAGAAACTGTGTTCACATTCATTCTTCCATTGGAAATAGGACTGGTTGGACTCCAACCTGCTTTTGGTCTCCTAAAAAGGCGGCCTACTTCCTACTTCACGCATACACATACGGGAATCTTTTTTCAGAAATGCCCTACTTCATATTAATTCAACTACACACATTCACAGCTGGGAGCTGACCAGTACAACCACAAGCCCGGGCTGTTGGCACACTGGAGCAGATCATGGGCTGTGGGTGACTGGACCTTTCTTAGTCAAATCAGATTCAAATGTTCAATAATGATGATTTGTTTTATATACTGTAAAAAGGTCTACATTCACAAACATACTGTATGCTAGGCACTACACACACCCCTACCCGACAGCCCACCTCCTCCCCCCACTCACAGTGCTCCGCTCTAGTCTCCTGTCCTACACTTCAAAACAGTTTTATGGGTCTCGTCACAGTCTTGCTTGAATATGACAAGAGCCACCATGACCGGTTTACATTGAAAAAGCAAACAGCAAGAGTGCCGTTTGGAAAGGTTTCACGTTTAAGGCGACTGACAAGGAAAGACACATTCCTAAGTAAGACAAATAAACAAATCTGTACCTCTTATTAGCAGCGCTAAGTCAACGTATGGCGTCAACCAAAGTCAAACTACAAATGACTGCCAGCTGAGTAAGATCACACACATGAACAAATGCATAACACCACATTATGTTGCATGTTCCCAAAAAGGTTGAAAGTTATAAACAAATAGCTTGTACATAGCTAATGTATAACTGCTAATACAGTTTTATTGAGCCTATTATTTAGAATGGTGATGAGACCGCCATGTTAAAGGTTTGTAGTTGAATATAATGAGTCCTCCAGCAAGTACTGTATTCGCTGTGGTCATGGTATAAATATTGCTTATAAATATTGAATAAGTGGAGCGGTGCTCGGTAAGAAACAAGCACACGACTTGCAAGCTACTCAGCTCATCTACATTCTCCCTAAAATTGTACAGTAAATCTTCAAATATATTATATATATTATATATATATTTTGGGATATATTTGATCTAGTAGAACAGACAACACTTTCAATTATGGACCATACATTGAGACAGCAAGTGTGTGTAGGACTCATGTTATTGTAAGGGAACGGGGTGCTTCAATAATTTGCCAGTGCTGCAGTGTTACAGCATGTAACATTATAGTACAGTAGGCGTGCCAGATACTGTACTACAGCTTGTATGGCCTTGCATGGGCTGTCCCTGTCCGTGAGCCAATGCTTATTCCAGTGTAGCTGTCAAGTACCAGATTGGAATTTCACCTGTTATCCTAGACAGCCAGAGAGGCAGAGAGAGACACAGACAGACACAGACACAGACACAGACACAGACACAGACAGACAGACAGAGACAGGGATATTAACCAAAATAACCCTAGTGTCCCTATTCTGGGCATGTCATTAGGCGAATATTCAGTGAAAACAGGCCAACATTGGAGTGGGATATGCTTATGGCACAATGGACCTAAAACCACGAAATCAGACATTAGAATAGCATTTTGATGACGTGAGGTAAGCTGTGTGATTTTGAGGTGTGCAAGATGTGTTTTTGTACGAACATGTTCATACCCCCCAGCTATGGGACGTTATGCGCTAGGTACGAACATATTCGTACCCCCCCCCCCCCCCCTTTACCCCATGAAGCAGCTAGGGCTGCTAGGCCGAGAATCAGCTTTTAACATTGGTCTGGTTGCTAGGCAACGCCTCCGTCACCCCCAGCTATGGGATCTTTCTACACGCCCCCATAGACTTTTGTTCTAAGTAGGATTTTCAACGCATTATAAATCTGGAAATACGAGCGCTGTCCATGGTAATCGCCAAGTTCTGATGTCATTTGTGATTTTGTCTCACAAAAACCTCAACATCCGTATCCGCATTGTGCGAATAGCCGATCGACAAGCTCACAACCGGCTATTTCCAGCGAAGGCTTTCCCCACAATTACAGAAAACTGACAAGACACTAGTAGTAGTGTACAGCCCTGAGGAACTCCACTCAAAAAGGGTGTAAGTGGTTAAGTAAACTGTAATGTGTCCAGTGGTGCATTTTTACACTTTCAGAGTGAAAATAACAGCTATAAGTAGGGCTGGGACCCTTTATGATTTTAACGATTTTGGACCAACCTGGAGTTCCACTCGGTGAGCTTGGTGGGTGGCAGGGAACCATAGCCTCCTGGCGCGACGACAGCGGAGAGGAACGGGCTGGCCACCGAGAAGAGGAACTGGAATCCCACAAAGCTTCCAGACACCACCGTCAACTCTCGCATCTCCATCACTCACCTGTGGTGGTGACAGGAGGGAGGGAGGGAGGGAGAGAGAGAGAGAGAGAGAGAGAGAGAGAGAGAGAGAGAGAGAGAGAGCGAGAGAGAGAGCGAGAGAGAGAGAGTGAGAGTGAGAGAGAGACAGAGAGAGAGAGAGAGAGAGACGCATAGAGAAGGGTGAGAGATGAATGACGTTGGCAAATTAACTCCACCAGGACATGACGACCAGAGCAGCGATGGAGCGGTGGGCGGTAGCATGTAGGGCTGTCACCATTATGAAGTGTTACACAACTATTAGCCTAACTGCCACTCAAATGACTGCGATTAACATGTCCCTGTCGTTGAACATTGTGAATAAAATACATTTCAGTTTGGCTTTCTTTGAAGTTGCACAGGGAGGATATAATAATGTATATAATATATCCTCTTATTTCCAGTCATTTCTTTCTGCGTTCAGGTTGTTTGTGCTTTCAGGTTTGTCAAAATATGACAAAGAAAATTTAAAATAAATAAATAAATGGAAATGGCAGATTCATAAAAATTCACAAAGATATTAGACACACAAAATGAAAACGCCAAGTGCCCATCAGACAGCAATGGTTATCAAACATTTTAATTTCAAGAACACTTGAAACTCAGAGTGGAACCAAATGGACCTTTGTGATTCCATTTGTATACTCTAGTCTACACTACACTCTACAGATCTGTATGGTTCCATTTGGAACCCCCCTCAAAGAAGGACCATGCGGTTCCCTCCCTGGACCCCACTTTGAGAACCACTGCCGTAGGACTAGGAGTACCCTAAAGCTATGGCCCTCAAAGTGGGGCCCAGAGAGACTCCCAGGGTCCCTTTTATTTGGCTGGTTCTAAATTGACCGTTACAAGTCTGTAACTCGGTGCATCAGTATTTAGTTCCATTTGTACACTGTCAGTTAAGAGAGTTAAGACATTTGAAAGTTTGAGAAAACACTGCCGCAACGTACCCCACTCTGTACTGTAATAATAGCCCAACATCAGTGTACACCCTTTCTAATTAGTACCCTTTGTCCCGGACGGTGAATGGAAAACTTATCATTCCTACTATAACATTCTCCACTATTCGAGGATGGCTTTTCACTAGCTGGAACATTGCTGCAGCAATTTGCTTCCATTCAGTCACTAAGAGCAATAATGAGGTCGGACACTTGGCACTTTGGCGATTAGATCTGGTTCAACATTCAGTGTTCCAAAGGTGTTTTGATAGGGTTAAGGACAGGGCTCTGTGCTGCAGTAGTGGAAAGTAGTACATTTTTATCAAGTACTGTAGTCTGTACTTATGTAAAATATGTCAATATTGTCAATATGTCTAGTCTACTGCACAGTGCACACTACATATCAGAGGGGAATATTGTACTTTTTGCTCCACTACAATTATTTGAACATTTTAGTTACTAGTTAATTAGTAGATTTTGATGCGCAATACCATTGTACTTTCCCTCAAGTAACACTTTTAATACAGGCCTTTTACTTGTAACAGAGTATTTATATTTGTGGACTTTTATGGTATACTTTTACTTAAGTAACTGTGAGTACTTATTCCACCACACCACTTATTCCTCACTCATCATCATCATCTTAACAAACCATTTCTGTACAGGGGGAACATGTAATGGGGGACATGGTGAGAGATTATCATTCTGAAACTGTAAATTGTCACCACACAATTGTCCATAATGGCATTGTAGCTATAGCTATTAAAGAAGAGGAAGAAACATCTGCACACTTGTTTCTAGAGCTCCACAAGACTTACTTTATTAAAGGCAAAAATGCATTTTTGCCTTTAATAAAGTAACTTTTCAGGATTCAAATTCAAAAACAGCAAAAGTAGCAGATCTGTAAGCTCGAAAAACGCTGCACCACGTTTTGAGCTTGGTTTGTTGATACATTTGTGTGACTGTACTGTGTAGTACATTCAAGTAGGGCATTCATTTATAAATACATTTGAAAAAAGACACAAAAAGTTAGAATATGGAGAATTGGAGATCTGCCCGACAGCAACGATATAGAGTACACGCGGAGGGAGGGGTAAGAAGGAGTAACCCAGAGAGGGATGCTGGGTATTACTGGTGTGGGACTGGGATAAAGCAGAGGGGCATAGCATGTGGGGGTTAATATAGCAAAGCCCTTCATTCTTGTGTGCATTTCACAAGGGGATTACATGCAACTGTTTAGTAATCACACACTCAGAAATTCCTCGACAAGGACAAGAAGAAGAAAACAGCAGTGAGAAGGAGGAAACCTACCAGAAAAAAAGGATTGTCAAGATGTTGCAAGAGGAGGTTATAACCACTTGAACCCTAACGGCCTTACTCAGGGCTTAATAGGTAAACATTCGCCGGGAGAAATTTCGGCGAACATAGCCCATTAAGCCCAAGCACACAGCGTGTTGCGACACATTGTGAGCTTGTAGATCAAACCTGGGCATTATATGGCCCGGGGGGCAAATGCGGCCCTTTGGCTGACTGACTCTGACCGGCCCGTGAAAGGTTACTTGGAAATTAGAAAATAAAACGTACTTTCTAATTTTACCCGTCCTTATGCGTGGATTGCTTTTATTTTGAAGCATGTTTATTCACGTACCAAACTTTCCTGCCGTGAATTGCGTGTGATTGACAACCTATTTGCAATTGTTTTGGAAATTTGGATTGAATAAATGACATTTTCGAAAGGTAACCTCAATTTTACATATCCTAATAATAACATACTCTTACCATCTTGTCAAAACAATGCCATTTACTGCTTTTTATATAGAAATAAAATGTATATTACTCAGAATTTAGTTCAGCCCTGTTGTAGATGGAATAGAGACAGGAGAGATTTGGTATAGAGGGGAAAAAGGAGGGGGCCCAAGAATAGACCCCTGGGGGACCCTGGTCAACATAATGGTCTCAGTGGTTAAGAGGGTGAAAGGAAGGCTTTTGAATGAATAACCATAGACTGTGGCCGGAAAGGCAGGGAGATAGGAAGCATAACAACGCAAATGTAAACAAACGAGGAGCCGGAAACACTGTACCCGTGTGAGAGTGAGTGCGTGCGTGTGTTAGTCCATGAAGGAGTAGGCTTGTCACAATTATTACATAATCGCCTAATCGCAATTATTTGAGAATATTGCAATTATTTTGCACAATCGTCAATAGTTTCCATGTTGAACATTTTCCAAAAATAGCAGATCTACATGCTTACAACTCGTCACGTCGTGACCCGTGTAACTTGCACGTTTGTAGATTAGCTATTTCTGCTATACTTACATAAGTATAATATCATTTAAGTAATACATTTCTTTGTATATATTAGTTAGTTGTCATATCTGCCCAGTACAGGTTTTGATTACGATTACGAAGGCTTTTTTATTCATACGTTCAATGCCAAAAACACCGCCCAGTGGTCATTGGAGGTAGTTAGCTTCTGCCGACGGAAATGGCTCAATGACTCATTTTTATCCGGTCTCCCGGCCTCCCAGACTGAGAGAAGAAGAAACGGCTAATGTTAGCATTAGCTCACGATGTTTCCTTTTGCCAGAAACGGTAACATGCCGATTGCGAGCGGATGAAAAGAATCACAAATCACATTCAAACATCAGATGTTTGGTCAAAACCACGGACAGCACCCGTAGTTTCAGAGATAACAGCCAAAGAAGATCCAACATTTAATGGGACCCTATGGGGTGCGTGCGCACGCGTCCTGGTGCTGGGGGTGACGAAGGCGTTGGCTAGCAACCAGGACAGGACTAAAAGTTGGTTTTCAGCGTAGCCGTTTCATATTGATATAAAGCGATCAAATACGCGATATCGCATATTCGGCAGACAACTGGTCTAATTAGAAATACGTGACATCACGTATTTGGCAGTGAAAGAATTTAATCGTCAAATTAAATTTGGTAATGGTGCCACCCTATGAAAGGTAGCCGTGGAAATTAACCAGACTGTCCACAGCCAGCTGCCTCTCCAACGGTCACTTCAGGACATTGACTTTCACGTGCACAAATACATGCTTGCGCGCGCGCACGCGCGCACGCACGCACGCACGCACACACACACACACACACACACACACACACACACACACACACACACACACACACACACACACACACACACACACACACACACACACACACACACACACACACACACACACACACACACACACACACACACACACACACACACACACACACACACACACACACACACACACACACACACACACACACACACACACACACATCCTCTTTTACCCAACGCAGCAAACTAGAACCCTCATCTTTTCACACTGAAGCCACTCTACATCACCGAAGAACAAAAAACAGACACTAAAACGGTCTCCAGCTCGAAGTCTAGAGGGACAGAGGGTCGACTGCGGTCACCAGGGGAGCGGTGCAGGGGAACACTCAAAGTCCATCCTCCATTCGCTGTCACAGAGACAGACGTTATCTGGCAGATACAAATCTCGCTTCTCAGGTTCTCCCTGCCTTTGAGCCATTTATTCAAGTTCGAGCAGGCCAGCTAGAACTGTGCTAGTCTATAAAAGTTAAACTGGTTCTATATATAAAGCACCGTTCTGCCGTTTGCCCCATTTTGGTCGAGCCTCCATCACGGACACCCTCATGCCTAATTTATGCTCTGACGGACGGCTGTGTAGATGTAGCAGATCTACATGTTCACAACGAGTCATAGATGCAGCCCGTTGTGAGCTTGTAGATTGGCTATTTCCGGCATGCAACGTATAAATCAGGCTTCATACAACCTGACCGGCAGCGAGAGCACAGTATCAAGCAATCAGCCACACTCATCACTCCCTTCTCAGCAAGGGGGATTAGGACAGAGTAGGTTTCTACTCTCAAAACCCTTTAGACAGATCTCTCCAGGCCTGTGAGTGAGTGTTGGTGAGAATGTCCCGCTCAGTGTGGCATCGCTACGCTCACCTCCACGACGGTTCCACACGCAGCAATCCACTGCTTTACAACATCTTGAGACTCCAAGATAACCAAGACATGCGATGCCATAGCATTTAAATCTGCAATCTTAAAGCTTCATGTCCTACCAAGGAGGACTTGAACCTGTACGTCTCCCAGCTTAAAGGAGAATTCCACTCATTTTCAACATTTTACTATGTCATTAACATACCTTAGAGCTGTTGTGTGGAAATAATACATCTTGATGACATCATCAAGATGTACTTCACCATGTTAATGATATTTTTCAGACCTCCAGTTCTAGGAAACACAGAATGGGGGGTCTTTTTTATTATTTCCAGCTCTAAGGTATATTAATAACAGTAAAATGTTGAAAACGGGTGGTATTCCCCTTTAAGTTGGACACGTGGACAGGGGAAGATATTGCAGCTAGCTTGGGGCAGTACTAGGCTACCAAGTCTGGTGTCCTCCTATCCGAACAGCAGGGTGTAAATTCCTCAGTGGAAGATTAGGGACACCACCTCCGACCACTGCACCACTACAATTCTTTGACAGATGAACTTTATGAATACAACACAAATTAACCACTTCAGCCCTATTCTCCATATTTAGACCGCAGCCATCTTGCCAGCAACAAGGTGATACCTAGGTGACACTTCCCATAGAGAGCCCATTCATCCAAACAGAATAGTCCTCTCTAATTATATTAAACAACGTCAAAATCAACAACATTGCAGCTGTAGGGAAAGCTAGAATCTTTCAATCTGTAAAGTTTTTGTTTAATAAAAATCCACCATAGACATTTTATGAGCTACTTCCTGTCAAGAAATTCCTTGCAGATGATTATTTTCTAAGTATCAGAGTATGGAAGCGCTCGTTATCAGTAAAGCAACCTCCTGCTGCCTCCTGCATTATGTGCACATTCAAAACAGGTGGTACGCACGGCCCGTTGAGTGATAGTCAACGAGAACTTCCAAACTCCAGAACTTAGAAAAAAATCATGCTCACAATCAAATGCAGAGCTATTTTCAAAAGTGTTGTATACATTTTGAAAATGTCTGAAATGGGTCATTCTGCAGTAAATTTTGAATACAGGAGCACAGCTGAATTACATTGTTACTTTTTCTTTCCACTAAATTACAGTATGTATCACGAGGAAAACTAGTAGTTTAAATACTAGTCCATTACGAAATAACTTAATACTTAACATTTAACCACTTGAACCCCAGCATTCCTATTCTGGGGCTAACATTCACCAAAAAGGTCTACAGACTCAGAGCTTGTAGATTGTCTATTTTTGGAAGAGTGTTGGTGGTCTTGCTGCTAAGTATACTATAGACTAGGGTCTAAGTGGTTAAACTGAAGTGAAATCGATACATTCCAAATACTATCAAAGTATTCTGAGGCACCTCTGGACTTGCGTCAAGGCACCCCGGGGTTCCACGGCACCCACTTTGAGAAACCCTGTCACATTAGGGGTGTGCTGAAATATCGATATTGCGATATATATCGATACGTCCTCCCGCGATAAATAATCAATATCGATTATTAAAATATCGATAGAGGAAAACATTTTTTTTTTAAATGTTGTTCATAATGAAGTGATGAACAACATGTTTAGAAACAGCTTTGTGGGAATACAAAATGCAGAATGCATTTCCCCAGCAGTGGACAAGTCCACTGACACCAGTGATAATGGTCAGTTGGTGGTGTTTGCAAGGTATTATGATGAATATGATACCAGTGATAATGGTCAGTTGGTGGTGTTTGTGAGGCATTATGATGATACCAGTCCAGTGATAATGGTCAGTCAGTTGGTGGTGTTTGTGAGGTATTATAATGATACCAGTGATAATGGTCAGCTGGTGGTGTTTGTGAGGCATTATGATGATACCAGTGATAATGGTCAGTTGGTGGTGTTTGTGAGGTATTATAATGATACCAGTGATAATGGTCAGTTGGTGGTGTTTGTGAGGCATTATGATGATACCAGTCCAGTGATAATGGTCAGTCAGTTGGTGGTGTTTGTGAGGTATTATAATGATACCAGTGATAATGGTCAGCTGGTGGTGTTTGTGAGGCATTATGATGATACCAGTGATAATGGTCAGTTGGTGGTGTTTGTGAGGTATTATAATGATACCAGTGATAATGGTCAATTGGTGGTGTTTGTGAGGTATTATGATGAGGGTATGAAAGGGGCAAAGGGGGAGTTTATTGAGTATTAATTTAGTGTTTGAGTGGTGCAACCACTATAGACAGCTATGTGTGTGTCCCTCCTTGTGTCCGAGCATGAAAATAGTGTTTTTTCAGTTCCAAGTATTTTGTAGTTGCAGATATCGTGATATATCGTTGATGAAATTTCATACAATATATCGAATATCGTGATATTGTCGTTATCGAGGGCCTAATATCGCAATATATATTGTATCGTGAGGTACCCATATCGTCCCACCCCTAACACACATGAGTAGCAACTCAACACTAGGCATAAGATTGTTGTCCCAAAGCCATGCTGGCCTGTTGCCCACACATGACACTCCAGGCATGTTAGCCTACATTAAGTTCTATTTTTACATGGTGGCGGGGGGGGGGTCCAGTGTCATGACTCCACGTGTCGTGCGCGTCTCTCCTCCTATGCCATACGGCACGGGGCACTACACAACAGAGGACCGCACGCACACGCCTCATGACAAACTGTCACATGCAGACCCCTTTTAAGTCAAATGACAGCAGTGTACATAAATAAATAAAGCGGGTGGTGGCCTTGCGCTGAACGTTCGGGCGTTATTCTTTTTCCCCTAACAACATCTGGGATTGTTTTTGAAACTTGACATGATACGTGGGGTTGAATGATTTTAGAAATTGAAGAGCAGGCTGGTCAACATGTAGCCTACAATTTCTTTATATCACAGAATATAAGTGTAAAATGGAACCAAAGGGAAGGTAACGGGCATGTAACTCTGAAGAGTGTGCATGGGTCCATTTGGTTTCATTTGTGCACTGCACTCTTTCGGAGTATGGGGAAAGATTTCACACAAACCCCTGTAATACAAAACACAACTCCCCAACTTGTCGTGGGGCTTTTCTGAGAAACGGGCCAGCTCATAGCATGGCATCCTAAGTAGCCAATTATTGTGGGCTGTGGTGGCATCACACCACCATCCTGGGTCCTGTTGTCGGGTCCCAAGACAGACAGACAGCCTCTTATTATTGTCCCCTCGATGCAGCACATTCCTCAGCCATGTTAGTTGGATCATCTGCTGCATGTGCCTGAATAATTCATTGGTAGATCCTCACCTGGGTTAGACGCAGCTTTATGCCTGCCACATGGGGCGGGGGAGAGAGAGAGAGGTACACACACACAGCTTTAAGTCCTACTACATCTGACAGGCACGGAGAGCAGGCTCAACCAGCCACGTTTGACCTTGTTGAGGGAGTATCTGCTGCTGTCAGCAAACTATGACCCCGTGGCATATATCGACCAACATAAATAATAGCGGTTCAATTCCCATGCACCCTTCCTTCCCCTCCTCCTCCTCTCTGTCGCTCCAGCAGTGGAAAGCTAAAACGCCCCCCATATGCAGCCCATGTCTATCTACCGCATTGATGCACCAGGGGGCCACTCGCTGCTGGCTGGTCGCTCTAGCTAGCCTACCACCAGCAGCCAGCCTCCATCAAGACAAGGCAAAACAAAAACAAACAAAAAAACCTGTCGTGAAATCAACTTGTATATACACAAGCTAGCCATTATCTCCCGAGGGCTGAACCGATGGACGACAAGTGTCGGATTTTTAGAGCTCAATAAAAATATGGCGATCTTTGTGTTATTGTAGTGGTATACATTTCCGATGGCACCGATTCCTTATGGATCATATCACAAGAAGAATGTGCGGTAAAAATAGAATGATAATAACACTGCATTAGACATGGACGGGAGCGGTATTGTGTGTGTTTAATTGGCTGCCTTTGGTTTGTGCCGCCTTTGTTATGGAAAGCATTTAAACAGAATAATTATTATGCACAACTCGCCCACCACCAGGCGGGGGGAGGATGGGAGGGGGTGGGCTTCCTGCAGAGCAGAGAGGGTCTCTCCCTCTCTCTTCTTTGCAGTGCGTCAACAATCAACATTGTAACCGCTTTTGTGAATGAAGCAACACTGTATCACCACGACAAAAACGCCTTAATACCGATAGCATATCGCTGCAAAAGGCACACATCGCACACACGCACGGGGGCTCCACCTTTCAGCTGCACGTATACGGCGAGTTGTGGTTGTCGCTCGCCGATCTACAAGCCTACAACGGGTGTATATCGGCTCTGATCGGCGAACGACATCAACCTTGTACAATCATAATAAAACGGAGCCGCATACTAGCCCCCATCTATCCCTGCCACCACAGCACCACCACCACTGTGTTGCATTCAACGCGACAACGCGAGGAAAAATGGGCTCGCGATCACCGCTTGCCTTTGCGATCACTAGAGTCAGAGATGAGAGATCTATTATTATCATCGTTGCAATGATATAAAAAAAACATTCATAATATGGATCGGGTGATCTAGTCTGTCTGTCGGGCCGATGCAGGCACGCAGACACACAGATCACCGGGGTAGTAGTAGGAATATCATTACCTGATATCAGTCAGTCGCATAGGGTCTGTCTGGCTGTGCGTGTGTGTATGGGGGTATAGCCTCCCGTTGTAGCAGCCGCTGCCTGCCGCCCCCCCACACCCACACCCCCGGGGTCCGATCCGCCTTCTTCACTTCACAACACAACTTTAGCCTGTGCTAACCTGCTAGCTTTGCAGTTCTCTCTCTGTGTCTCTGTCTCTCCCGTGTCATAAAGCACAAGACAAGAAAAGATATCCTTTCCGTGCGACGGGGGCGGACGGAACGGCCACGCCAGATCACAGCCCGCGGTAGCCGCTCATCTCTCGGGCTTGATATGGTCCTCCTTCCGACGATGTCCTCCGGATCGCCATGCGTCCACGTTTATAAGTGGGTAAAGAAGTGTGGAGTAGAGGGGAAAGTTTTTTTTTTAGCCCGTTTTTTATTTCGCCGTTGACAGTTCCAACACAACACTGACCCCGTGACGCCGTGCCGACAAGCCCGACACCATGTCCTCGCCCCTCCCCCTCGCAGCCGCACAGCACCGCGCCACGCCTCCTATCTGCTGTAAGCCACGCCCCCCAGGAACAAAGGCCACAATGTTGCAGCATTATTGATGATAATGACAGTCACACTGTCACACACATGCGCCACACGACTGCTGCTGTGATAAGATCACACAGCGACAGATTATTTTATTACATGTTGTTGCCTTATTACTTTTTTTTCCTTCAAAGGTCACAATATTTTAGCATTATTATTATTAATAACCACCATCATCATCATCATCATCATCATAACACACACACACACACACACACACACACACACACACACACACACACACACACACACACACACACACATACTGTACATACATACATACATACATACATACATACATACATACATACATACATACATATACATGTATGCCTGAAAATCCACCTTTCAGCAGCATTTATCCCTTAGAACAGATGATCCCCTCCTTTTTTATTCCACTCAACTAGTTCAACTAGCCGATCTACATTGACACGTTGTGAGCTTGTAACTATGGAATTCGTGGCACTGTTCAGCTCCAACAAAGTTTTTCAGGATTTCATCAAATAGGGTTTTTTCAGGATTTCATCAAATAGGGGTTTTTCAGGATTTCATCAAATAGGGTTTTTTCAGGATTTCATCAAATAGGGAACATTTTAATCAGGCCACACACACACTGTTCACAGTCCTCCGTAGGAGAGGTTATAGCAAGAGGTTCTTGCGGACAATCAAGAGCAATGCCCTGGCCTCTCTCTCCCCCACTTGGTCACTTTCCACCAACATACTCTCGGACACTCTGCCGCCCACCCCTAACCCTCCCACCCCTAATTCTAACCCTAACCTCAGCCCTAGCTTTCCTCCCCAGCAACATCAGAGCATGCAGCAGGAGCAGAGGCTGCTCTCTGGCGCGGGGACAGGGACGGACCTGGACGGGGCCCACGCATTACCCTCTCCTCTATGTCCTCCCTTCTCCAACTCTTCTTCTCACTCTATACACTAGTCCACCGGCTCCTCTACCACTACAACACTAGTCCCATTAATAACTACATTTTCACATACTCTCCAACCACTACACCATAAATTCAAACAGAACTTCGCCACTACACAACAATCCTACCCCGCATTACAAACACATCAGGTCATCTCTGCACTCAGAAGGAACAGGAACCTGGGAGACCTCCTTGTGCATTCCAGATTCTCCACTTTACCTCCCAAGCCCCCACAGCCACATACACTCCATTTTAAGCCCCGCAAATTCATCAACAACCCCCATAGTCACACTTCCTCCCCCATTCAGGATCCCC
This sequence comes from Electrona antarctica, assembly GCF_951216825.1. Classification (NCBI taxonomy): domain Eukaryota; kingdom Metazoa; phylum Chordata; class Actinopteri; order Myctophiformes; family Myctophidae; genus Electrona; species Electrona antarctica. Next base: position 19,562,226 of record NC_136795.1, on the reverse strand, counting down.
TGTCTCTGACCACCCCCAATATAGTTTATATCATCACCTGCACACAATGTCATAAACATTACATAGGAGAAACCAGTCACACACTAGAAACACGCCTCAAACAACACCTATATCACATCAAACGAGCAGACATACACACTACCCTGTACACACACTTTCAATCCCATCCCATCGCTAACCTCATCGTTTCAGGTCTGGAATGTGGAGTCCGATGGACCAGTGGACAGCGGAAACTAATGGAGCATAGATGGATTAAAAAATTGCAAACAGTAACACCCACTGGTCTAAATGAAAGAAGATGACTATCAAACACCCACATAGTACACTCACACCTCATTCATTTTTATGTTCATCTTTCTGTTCAATTAAATAAATTGTATCCAGGCCTTGCTGTGAACTTTTACTCTTTTAGGTTGTTTTATTAATGTCCATTTTTTACCAAGTATATCCATTTTACCATTGTGTTTTAGAGGATGGGTTCGGACCATGGTTTAGGTATGCGGTCTAGTCTAACTTGGACTCAGGGGGGTGGACGCCTCTGCCTTGCATAGTCCCCAGTGAATAGGCAGGTTGCCCTTCACTGGTAACCTTACTTTGGATTTTAAATATATTAAGATATTGTAGGCTGGGATTTTACAAAAAAGCCCCCCTTTTAAATACATACAGACATACAGACATACATACATACTTATAAGGTATGCCATCTGGTGGCTAATGAACCAAACACACATTCTCAGAAGTTGAAGCAGTTTTAGAGGACCCACTTTTAGGCCAGTGCAACAGAGCATGCTTTTGCCTTTTTTTAAACCTTACCCATTTTAACCAAATACATACATACATACATACATACATACATACATACATACATACATACATACATACATACATACATATACATGTATGCCTGAAAATCCACCTTTCAGCAGCATTTATCCCTTAGAACAGATGATCCCCTCCTTTTTTATTCCACTCTGTACATATGGGCTCTATTTTCGTCCATGCTAAACTCCTTATCCCTAAATTACTTTGCCTTTAGTTTATTTACTATTTTGAACATATGTTTTGAATAGTTCAACTAGCCGATCTACATTGACACGTTGTGAGCTTGTAACTATGGAATTCGTGGCACTGTTCAGCTCCAACAAAGTGATCAAGTTTGCAGTTGACAGCGTTGGTGGCTCAGGGGTAGAGTGGCTGGATGGTAACCACAATCTTGCCAGTTCGAACCCGGGCTCCCCCAGAGTTAGTGTCGAAGTGTCCTTCGCAAGACACTGAACCCCTAATTGCTCCTGATGTGCTGGTTAGTGCCTTGCATGGTTTCCGCTGCCATCAGTGTGTGAATGGGTGAATGTAATGCACAATCTATGTAAAGCGCCTTGGATAAAGGCGCCATATAAATGCACCATTTTACAATGTTTTTATAGTCATAGGCTTGATCACAGACAATGATGAATCAGCCTACAGGAGAGAAGTGGATAAACTGGCACAATGGTGCCAGGAGAACAACCTGGCTCTCAACGTTGACAAAACAAAAGAGCTGATCTTCGACTACAGGAGACCTCCCAGAGACCTCCCAGAGACCATGACTCTCCCATCCAGATTGGGGGTGCTGCAGTGGAAAGGGTCAGAGAGTTCAAATTCCTGGGGGTGCACATCACTGAGGATCTCACCTGGACAGACAGAGCGGGTGGTGAAGAAAGCACAACAACGCCTCTACTTCCAGAGGAGACTTAAGAAAGCTGGCAGGGGCCCCAAAGTCCTAAAAGCTTTCTACAGAGGCACCACAGAGAGCATCCTGACTGGCTGCTTCACTGGCTGGTATGGCAGCTAGCTGCACCGACCTCAACCGCAAAGCTTTGCAGAGGGTTGTGCGGACAGCCGAACGCATCAGCGGATGTGAACTCCCCCCATCGAAGCCCTGTATGGCGAACGCTGTGTCAGCAAAGCTTGTGGAATTATGAAGGACCCAAACCATCCCAACCGCAGGCTGTTGAAAGATGCTGCCGCATGGAAAACATTTTCGCAGTCTCAAATCCACTGGAAACAGACTGCAAAAAAGCTTCTTCTCCCGAACAATCAGATACATGAACGAACTGATAAGAACCAAAGCGAAACCGGGCAGAGGAAAACGCTAGCCCCCCACCCTCCTCTTGCACTATCATGATAATTTTTGCACCTTTCTAAACTAAATTTGCTGTATATATGGAACATAGCCTCAATTGCTCCTTAAACTAAATTGTGTTGTATATATGGAACATAACCTACTGTGAAGCTGTTCACAAAAAGTTTACCTAACTTTGCTACAGGGAAAACATGCACATATGTGACATGTACATATGTACACATCTTTCTTGCACTCTTTATTGTTTGCTGTGCTTGCTGTGGTTTTGTTGTTTTGAATGTTATGCTATCTATGCTGCTGCATTGTCTGTAAGGAAGCCAAAACAAAAATAAGTTTTACTCTTATGTACCTGTACACAAGATGTAACAATAAAGTACAACCTTGAACCTTGATCTAGCATTTCCCATCAGTGTGTGTTGGTTGGTCACCGCAGGCAAGCCCACATAGGCCTATATGGTGCCCAGGTCATCGTGACATCACGTGACATCAGCCCACATATGGTGCCCAGGTCATCGTGACATCACGTGACATCAATTAAATGCGACATGCTGTCGCAGTTAAGCCCATATATGGAGATCCCTGATGTCATGAATATTGGCCAGCAACTATATATCTGACCTCAAACCCTTAGATCTCCATATATGGATATATGTCAGAACCTGTTCTGACATTCCATATGTTGATCCTTCCCCATCCATCCTTCCTCTTCGATGTCTCCCATTTGACTTATATCTGTCCATTCAAACTCTAGACGGGCCTGCCCCAAAGCTATTAGTGCAGCCCTGCCCGGCAGCCGGCAAAAACTAGAGTTCTCAACAGGGCCACCTGTCCATTCAAACTCTAGGCCTGCCCCAAAGTTATTAGTGCAGCCGCACCCAGCAGCCGGCGAAAACTAGAGGCCTCACCAGGCCCAAAAATTAAGGCCCGGCCCTACCTGCGCCCTCATCAAACCCTGTACACTCAAGACAATGTCCCCGCTACCACCCTTAGATCTCCATATACTGTATGGAGCTGACCTGTTCTGACATTCCATATGTTGATCTGACCTCATCCAACCCTGTACACTCAAGACATACTCCTTATATGGCCAAATTCATTCCATGTTGGTCTGACTCCCCATGCCAAAGCGCCAGCGCTCGCCCAGCAGTCTGCTGTCAACGAGGCGGATGTGTCCACGCAACCTCGCCTTTTAGGGTGAGGTCGCTTCTCGTCCTCAGGCGTCTTACTGCATGGTAGATTGGCTATTTTAACTAGGCTATTCAAAAATGTTTTTCAAAATAGTAAAAAAGGCAAAGTAGTTTAGGGATAAGGGAATTAGCATGGACGAAAATAGAGTATTTGTGTGTGTGTGTGTGTGTGTGTGTGTGTGTGTTGTTAGACCAAGATTAATTATGCACACGATGACAATTAAAAGCTCTTGGAGAAATGGTCTGGTCTGAGATGGTATATTTATTCCATGGTAAGATTGTACAAAATGATGAAGACACAACCTCTCGACACGAGACGCTGGGTAGACATAAAGAATAAATGCACTTTCAGTGCTTATATGAATGACACAGAATCCACAAGTAGGTGGGTCTTAACATGACAAGTTGTTAATTACACGAGAACAACTGGTTTGCTTCCAGCAAGGAGTGCAGTTTAGGCCGGAACGAGACAGTGACCCATTGATGAATTGTAGCATGGGAGTCTCCGACCTGATAAGATAAGCGTCTGAGAGATGCCCGTTCTCTTTCAGAGCCTCTGACCTTGGAGAAGGCAGGGGAGTGTGTCTGTCAAATGGTATTAATTATGATACGAGGGGCCACTGGAGAGCTATTCGCAGTCAGCATTTACATTATGAGAGCAACATGTTAAAATGAAAAATTATAGAGAATTAATTGTATATTAGCAAGAGGAGAATTAATATTCTCCTAACAATCCTCCCTTTTGTTTATTTAAACAACTTAAACTAAACAATCAAATGTGAATATACAATTACAACGGAGATTGCTGTAGGACACACACCAGTGGAATTCCCCCCAGTGGTTGCAAAAGATCACATCAATCACAGCTGGACATTTCAGGCTGACTTTACCAAGAGAGGACACCCACACGTTTTCAAGCAAAGCAAAATACATCACAATCAAAATACTTGAACAATAACCAAATGTAAAATGGAACACAAAAGACAACCAGAGGGGCGAGTACCCAACGTAAAGGTGCAACCTCGTACAAAGTGCAAGTTTTCCTATATCGAATGAAATCATCACCCTAGCAGCATATTTATCACCAGCAACAACAGGCCTCCCTTTAGCCCGCTGCCAACACAATTTCTCGTTCAGACCGGGAACCTAGTGGGAGGTAGAATTCTGATTACGTACAGTAGTCCATTGTAAATCTCCACCTGGGAAACAAACACCGTTTGCAGATATCAAACAGGGAGATTTGGCATTGTGAAGACAATGACCTTCCTGTCTCCTGTCTAACGCCAAGGAAAGGAGTATAGCATTTAAGTTAGATTAAATTCAGACAGTGAACCCACAACACGGGAGCAGCAGCATTGTCTGGCCTGTGGAAAAAAACAGAACAAATTGGCATGCGGTTAGCGAGAAGACGCCCATTAATTTGCCCTATGTGTGAAATCACTTTGAATCAAAAACCCTCAAACACCATTTGTGAAATCACTTTGAATCAAAAACCCTCAAACACCATTTGTGAAATCACTTTGAATCAAAAACCCTCAAACACCATTTGTGAAATCACTTTGAATCAAAAACCCTCAAACACCATTTGTGGCCATGTGGCCCGCTCCCTCATCACCTTTGACATAACCCAGATAAACAAGATACCAAATCCAGGCAGAGCTACAGGTGGACATGTGACATGCATGCAAACATCAATTAAGACATTAGAAGGTACACCATTCATCCCAGTGACATATTGTTAGGTTCGGTCCGTCCGGGTCGGCGTGCGTGTGGAAATCCAATGAGCGCACGAGTGCTTCCGTGTGCAGTAGAGGCTTGCACATGCGTGTGTGCGTGTGCGCACGTGCCAGTGAGAGGTAGTTCAGTGAGAGGTAGTTGGGGGGTGTGCATGTGTATGTATACATGTGCAAGGTTGTGCCAATGAGAGGTAGAGACGGTACAACTGGAGACAATGACAAAAAGCCTCAGCTGGTCGTGTTGTTCCAGCGCAAACTTTACCTCGTCGTCGAATCAGCCTCCTGGCCACTAAGGGGTGTCCACTACTCTGGCCCTCCGTGTCGGGGAGCTAGTAGCCAGATCGTAGCTCCTTGACTGGTGAGCTGGTGGAGCTGTTGCTCCCGCGACCCGACTACGGATGAGCGGTTGAAGATGGATGGATGGGCAGGGGTCTGGGCCAGGTTGGTTGTAGTAGAAACGAATCTCCTCGTCGATGAAGCCGCCAATCACCGGAAGGCCTGGGTCGAATCCTTTGTAGTGTGTGGCATGACTCCATGTCTCTCTTTCTGGGGCTCATACTGCCGATGGGCTGGTCAATAGGGCGCGGGAGAGATTTTTAATCTTGGTGATATCCTTGAATATGAGGTCATCAGGTTGGAGATGCAGACAGCTGTGGCCCCTGGGTGGGCAGGGCAATATTCATCCTGAAAAGACTTTTAGTTATAGCAGAACAAATATGTTATGAGCTCCGAGGCCAAGGGTTTGGCCTCTGCTCCGGTGTTTCCTCCTGGTCGGCTCCAGCGGTATGCCTATGGAATAATGTGGACGCCTGCGCATAACTTACCTAATCAATACCTACCTATAGATACTGGATGTAGTAGGTTTCTTCTGCTCAAGCAGGAAGTGAGCATACGGAATCTGTAAGTCAAGAATTGGTAGAGAAAGTAATTTGAAATCAGTACAGCTGTCTCACAAGCAGACACAGCTGCGATCTTCTCATTTTGTCAACAAAGCGGACAAAAAGGAAAGTAGAAAAACACCAAAGCCGTAAATAAAAACTGCGTCTGTTGGTGGACGCCATGTCAGCAGAGAGGACATGGGAGTTTTCAAGGAGCGGTCATGATCACGTGCCCATCAAAGTCTGCCACTGTCGGCATGCATCCGCCTGTCAAATGGTGTGATAAAACAAGCAAGGAAAGCACATGTTGCCTGCGCCATACGTGTAAGCGTTGGAGAATTAAAACAAAATAAAATGTCAAGATCCTGGTATAACCTGCCAGTCAGTCACGGCTGTGCACGCCTGCACGGTCCCCTCAGTCAGTCCAGTTTTCCTGCAGCCCACAGGAATGCGTGGGGGGGGTTATACTCCTATGAGATAACAGTTAATATATTGCTCTGCATGTTGACGCACAGGCAGCCAAGAAAGACAAGGGAATTAATCTAAAAGATATATATACATATATATTAACAATAATAATAGACACCAGAGCATGGTCACCGTGTGGCTATGAAGAACATAACCGGTGCGAAAACATGTCTGTGGAGCGTGTCACAAATGTAGCAGCGTGTAAGCTAATTTAGAATCATCCAGCTGGAATAGATATGAATTTAATTTGACACATCGATAGGTAGGGTAGTACCCTACCACAATGGGGGGTTAAAATGTGTCTTGAATCAGCTGTAGGCCTTCCTCCCTTTAGTTGCAACATATGTTATGTAATTTTACTAATTACCTTAAAGACACCATGGTCATTATTTATTAATTTATTTGCCCCAGAGAGGGTAGTAATCACACTTTGATCACCTACATTTCTGTCAACATTTAAACCACAGTTTTCACTACCTAACATTATACTGAAACTCAGTTACTTCCAGCTTCATATTTATCACAAAGCGTAGTATATTTTAACCATTACAATACATTTAGGACATTGGAACCTCATGTATAAACCATCTGAAACTCAAAATGAGTACATGTGATGGATAATTTTGAATTATTGTAGATCTGTTATTTTGTGGGATTTGGTTACATGTTCCCAATAACTTTGCCCTGCGTGCCATGAGTTTACATCTCATTTCTGCCCCAGCGTAAAACAGATAGTATTAATTCTTCCCCCCAGCTGGCGGGTAGATAAAGTATTGTTTTCTCCTGGCCTTCATCGTCTGTGTCAAACTCATTCTAAGGTATTCTGGTATACTCTGATACTTTTACTCAGACTGAACAGAAATACAGACAACAGTTAGAATGCTGCTTGTGTGTGTTTTCTACTTGGGGGCATCGTTGCTGTATAGGAGTGTGGGGGGTGTGCCCCAGTGGGCTGCAGACAGGGACAGCAACCAATGTATTGTAGTTTTCCTCTAAAGTATTCATCCTTAAAAGATATTAATATAGATTTACAGTTTAACATATTAACATTAAAGATAAAGTTAATATTCACTTGTTTAATGAGGTTTTACAGTCCTGGCTTGAGTACTTGTACTCTATTACCTTCTTACAAATTCTCCTCAACGGGACTCCTCCAGAGTCCAGATGATTGATTAGTTGATAACTCAAAGGTTATCTTAATAGTTTATGGCTCTACACGCCAAAATGGTATTTGGAGTTTTCTGTTTTAACCCCTTAGTTTCCAAAAGCAGCTTTAAGACGCTGCCCCTTCCGACATTATGGTATTGGGCTTTTCATATTCATATTGGTAAATACGTGTCATTAAATACATAACAAAATGGCCTTTCTCGCCATCTTTCCAACAACATGTACCTTTTCCTCTATTTTGCAGTATCGATACTTTTACTTTAAACATTTGAGTACTGTTTCCCTCAACTGCAGTTGAACACCAGGTCAAAAATACATGGGCAGTTTATAAACGAACACTGTGAGGCATATGTGGACAAGGGACATTCTAAAACACATAGTAATAATAATAAAAAACAATCTTCTCTGTGTGAGACTTAAGTGGTGGTGTCGTGCATTGTCATGGCACAGGGGGTGTATGAATGAAATGAGGCGTGGGGTCGTGATTCATGTTTCAGAGGGTGTTTGTTTGCGTGTGGTGTTTTTAAGGCATGATTATGATCTGCTTGATTGCAATTTAAGTGTGGTATAGTGCAATGAAAATGGCTCAGAGGATGTTTGTTTGCGTGACGGCATGGGACATGTTTTATTTCTCAGGTCGTGTGGGGATGTATGTGTGCCTTTTGGAGCGTGTTTATGTAGTGTTTGAGTGGGTGTATGGAGTGCATAACCTTAACCTGTGACTGACTCGACGTCTGAACGCACAGTGCAGCATCGGCCCCAGCTCTCTCGTCCGCCTCCCCTCACCAGACAATCCGGCCCAGCGCCCGTCATCTCCATCATCCCTGGTCTCCGTGGTCTCCCTTGGAGTCGCCTGACCCCTCCCCGTGCGGCCCTGACCTCTGTTCCCCCTCAGTAACGGGCAAGCCGCTCTCCATTCAGCTGTTGGTTCTTTCACCTCCCTTTTCACCACTCTCGTTGTCGTCAGCTGTCTGCATGTCGGCCGGTGGTACGTTGGTTTCATCCTCCTCTTCTTGCTGGGCCCATGGGTCAGGATACAGTTCATTTGAGGCGGGCCCAGCACCTGGCAGATGATACGTTTGTGAGGCGCCCTGTGATCGGGGCACCGTGCCAGTCCTCTATAGGCTGTTAGTCGAATATGTTGGTGTGCCCTTTTGTACTGTCACTGTTTAGACAGCACTGGGTCTGAAATGTCAGTGCAGGACGAGCGTTGGGTGTCGCCTGCGTCATTGAGTTGAATCAAGTCCATAGGCTGAGGGCAGCCCACATCTGTGCAGACTGTGTTTCTTCCAGAGTGGGCAGGGTCGTCGATATGGAGATATGGCGTAGGAGGCCGTGGGGTTGCAGAGGTCACAGGCATGTGTGTTGACAGGGCTGCTGCTGTCCACTTTGTGCAGAGGCATCGTTTGGGGTGCTGAAGCATTAACCCAACGATGCACGTCCATTTCTGTCATAGGTTGTGAAGGGGTTAATAGCTGCTGCTGTGAAGCGGGGAGGGCTGCGGGCTCTGCTCGTGCTGGAATGCTGGTTGCTTTGCTGGACAGGGCAGGCAGGGCGTAGAATGGCTGGTATGGGGGGGGAACCAAGATCTGGGTCGATCTGCAGCAGTGCCTGCAGAGGTGATACAGACAAAACACATGCGAGTAGGGGCTCCCATAAAAATGTAAAGAGGGAGGTTGCGAATTCTCATCCATCACTGATTCTATTTTAGACATCACTTTCACATCATTCTCTCTGTCTGAGCTCTGCTCCGTCATCCACTCATTCTTCCTTCATCCACATTGCAAACACTTCTTTATGGAGATCACATTACACATTCATCCAGTATCTCTCTTGTTACTGCCTCTTTCTGCATCAACTTTGCACATTTAGGACTTTTTATTTTGTTTGACTTTGTCTATGCTCTCTTTACTTAGAGAGACTTAACTTTGTCTGGGTTAGCTTTTCACCAAGTTCAATCACTTGGTTCACACTCAGTGTACCTTTCTCAGAAAAACCCATAAATTGCCCTTGGCTCTTTTTAACACGCACATACAGCGCGTCCCTCACTGTTTTACGCCCTATCCGACCATTGCATGACAATAGCAGTGCCAGTGAGTCAAAACCCCATAAAATACCATTCAGACAGACAGCTAAAAAAAACTACAGGACCGTGTTTTATTTCATGTCCCTCATCACCTAATCTTGATGATGACCGATGGTTGCCCATCTTTATTCCTCACTGATAACGATCTCAGTGACCTTTTCTAGTTAAATTTCTTTAGCTAGGCTGGTTATACCGTGGGTTAAACAAGCATAAATACCCTCAGTCACTTAAAGTGTCAAGAACACCTTAAATATTAAGACTGACCTCCGCGTGCCTCTACCTCGAACACTTGCGGACCTTAGATTAACCTCTGCTATGCACCACTACCTCGAATGCTTTGCAGACCATTAACTAACCATCAGAAAACTGACCTTCGCAGCACCTCTACCTCGAATGCTTGCGGACCTTAGAATAATCTCTGTTTCACCACTACCTCGAATGCTTACAGACCATTAGACTAACCTCTGAAACGGACCTCCGTTCAGACCGACATATGTAAACACGGTCCCGACATATGAGTTAATACTCAATTTATCTTTACAACCTTAAATATTCCCCCCCGATTCACAGGAACAAGATTTATAGTTTTTAGAAAAACCTCACCGTGTGCATGTCTTGTTTGTTCTTTTGAGATCCAGTCCGCTGTGCTCCTGGCCCCTCCGGGTGTTTGGAAACGCGGCTCCCCCTCGCTGTTTTCTATGTGCGGTCCGGGGCCGGTTGGCAGAAAGCCTCCGAGATGGTTAATCAGCCGACGGCAAAACACCCGAAGGGCCTGGAGGGCGGTGACCTGGATGACCTCTGCTCGCAGCGCCAATTGTTAGACCAAGATTAATTATGCACACGATGACAATTAAAAGCTCTTGGAGAAATGGTCTGGTCTGAGATGGTATATTTATTCCATGGTAAGATTGTACAAAATGATGAAGACACAACCTCTCGACACGAGACGCTGGGTAGACATAAAGAATAAATGCACTTTCAGTGCTTATATGAATGACACAGAATCCACAAGTAGGTGGGTCTTAACATGACAAGTTGTTAATTACACGAGAACAACTGGTTTGCTTCCAGCAAGGAGTGCAGTTTAGGCCGGAACGAGACAGTGACCCATTGATGAATTGTAGCATGGGAGTCTCCGACCTGATAAGATAAGCGTCTGAGAGATGCCCGTTCTCTTTCAGAGCCTCTGACCTTGGAGAAGGCAGGGGAGTGTGTCTGTCAAATGGTATTAATTATGATACGAGGGGCCACTGGAGAGCTATTCGCAGTCAGCATTTACATTATGAGAGCAACATGTTAAAATGAAAAATTATAGAGAATTAATTGTATATTAGCAAGAGGAGAATTAATATTCTCCTAACAGTGTGTGTGTGTGTGTGTGTGTGTGTGTGTGTGTGTGTGTGTGTGTGTGTGTGTGTGTGTGTGTGTGTGTGTGTGTGTGTGTGTGTGTGCATGCGTGTGTGTGTGTGTGTGTGCCTGCCTGCCTGCCTGCCTGCCTGCCTGCCTGCCTGCCTGCTTGCTTTACAGTGGCCAACAACAGGGAGCACACACAGAGAGGCATGCATCGACAGTGATTTGATGTGCATGTATAAAGCACTTCAGTATAGATAGGACTTTAATCTCTTCAGCTGGGAGTGTTTTTTAGGTTCTTTGTCACGGTTGTGGACAGACCAATCTGTGTATAGCCCCCCGACCCCCCCCCCCCCCCCCCCCCCCTGCTCTGTCATCCTCTGTGAGTCATCCAATGCAGTCCGTCTGGTTGTTCCACCACCGTCACACCAAAAAATATTCACACACTCCCACGCTGATCCATAGCTTACACTCTGAAATCCAAGTCTTCGTTTAAGAGTCTTCGTTTGTGACAAATGGAACCAAATGGACCCGTGAGGGTCTCAGAATTGTACTCTCAGAATTGCAGATAGATAGGTTTAACATTGAGGATTAAATAGCGCACTCGAGAAAGAGGAAAAACTAAGGTTCTGCATTTCCCCTGAGGTCATGTGCTCTGATTTAGAGACGCTTGTTGTGCGACAGTGCGATTTGCACCAAAAACAGCTTACAATGAACAAGGAAACCTTTGAACCAGGCATAATACATTCTTTGAGTTTATACATATGTAATAGATTGGCGGTTCTCAACCTGCAGTCCATCCAGCGGTCCTTGGTGTGCTCACAGAGGTCTCCCAGAGGTCCCAGAGGTAAGAATCATATCAAATGGGAGCCTGTGGCCTTTCTTTATTGATACATAATGTACACGTACACACAAGTCAAATAGTTCACGGTTCACCCAAAGACTCAAGGCCTCGACAGAGTCCGTTTTGACTTCCGTTGGGGGTGAGAGAAGACACAGTGCACGCACGGTCTTTACATCGCCATGCATAGTTAACACTCCCATCGCCCAGGACGAAGTTCTTTGTCCTTTCTATTAGTAACGCCCGACGCTCAGGACGAAGTATTGTCTAAAAGACGAAGTTTATTGATACGAGAACAGATCGCATGGCTGTATAGCCCGGGCGCGCCTGCTGGGCTCTCCTCTGTGACGCGCAAGAGTGAGGCGTCATCGAAAAACTCCCTCCCCTGTTTAGCTGATGAAAACGAAAATCTTAAAACGTTCATAAATCGCGATCTAAATCATCCCGTCTTTTTCTGAAAAAAGATCCTGTGTTAGACGGCGCTCCGCGGTCCAGTCGCTAGTCTCGATAGATTTATTCTTGTCTCCCGTTGTTGTCGATCGACTCTATAGTGCTGTGGCTATTGTTTGTTTTTTTTAACAATATATTTATTGCATTTTTCTTTTTTTGTACAAACAGACAATACAACAGAACAATACATAATACATCAGACAATACAATTACTTAAAAAACAAAACAAAAAACAAAACAAACATACAGTACATACATATTAATACAGTATATTAAAATAAGGGCACTTAGACTGGTAACAACAACAGAGTCCTTATGGCCACAAGACCAAATAGCTGCAGAGAATACAATTAGACATTTTCAGTTTCCACCATTAAATAAGATAAATCATTAACCGTAATATATTGGATAAACCGTCCCCATATCTTATCAAACATCTTTTGTTTATTTTTCAAAGTATAAGTGATTCTTTCCAGAGGAAGACACAATGACAGCTCCCTAAACCACTGAGCAATACTGGGTTTGCCTATCTTTTTCCACGATAAAGCTATAGCCCTTTTGGCTTGTAGTAAACATAAATCTAGAAATCTTTGTTCGCTACTCTGAATCTTATGGCCAGGTGGGTAAAGACCTAATAGAAACAGTTTCGGGTCAAGCTCAATATTTATCAACAATATCTTCTGAATCTCCCTCCTTACTTCTTCCCAGAATTCTTTCACTCTTGGGCATGCCCACAGACAATGGAAAAGTGTACCTTTGTCTTTACCACATCTGATACAAGTATCTGGAATATCTACACTAAATTTATTTAATTTCTCTGGAGTGATATACACCCTCATCAGCCAATTATATTGCAATAGTTTTAACCGAGTGTTATATTCACGTAGGGGATCCCTTCTCTGTATGTCAAATTATTGACTTAGGAAAGCAACAAAAACAAAGCAATCTCCAGGAATTCAAGGCTTTCAAGGGGTGTGTAATTAAAAACAAAACAAAAAAAACAAGTCATTTTTGGGGTGAACTACTCCTTTAATAATAATTATTATTATAAGGGTAATAATAATAATAATCAAAAAGGAATGATCAGGAATAGCAGCATGCATATCAAATCCGCAATACTTGAAGGTTGAGAATCACTGGAATGGACAGCTATTATAAGATATCAATATTATTGATTGATGCCTTTATAGAGTCATTCTATTCTAGCGGAGGAAAGGAGAGAGGGCTGAGTGACAGACAGAGAGATCACATCCTGTATTGAGTGAAACAGTACCAGCATGCAGTCCAGATATAAAAACCTCCTTAAATGTCATACAGCAGTGGTTTTCAACCAGTGGTCCAGGGACCACCAGTGGTCCTTGAGGGGTTCCAGGTGGTGGAGAGTTGGTAACTCCTGAGAATGTAAAATACATTTGGTTCTTAATGGTACCACATCAATACAGCATGGAATTGTGGACAAAATCTTATCCAACGACAACAACATATTCTTAAGTTTAGTGTCTGTCAGTTCCACCAGAAGTGGGACAGATTCCTTCTGTATGATAGCACTGCACTACGTAATGACAGACTACTGGCAGCCCCCCCACAGTAGATCTTCGTCTGCTCACATATGTCTCTATCGAGAAGAACACAGCCTCCCTCCCCTTCCTTCCCTCCTAGTTGTGGTTCTTTTTTTTTCTTTTTTTTTAATTTTTTTTAATGTGACTGTCGATTTGTGTCAAACCCTTTTTTTATTTTTCTTATTTTTTATTTTATTTTTCTTCGTTTGTTTGTTCTGTATTGTTGTTACAGTTGACTGGTATTGTGGGTGTTTGTGTCTGAAAAAGAAAATCCAATAAAATACTAATCACAAAAAAAAAAAAGTTTAGTGTCTGAGAGGCTAAATCTCATCAAATGGTGCTCCGTGGCTCAAATGCTGAATAAATAATGCACCTTGATATGAAAATGGCTGAAAACCACTCTCATACAGAAACATATTGTTGAGCTACTTTATTTGTAGTTCTTGGTGTTTAACTCTTTAAAACCAGGTAAGCATCAGTGTTCATTACAGATTTGAGCTATACTTAGTTATACATAGTTTTTATGGAGAACTCTTATGATTTAGAACAATGGTTCATAATAGTTCTCAAAAATAGCAGATGTACAAGCTCATATCTCATCATCTGCTATTTTTTGAATGCTTTGTCCCTAGAACAAAACATTTCCAGATGGGGTCCGCTGACAAATACATCATTTTGGGGGTCCTTGGCATATGAAAAAAGTTTGAGAACCACTGATTTAGAAGCCAAAATAGAATATGCCTCAGGTCCTAATCAAGTTAATAATACATCCTAAAATATTATATTTTATTTAACTAGAGTATGCGCGTGACATCATCATCAAACCCGGAAGTTATGCAGGAATGCCTACTGAGTGGCAAAAAACAACTTTCTGCCTTGACAGCCCATACATCCAAACAGAAAAGTCCTATCTGATTGCATTAAACAACATTAAACAATGTTAAACTCACTTTGCATGTTGCTTTGCCACTCGATTTGCCACTCGATGTGCCATTCACTTTAAGCATGCGCATACCCTCTATTGGAATAGATGAATAACATTGAGTGCTCATACAAGTACCTCAAAATAGTACGAAGTACAGTATTTGAGTAAATGTACTTTATTGCTTTCCACTGCTGCAAGTCTGAGAATGCACATTAAAATCCTGTGTTAAAGGGGCACTTAACCCGAATCCTATTATATTTATTGCTGTGGTGCCACTCTCACTCATGCAGTCTCTTCAGCAGGCCTATCTGCAGAGTGCTTTTAGTGTCATAGGATCCCAGCTGCTTAGCTTGAAACCTGTGCTGAATGCTCCAGAAAGACAGTGGCTTCTCCTCCTGGCATTGTAACCTGGCATTGTAGCCAAATTGAAGTAGTCCAACTCCAAATTGAAGCAGTCTCACAGTTTTCTGAAAGAAACTATGTTACTATCATTGCTGTCGAGCAGAAACCTTTTTGTGTTTTTTGTCAATTAATGCCTTACTTGATCATACTGATACTACTGTACAGTGTCACACAAAAGTATCAACAGCCGATCTAAAGGCTGGAAACACAGTGTGAAGCAACACGGTTTGAACTTGTAGATCTGCCACTTTTGCTCCTTTTGAATGTGAATCCTGAACAGTTTTGGACATATGACGTTTCCACCCGACATATACGATATATAGCTCAAATCTACAATGACGCAGATACTTTACCGGTTTTAAAGGGTTAACATTTGGATGCCACATTGAAAATGTTGTCAAGCTCAAACTGGTGTTTTATTTTAAGAAATAATTTTCCTTTGTTGCCAAGAAAAAAAAAGATTGAAGCAACTTCCTTCCTTCCCTTATTAGATTATGGTGACCTGGTTTATATATGCATGGCACGCCAGTGCCAAATGTTTGCTCTGGTTCAATCTGAGAACCCATCCGCAAAAAATAAAGGAAAAACAGCGACTAGGTCTGGTTAGATACGGTGTACCACAGCAGCCTAACATTTGTCACAGGTTGCACGTTTCTCACTCACCATATTGCACTTTGTGTGCCAGGGTTAGGCTGGTCTTCTTTGGCCTGATGTTGTAGTCTTGTAGACTACAACGTCACTCACTGCTATTGCTACAGTATTCATTCATTTAAAAATCCATCCTTTGTTTGCCTCCCGCCTTGTGGCTATATTTAAAACAAAACAAGTAACTACTGTTAAGTTCAAGCAACTCTGGCTCTTACTCACTGTCCCTATAGCTTGAACTGAACTTGGCAAACGAGCACTTCAAGTGCACTGGCCTTGCAGCTTGGAATAACTAAGCAGACAGATCTGAAGCTTAAGGAACTGATCTCGTTTAGGTCTTTTAAATGTTTACTGACTGAGTTGTTGGCAGACTCCATCGGACAGTGCACCTGCTTCCCTAGCATATTCAGTATTTTAATGGTGCTATTACTTTCTAGCCTTAAAGCTTTGTTGCAAATTATTTGAAATGTTCATTTTTTATTCTGCTCCAGGGCTCCATCGTTAAAGAGATCTTGTATCTCAGTGAGACTCAGCTGTATAAATAAAGGTCAAATAAATAAATAAATAAATAATAATTCTGTTTTAATGAAGTTAGGAATGAGAAAAAAAGTAAAAAACTAAGTAAGTAAAAAACTAAGTAAAAAACTACAGGAAACAAACTGTAGTCCATTGTAGTCCAGGAAGATCTGATCTAACTGGAACCAAAATGGAACCAAAATGGACCCTTATGGGTGAGTTAAATAAACAACAGTATTTAAAATGTACAGTGTGGGCGCAGAGGGCGAGACAGATGGAGAGAGAGGAGAGAGTGTCAGTTGACAGTACCAGCACTAATCCTATCATGGTGAGCCTCAGAGATTAACCAAACATCACTGGCTAATTACGGCTGAACACATGCCAATCACAAGAGCAGTATCGTAAAACACAACAACAGCACACAGATGAAAACCGTATAGGAGAGGGTCTGTCTGTCTGTCTGTGTCCATGCATCTGGGGCTAATCTCATAAACCGCTGCAGCACAACATTCATTGTGCATGCTGCCAATATAGGCCATAAGGACATAAGCCCCCAAATCATTCTTTGACATGTTTTTTACCTTTTCAAATACTTATTCAAAACTTTAATTTGATACTGGAAGTCAATGGAGTCAATGGGCTTAACTTTTGCCCACACGTGAAGATGAATGATGTCATATTGTAGTCCTGATGTCATAGACTGGCCACATGAAGATCCACAGGGAAGCCACGGCACAATTATTGCATGTTATGACAATAAAATCAGCAATTTTGTTAGGATGGAAAAGTGGAGAGTCAGAAAAGCTATAGGCCAAGCACAGACAGGGAGGTTATGACAGGAATGTTGTGATTACATGGTCTATTATGCATTAACTGTCCCATGTGTGCCTCATATGTGATTCATCATTTCCTGTGGAATGTTATGTCATTCCATAAAAAAATCGTCATTTCATTCAGTGGTTCTCAAAGTGGGGTCAGGGGACCCCTGGGGGTATTTCATCAGATACAAGTTAGTTAGTCCAATGAGAGAATGTAGATTTCACTTTCCATGTCCAAGTCCTTAACGGTGTACGAATGAAGTTAAGTTGACCCTTGAAATAGTTTGAGAACCACTGGTTGAAATTGTATAGAAGTTATGACATCCAGCTCTGACAGTGAGATAAACTGGTTCCAGAAACAGCTCCAAAATGTGATGGAACAAATTTCTGTTTCCTCAATGTTGGACATGCATGGTTCTTCCATTTCCCTATCTACAGTACAGACAGTAATAGGATTCCGTATATGAATCTAATCTAACAACAAAATGCTCTCATGCTGGCACAAAATCTTTTCAGGTGGGGTCCACAGCCTAATCCGTATCAATTTGGGGGTCCTCGACATGAAAATGTCTGAGAAGTGAACCATCGATTTAATTCAATTAAATCCCCAGACAATAGCCTACTAGCTATTTCATTCAGGGTAACGCAGTCTTCATACCACACTGCTGCTGATTATCACAACAATGAATTGTGTGTATTATTACATTATGAATGCCATCTGATGCAAGCATGTCACTTAAAGCTGCAGTTCACTGTGACTACCAAAAGCATGTTTATCTTCTCGCCTAGAGTGCTCACTGCTATCTAGCTGTACTGTACACATCCATCTAAAATAACCATACATCCCTCAGCTGTCTATTAGACTGTGTCACCTCGTGCGATCTAGTATAAATGAAAGCTTACTTACCGTTCATGGAAAACTTTCCTTCAGGCAAGCGGGCCCTCACAGTTAGCAGACACGTATTATTGCGTATACATTCTTTTCAAGAAACTAGGAGAAACTGCCATTTCAGATATCCAAAATTAAAAAAACATTCTAGACATCCATAACTACATTTTGTATATCCAAAAATGCATTGTGACTAGTAGAAATCTAATCATGGATATCCACAATTCATATTATGACTAGTACAAATCATTTTGGATATCTGAAATGGTAGTTTCTCCTAGTAAGAATTGCATTGTAGATATCCGAAATAGTAGTTTCTCCTAGTAATAATTCAATTGCAGATATCCAGAATGTTGATTCTAGATATCCAGAATGCAGTTACAGATATCTGAAACTAAAAGCCCCATACACATGAATGGGAAACGTGACGTCATTCCTCCTAGGAAGAATGAGGTTATGGATATCTGAAATGACAGTTGTTGATGGAGGAATGTCATTGTAGATATCCAAAACGTTAATTGTTACTAGGAAGAAATGAATTCTAGATATCTTGAAATACAATTTCTACTGTAAGAATGTTACTATGGATATCTTTAATTACAATTATTACTAGTGAGAATGCAGTTTTGACTAGGAGAAATGTGGTTTTGGATATCTAAAACATATATTACAGACAGGAGGGTGGTTCTATTAAAAGTTCAAATGGCTTGCCATAAAAGTGATGTAATTTCTCCTAGGAAGAATGGCGTTATGGATATCTGAAATGGCAATTCTGGATAGGAAGAATGTCATTGTGGATATCTTAAATTACAGTTTTGGATAGGAGGAATGTCATTGTGGATATCTGAAACGTTAGTTTTGACTAGGAAGAACTAAATTACAGATATCTGGAATACACATCCAGTCTAGCTATTAAATGTTAAAACGGCTTGCCATAGACAGTGCCTCCCTGCTTGACACTCAGCATCAAGGGTTGGATTGGGGGTAATTAAGTCCCTGCGACATACTAGCGTCATGTCCAGGGGGTGTACTTGTACATCAAGCTGCCTCACGCTACAGAAACACTTACTATACAACGTCATGTCATGAGGAAAACCTGAGAGAATATCTGTTTCCATTATGACAAATTGAAAATAACTTTATACTTTTAACATTTAACCATGCACTTGAACCCCAGTGTCCCTATTCTGGGGGGAACATTCGCCAAAAATATGATCTATATAAGCAATGTGTCACATTATGACACGTTGTGAGCTTGTAGATCAGCTATATTTGGTGTAGATTGAAATAGAACCCACAGTGCAAGTAATAAGTATAGAGGGTCTAAGAAGTGGTTAAACTGAAGTCAAGTCAAGTCAAGTCAATTTTATTTATATAGCACATTTAAAAACAACAGCAGTTGACCCAAAGTGCTTTCCAAAATAGGTAGACCGTAGTCTATCACAGTGCAATAATAAAACATGTAATACAGGCCAAAACAAACAAAATAACAACAAAAACTAAAACAATGAACAACAATAAACACTAAAACTTCACACTGTATTAAAAGCCAGACTAAAAAGGTGTGTTTTCAGGTTAGATTTAAAAATCTCCAGGGTGGGGCTAACCTTGATGTGGGTTGGAAGATTATTCCAAAGTATGGGACCAGCTACAGAGAAAGCCCGATCACCTTTGGTTTTTAGATTTGAAGGGGGGACTGCAAGGAGTTTGAGAGTGGAGGATCTGAGTGTTCTGGTGGTAGGGGGAGCTGTTATTAGTTCAGAGATGTAGGAAGGGGCAAGGCCGTTTAGGGATTTAAATACAAAGTGATATTACATTCCAATTATTCTGCGGCACCCCTGCACTTGCATCACAGCACCCTAGGGTGGCACGACAGCACCCACTTTGAAAAACCCTGCTCTACTATGATAATGTTTACTCCAAAGTCCAAACTTGTTTACGTGCAAACGTGTTCCGAATGTCTGACGTCACAGACTGGTATCCAACTACTATTGATAATGGGTACACTAAGTACTCTGATAACGGGTACAACGGGTATTGTGGGCATGCGTTCCCATTGGGCATCGCCCTAGAAATATATGGTCGCTGTCGGGCAGAAACCTCTTATCTCCATATTCTTTTAAAAATGTGTTTGTGGCTTTCGCCTTTATTTTATATTTTTTCTAGAGGGATAGACAGTAAGTAGGTTGACAGGAAATGGGGGGAGAGATGGGGGGGTGACATGCAGTAAAGGCCGTCAGGATCGGGAGTCGAACCCACGGCACACTGCCAGACTGGGCTACCAGCCAGGGTGCCTGTACCGCTGAGCCACGGCCGAGGCCGTTATCTCCATATTCTAACTTTTTTTTTATTTTTTGGGCTTTTTCTGCCTTTATTTGATAAGACAGTAGAAATGGGGGAAATTAGCTGGAGATGGGGAGTGACAGTGACAGTGCTTTTATTCGTAAATGAATGCTCTACTCTACTCTACGTGAGCATATCACTCCTATTTTAGCTACTCTTCACTGGCTCCCTGTGAGCTACAGAATTGATTTTAAGATTTTATTGATTACTTTTAAAGCTCTACATGGTCTAGCTCCCATTTATATAACAGACTTGCTGAAACCCCATAACCCTGTGCGCTGCCTCAGATCTTCGGATAGGGCCCTCCTAGTTCCTCTTGCAACACGTCTGGTCACTCGGGGTGACCGGGCCTTTGCGGCTCGGGCACCTTTGCTCTGGAACTCCCTGCCACTGGCTCTTAGATTAGCAGAATCAGTGTCTTCTTTTAAAACGCTTTTAAAAACACATCTATATGCCAAGTGTTTTTCCTAATATTGTTTTTAACTGTTTTATTGACCTGCTATTTTCTTCATATTTTATTGCTTCTGATGTTTTGTTGTTTTGATGTTTTTATGATTCCTGTTTTATAACCTGTCTGTAAAGCACTTTGTAACTATATGTTTGGAAAGGTGCTATACAAATAAAATTAATTAATTAATTCATACTTGATCATACTACAGCATCACAGAGAAGCATCACAAGTAGCAGATCGGTTTTGGACATAATGAGGTTTTGATTGATTGATTGAATAGTTTATTGGACAGAAATGTAAAACAGCAACAGAATACAGTAGAGCACTTTCTCAAAAAGGCATAGCACCAAAAAAAAGGTCCTTGCTGTCTTGTCTTGTTTCCATTCGGGCCCTATATGCAATCAATTCATAAACATGACATGCAGATTGCGTCCTACTCTGGCCTTTGTATACTGGTGAGTATATGTCCTGCAGTCCTTCCCACTCAGTCTGATAAGTGCCTATCTAAGGGAGAAGTGATCATTTCCTCTCCTTTAGGCCTGCTTAAAAGTGGATTTTCAGGCCTGTTTTAAAGGATGCCAGTGATCTGCTTTTTTTTATTTTTTTTGGGAAGAGGTCAGGGCATTCCACGCTTGGGTGGCAGTGCTGTAGAAGGAGAATTTACCCATGTTTGTTTTAAAAGTGGGTGGTACCAGCTCCCTCTACTATTGTGGCTGTGTATGTCGCTCACTTTTGTTTAGGGCCGAACCGACTTTTATTCGGCTCTAAAATAGGAGTATGAATCGGCCCTTAGATGAAGACTGTGAGCGGCTTGCTTTGTTTTCTCTCCCTGGGGGACATTAGCTGGAAGTCTGGACAGGAGAGAGACAAGAAAGACAACTTTGTGTGTAAAATCGGCAGTATTTCAGGTCTACAGATGTGCCATTTGAGAACTTCACACGTAATGCCATTGGCAAGACAGTGGATTAAATTGACAGAACATTGTCAGTGAGAGAAAGGAGGGCATTTGCAAAGGTGTTGTTATGTAAATGCTATTCAGATTTATCTTTTTTTAGAATGGAAAGAAGTGTCAAAAAGTGACACAAAAGAGAAGAATTAGCAAGGCTAAACAGTGAAAATAATGTACATTCTCACAGGGAAGAACACCTACCGGTCGAAAAGCAGTACTCTTGCTGACCGAAGCTCATGAGCGCGATATCTCCCCTGGCCAAGCGAGGACGAAGACGCCCTGAAGAGAGGCGGAAGTTTGGTCTCCCGTCTGGAAGTCCAGGGTTTGAATCCTATGGTTCGAATCCAGGTACGTAGGACCAGTGGTGGAAAGTAACTAAGCCTACATTTGAAAAGGGAGATTCTGCATAATGAGTAATAGGCAATAGCCTACTATAGTATTTTGATACCAATATTTTTGTACTTTTACTCAAGTACATTTTGATTACTGGTCCTTTACTTTACTTAACAGAGTATTTCTATATTGCAGTATTGATACTTTTACATACAAAATGTGAGTACTTTTTCCACTACTGGGTAGGACGGACAAACGGTTACATGACAGATCTCCGCACTAATTCAAAAGTGGGCGGAAGCAAAAGACATGAACGACAAGTAAAACTGTGTGTGCATGTACAGTAAGAGTTTGTCGTTTTGTCATTTCACGATATCGGTTGAGCAGGTCATGCCTGAGGAAGGACTACTGCAAAAGAACCTTTCTTTCTAGCCAGTAAAATAACCCATCAATTCATGTTAATTTATCAATGTTGTAAGCTCTGTGAGAGGACAAAATGCAACCAAATGGACCCATAACCATAATGGGTCCATTCGGTTGCAGTGTTCTCTCTCAGAGTGGAGTGAACACTCAGGGTTTTACTGTGCAGAGAGAGGGAGACATGTGGTCAAGACAGAGCCTGCAGTCCGGACATGCAGGAAATGTCAGCATAGCTATGGCCTCGGGTCAGGCACATTTAGAGCTCTGATTGGATTTTTTTGCTCCCCCACAGATAACCTACTACACTACAGGATACACACAGCCTGGGCAAATGGACCGTCGGTGGGGGGGATACAAAAAGCCCGCCAGTCACAACAGATGATTAAATTATCTGGATTGCACCCATACAATAACAGAGAAACAGAGGCTTGAGGGGTTTTTGATGGGGTGGGGGGAGGCGGTGGGTGGTGGGATTTCAGCTTAAAACCGTTTGAATATAGCTGCTATGGGGGAAACTGTAACATTAAGGTGCAAAACAACATATTCTGTCCTGAGGAAGGTACATGGCTTAATCTAGAGAACTACAGTCAAACCCTGTAGTGTTATAGCTGCAGTGTTTGCAAGTTATTCTGGTGCATTTTCTATGCCTTTATTTGACAGAAATAGAAGGAAATGCTTTCAACAAACAGTTTGGGACTCGCTGATCAGGATGTAGTATGCTAAACATTTCATGTTCCACTTGTGGGAGACGAAACTTCTACTATTCTACCAAAACAGTATCCCAGCCAGCATCCCAGCCAGCCAAGGCAGATTATGAGTTTAGGGCAGTAGGCTACAATGAGTAAGGGTCTACTACAACCAGACAATAGGTCTACATTTGTCATTGGAAGAATAGGGAGATCACATCCAACCATTACAGATGAGATGTACTACTTATATTGGATTGACATTTCTACCATACACTACAGATGTGTTAAAATAAAAAATAAATTTGTATTCAGTGTCATTTTAGATTTTAGCTACTGTATTATAAAGCAACAAGCTGAGGATTTAGAACAGTGGTTTCTCTTTGAATCAAATAGTAATCTCAGCAAGGTCGACGGCTTCTCAGTTAAAGTGGTTGACAATATTATCACACGAAACGATGAAATTACCTAAGTGTACATGCAGGATCTCCTCACTGGTCAACAAAAACACCTTGAAGACAGGACAGGAGCCCTCATACTCATATTGAGCCCTCATACTCATATTGAGCCCTCATACTCATATTGAGCCCTCATACTCATATTGAGCCCTCATACTCATATTGAGCCCTCATAGCCCTCAAGGTTTCTTCGACTATGCATGCACCTCATGGTACCACAGCACCTCAAAGGCCCTTAAAACAAGGCTCCAGACTTCCCAAAACAAACTGGTCAGGCTACTTTTTGGCCTTTATACTCCCAGAACCCACCTCACCCCTGCCCATTTTGGAATGGCTATGGCTTAGTGTTGACGACAGAGTACAGCAACTTGCAATGGGCTTGGTCTACAAAATGTGCCACACCAAGATACCTCAAAATAATCCACAATCACAACACCAGAGGGAGTTCAACAAATCACTTACAACATAGATTCGGCTCAAACAAGGGATGAAATTAATTTCGCTCCTATGCCACTAAAATGTGGCATGCCCTACAGCCATTAAGAAATGTGAATCCCTAGACTCCTTCCAAACTGCTCTCAAAGAGCACCTATATTGACGGCTGCAATTCGAAACTGGTCCCTTACTTTCTTTAACTGTATTTCCTTTATTTGAGTGTCTTTAAATGTTCTGAAATATAAAGTAAAGGTATCACAACTGAGCTACAGGTGATAAACTTAGGGTGAAACAACTGCTAAAATCAGGCAAAAAAAAAAAAAAAGTCCAGTCAACACCCGTCCTCATGCGCAGTACTGCTTCCGTAAGATTTCTTTGGGAAAAGTACTGGCTAACTTCAGAAGCTTTGTAAGCGGTTGTTTCACCCCTATCTAAACATTTTACGTGCCTATCCTAAGTTTATCATCTGTATAGCTCGGACCTTTACTTTTTGGAAACGATACCGCGAAAAGGGTATATATATATATATATATATATATATATATATATATATATATATATATATATGGTATTTGGTAACAATGAACTAACAATGAGGATTTTGAAAACCCTCAATGCTGTCATTGTTTTGAAAAGGGACGCGGCAGCACATGCTTGGTAATCCCAGTGACATGCAGTACACACCAGCTTAGCAGTGAAATGCTAAT
Organism: Electrona antarctica; assembly: GCF_951216825.1. Lineage (NCBI taxonomy): Eukaryota > Metazoa > Chordata > Actinopteri > Myctophiformes > Myctophidae > Electrona > Electrona antarctica. Next base: position 19,537,405 of record NC_136795.1, on the reverse strand, counting down.
ATTGTGATGTAACTTGTTGAAATATAGTAAAACAAGCCAACCATGACGCTTGGTACGCTCTGGAAGCAAAGCCATAAGAGATTGTGTGTTAATCGTGGTTACAAAACAGGTTTGATTAACTGCAGTAGTAGACTGAGTGAATACTGTATGTTAGCTATTATCCCTGAGGTTGTTTGATATCTAGGATGGTATGCAAGAAGTGTGATTCACGCGCGCACGCACACACCACACCACACACACACACACACACACACACACACACACACACACACACACACACACACACACACACACACACACACACACACACACACACACACACACACACACACACACACACACACACACACACACACACACACACACACACACAGTCAGTTGTTTAGAATTGTGATTGCCGTCAGATTAAGGGAGGTCAGGGGGTTTGTTACATGAAAAAGAACAATAGAATAAATTATAATACCCAAGTCATTTTTATATTGAAGTTATGAACAAAATACCTACGTATTCCCACCTATTTAAGCGTCCTGGACCCTTTTCTCCCTCCACGTTATCAGCTCTACCACATTCATCCCTTCTTCCACCCCCCGATTCAGCCCCTCAACCACATGAAGCCTTGAGTCTGTGTATGTCATCATCTGCAAACATTCTGCGAAAATAGGATCCACAAGCTCACAACAGCAGTTTATAGATTCACTATTTTTAGCGAAGAGATTTGGTGTATTGGGGGAAAATTGGGGGAGGACCAAGTATAGACCCCTGGGTGATGCGAATTATATTAAGATTTAAGTGGTTAAAACCGTGATTCATTCTCACATCCTCAACCCCAATTCATCACCAAAACAAGTTTCACAGTGATGTGGTCTTTGCTTGTTGAGAATTCATTAAGCTGCCTCGAGCTCACTGAGTAATGTGAACTTTGAAAAAGCTCACAACATCTAATTACCTCTGAGGGAGGCTAATTGCCTCTTTATTACAGGTACCCACCAATAAAAAACAACAACAAACAATCACTCAGGTTAGTCAGGCGGGAAATTGCTGATTTGAATACATGATGGTTCAGTTGGTGATACAAGCATGGAATTTGGCACAGGTGACCTTCATATGTCCCTAATTGATAATCAACCTCAGGCCACACAGAATTCCAGCTTTTTCTTCCAACACACGACATTATTAGCATGGCTAATAAGCCAGACCGAATCAGCCGTTGGCAAAAAAAAAATTGCCTGCCGGCGGATTACGGTCTGGAGAGGCTCAATTGTACGCCCATTTCCTACACCAGAGAACTGGTGGGGCCAATCGGGACACGGTATGCAATATGGGCGGGCTTTGGTACAGTGACGTTCAATGCTTGAGACCTTTGACTGACAGTAGCTCTGACCAATTGCGTCAAAGAGAAAATGTTTGAACCCGCCCCCCAGGAAACAAGATCCATACACAGCATCTCCAGACTCAAATACCACACGACAGTGTGATTTGAGTCTGGCTTATTAGCCAGGCTACGACATTATAGCTTTAGGTGATTTTGATTCCTGTTTTTTGGGGAAGTACATGTTACATAAATATGTAGATAACAGATAAGGGAAGGCTCGAAGACCAATTTGTTGGAATTATAATTAAGATAAAACCAATTTGTTGCCTAAAATGCAGAAGGGACAATTAATGATTCACTAATGATATAAAGGACTGTATAATACTGAAACTATAAAAATACTTTTAAGAAAGTAATCAGAGAGTACAAATAAATACAACTCTAGGCAGAGAGCCTCTGACAATGGTAAAAAATGGTTACCAAACATTTTAGATGACAAAGATCACAATTAGCTTTAACAGGATTACTTTAAGCAGGAAATACTCTTTTAGAAAAATACCTTAAGTACCCAATAAAAAGATGAGACCACCAGGAAGAAGGATTGTCCAGTCAGAGCAGAATATGATTATGTCGATTCATTTTCAGATCAGAGAGACAGAACAGATCCACATACAGCCAAATTACAAAATCTCTCACCCTGTGCCACCAAAATGCACAGGGTTCTCTCTCCCGGACACAGTATGTCACAGGCATTAATACTGTAGATCACGTCAGTTGTTGATAAACTTTCATTGGCTGAATAGACAGTTAATTTCCGCACTATGCCACGCTGGCGCTGGTTGTCGAGCGCTCATTGGACCAGCACATGGATGATGAGACTGGTATCATGCCAGCTTCCTTGGTTCCGTCATTGAGGGCCATAAACCGGGAAAGCTCAGAGGCTGGCGTTGCTATGGCAACCTGAAGATAACATTCTTTCCCTGCTAGCGGTAAACTTTCGACAGAGAGAAAGACTCCTATCTACTTTTCTCACTAGGCACCAAGGTCAAATACATGCAGTTCTCATATCAAAATAGACCTCTCAGTATGCGAGTTAACTTTGACTGGGGACAGACAGTGAATCTGAACTTGGCGTCAGGCAACCCATAATATAAGTATGATAAAATAATAAAGGATAATATAGGTCTGAGATAATTAGGCATGTGGATGGTGACATGACATAAATAGGATAAGGAGAACAACCCGGAGTAAACAGGCAGTAGGCTATGAGTAAACTGATGATAAAAGGGCAAGATGACAAAATATGTCCTATAAGGAACACGGTCTGGGCCAAAGGGAACATTTGAACAATTCCACAAAAATACCAAACTAACAGATCTACCATAACTCAAAATTATCAGTACATTTGGGGGTTTTCAAAATAAAAGTCCACGCTGCCATGGAAAGCAGTGACTGACATACGACATACGACTCAATGTTGTCAGTAAATGAGTTAAAGCTGCAATCAGGAACTTATTTTGAATGAATGATAGGCTTAAACATTATTTTAACCAATCTGTATGGTAGTGTATGTTACAATACCAGTAAGGCTGCGTACACACCTAAAGAACAAATGTTCGGTCCGTGTGCGATGCCTGATTGCTATTTGATTGCTGCTCCAATTCATTTTCAATGGGAGTCACGTCGTTTGATCGGACAAACCTGTCCGATGTGGGGGCGGAGGGCACAACAAACACATCGGACACCTTGTAGTCAAAACAGCCAACGAACAGGGTGGGACTTCAGATCGGACAGAAGGGTGTTTTTTAACCGCCAACTAATAGGAGAGAACTTCCGTTCTTGACAGCACTGGGTGGGGTTTAGGCTGTAGTCTTCTGAGTTACGTGACACAGACTATTATATCGCTTGTATGTCTTCTTTTGGCTACGGCCGTGCGTAACTTGGAGAGTCCAAGTTGCGCACGGCTGTCTCCAGTGAGTGAGTCCAGTCTGGTACTAAGTTCTATTCTATATACAGAAATACAGGACGATAGCCAAAATAGCCGTCGGGCCTCGGCAGTTGTGAGGCTGCATTAATAATTAGTTCTAAAAGCATGTCTTTTTTACGGGGATCACTATTGATTTTAATAGTAGACGCATATATGTCTATGAGTAGCCTAGAGTAGAAATGTAATGGCAGCGTACGAGGTTCACATGCGCAAATATAACAGATATACAAGTTATCGACACGAATGGTACTTACGGTATGGTACACGATGTAAGCTTGTAGATCTGTTTATTTTAAGCATGCACCACCGCCACCACGCGCGCACATGTGGGGGGAGAGACCCGATATATTTTATAGCTCTATGGGAGAGACGCAGACAGAGAAATATTTAAAATCATCCTGTCTCGCTCTAGCGCACGGCCGCACGCATAAAGAGCCAATGGAGCAAATGTTAAATAAGCTACACAGGTGGTCCTAAATGATTAATTGATTACATCACTATAGCAAAAGACGTGATATAGGTCAACTGCAGCGGAGCTGTTCTGACTTGAAGCTTAACTGACCAGCACGGCTTCAAGTTTAAACCATAAGATGACATGGAAATGCCCGTCGATTTGATGCGCAGAAATAACATAGGCCTATATCGAATCAGGTTAAGGTGCACACATGGAAGAAAAGTCCTTTTTATCGGGATTCGGGGATACTTTGTTGTAGGCTATACGTCTCCGGTGAATTGTATGCACCAGCAGCAAGCACATTATTGTTCAAACACCTGCTCCTCTGTTCATCTGTTGTCTTATTTGGCTAATAAAAGAATTATTAAGAATTAATGCAATTTGTTGCTGCAATCATGATTCATGTTGCTGTTCTCTTCTCTCTGTGTGACTGAAGGTTGCGCCCAAAAATTGTAGACAGTGATTTCCCGCACCCCCTCATGTTATTTTTCCCTCCGTCGTAAAATGACCTTTTCTTTTTTTCACTATTTGGTTCGCTTAACATGTCCACGTGTCATTTGTTTACATATTTGGTACGCTTTACAAAGTCCAGTGTGAACACCAAACGGACCAAAATCAAAATGCAAATATTTGGTCCTTGGTCCTTGATCCGGACCTTCTAAGTGAACTTTGAGTGTGAAAAACGGCCTCGACAAACTACCGCTAGCTGCTGCTGCAGTCAAGAAAACTACACTGAACATATGTGCATCTATTTCCGCGTATCGTAGCACCGCCCAAATCGCGCAAAGCATTGTGGGACATGGAGGCATCAAATCATAAAAATGTAATCAGTGGTCGGTCGGACAGATCAATGTGTGTACGAAGCCTCAGGCCTCATTCACACGTACCAAACACCAATCAAGCAATGTTTGGTCGTTTTTTAGTTTTTTTGGGCCACCACAATGCTTTTCCAATGGGAGTCACATGGTTTGATCAAACATTTGTGTTTGATCGCTGATTGCTCCCCCCTCATCAAACAAAAATGTTTGGTCAAACCATGTGACTCCCATTGAAAATGAATTGGAGCAGCAATCAAACAGCAATCAGACATCACACAAGGACCGAACATTTGTTGTGTAGGTGTGAACTAGGCCTCAGACGCCCTGAGGGCGAGAAGCAAGTTAAACTATTAATCTGGTGTGCAGTGGTGTCAGTGATATTGATGACATCAGGGATCTCCATATGGGCTTAATTGCAACAGCAGGTCGCATTTGATCCCTGATTTACTATCAACCCTGATGATGTCATAGTGATGTCACGAGACCTGGGCACAGACTACGGCAGAAGATTGGGAGTGAGGCTGCAAGATGCGGTTTAGATAATTTTCCACAAATACATAGCATATAAAACGAAACACAACAAAAATATCTGGGTATTGAAAACCTCAAGGGATGCGACCGTGACTTTATTAGAACACCAAAAAAAATCGCTACAGCCTCAGTAATGGACCAGTGAAATGAGGGTATTTTATGATGCCTCTCATAGGGATTGCATTGACAGCTGCAGTACACCGTTGAAACGGACCAGAAATGGGGCCGCTGTCTCATTTGGGGGCGTGAAATTTGTAGTCCCCGTGTGTCTCTATAGTCTATACCCATATTTGGATTTTTTAAATTGACGTTTTCAGGACTGAAACAGTGCCTGTTATCGCTGCTTGCAGCTATATTTATTTATTTATTTATTTAAACCGTACAAACTTCAACTGGGATTTCATAGATTGTGTGTAGAACGTTTCACGCAAATTGCTCAAACATCCTGGCAGAAAATCAGGTTTAAGCATTTTTCAAACTGCTCAAAATGGTGGAAGATCCCGGGAGTAGATAGATTTGAACTGTTTTTCATGCAATTCAAAATGGTGTGATCTAAAGGTCAGAGGTCAAAAGTCAGAACACGAAAGTTGTTCGGCATGAGGACAACTCGATCAGTCCTTTATGCCAGTATAGCCATCAGGCTACATAACCAAAGCCCTCATACATTCTGCTCTGTTCTTGGATTAATGACCAAATGAATGACTCAGGATTAATGACGCCGGCTCTACTCTGGCACAGTCCCACATTTGCACTAACTGGGACATACACTAAATTAAAGTACCAGGACAGTGGCCGACGCCTAAGTGAGCCGCTGTAAATATTTTATTACTGATAGATGCTATATTGCTGCTCGTGATTAGGGTTGGGACCCTTTAGGTTTTTAACGATTCCTGTACCTTAACGATTCCCTCTTAACAATGTGTTAACGATTCCTAGTGTACAAATGGAATTCTGAGTGGATGTACACATTTGTACACTCTGAGTTATGGTGGTCCTTGAAATTAAAAGGTTTTAGAAGCTCTGACGGTGTAATTAATCTGGTTCTGGAAACACTTCAAAATGTGATGGAACAGATTTCGGTTCCTCAATTTTGGATCCGATTCCAGATTCCCAGCACTACTCGTGATATACACTGTTGCTAATGATTGACTGTACAGATAGGCTATAAACCACACACTGTGTATCCTGGCGGACACTGCACATATATCATCTCCGAATCACGATCAATACTATGTACAGTGAATGTGTAAGAATGAATACTGTAGTGTACTGTACTGTAACAGGACCCAACGGGTTGTGTGTAAATATCTCCTAAATGTCTCCTAGAATTTGTTCTCCTAGAATTTGTTTTTTTATTGTTTCAAAAATACAATACAGTCAAACATTTTTCAAAATAACTTTATACATTGCAACGCTGTGAGCTTGTAGATCGGTAGTAGATTGGCTATTCTCACTCGGGAGACATAATTCTCGTTTGGGTCTCAAGCTAAAAAGGTTGAGAACACTGCTTTATACGGCCTGTCAACAGTATGGATGAATACTGTATGTGTAACAGGAGGGATCCCAGATGACCGGCGTAAAGTGACAGTTTTTGGACCTAATTCCAAAAAAAAAGTAGCCAACAAATTATAGTAAAGACTGGTCAAACATTGGCCAAATTGTCAAATAATGTGACAGAGGCAAAAATCGTGAAAATATCCAACATACAGTAAAATAAATAAATTGTAGCCTAAAGTATACATGATGTAAATGCATGGTTGTACTTACTTACCCAATTTGTAACATTTGTAGAAATATTAGACCTTAATTGTCAAATGTTAAATCATATTCTAATCATGTAAACTTAAGACTGTTTTAGAAATCTTTATTTTAGTTTGTTTGTTTATTTTTTTGTTTATTCGTTTATTTATCCATTTTGGATCAAATAGCCAATTTTACATGCAGGTGTCCACTCTTCCTTAGTGCCCACTCTTCCTATTACCACAGAGGCTGGCTATTGGCAGCACAGCAGCTCACAAGTAATGACTGGATTCTTTCCAAAACAAATCCATTGATTTCACGTTTGTAGGCTACTCCTGCTGTCATTCTGACCATGAGCACAAGGTGGCAGCAGAGACGTTGTCTTCAAGTGACATTACAGTCAGAAGGGCAGTCAGTTTTTTATCTCCCTCCTCCTCCCCTGTATGTGTGTATGTGCGCACGCGCGCCCGCGTGCGTCACACAGATGCATTTACTACTGTGCACAGGAGCCCCTGTGTTTAATAGACATTGGGATGGGGGGAAAAGGAACGGAAAAACAGAGTGATGGGGCGATATCAAGCCGCCACGTCCCATTGCAGCTGAGCTAGCATCTCCCCCGAGGTTTGAATTTTAATATTGAGTTTTATGCCACATTACGTAAGGCCTGGTGGTTATTAATGTAGAGCAGTTGGACTCAGATGGGTGGCATAGCAGCCCGCGCCAGGTCTCCCTGTCTGTGTGTGTGTACATGCTCTCATCATGCAACACACACACACACACACACACACACACACACACACACACACACACACACACGAGAACGTGCGTGCGTAGGCGTTTGCACAGGGGTGGAGGGGAGAGAGATAGAGGGTGCCATAAATTTGCATGGTGTCACGCAGAGTCTCTATTCCATGCGACGCCCACGCGCGCTGCTTGCTGCTGCACACAACAACTCCAACTAAAGTATACTGAAACAGAAAACAAATAACGAATGCAGGGAGAAGAAAGTGTTATTCACCATATCATCCACCAGCCAGCACCCAATAAATAGGCTGCACCAGCAGCAGCCTGCACTGACAGGGGCATCCATATTCATAATTCATGTGCACTTTAGTTGTCATTTTGTACACTCTCAGTTACAGACCCCTCCAGGGTCCATTTGGCAAGTGGTGGAAGATGTTCTCAGATTTGTAGCAATTTATGTCACAATCATTATGTATAACGTTGCTGTCGGGTAGAAAACTCTTACTGTATCTCTATACTGTAGTAAGGCTACAGCACCAAAGTACACATTCATCATATCACTGGATTAGCAGTGGTTTTCAACCCTTTTCATAACAAGGCCCATTATTTATTTGAGCCATTTGATTAGACTTGCCTCTCAGACCCAAGACTTTGTTGTCATTGGATAAGATTTTGTCCGCAATTCCATGACATACGTACCATAGGAGAGACAGGCAAACATTGATCAAGATAACAATATTCTTCTTCTACATTCTCCAATGGTGTAGACTTCTTGTAAATGAAGTAGCCTAAGGCAGGTGTTTAACAATAATGTATCCTTTGATTGAGTGTAAAATGAAACCAAATGGACCCGTACAGGAAACCAAATGGACCTGTACGGGTTCATTTGGTTTCATTTTATACTCGCAAGAAATAAAAGATCTAATAAGTGTCCATCTGGTTACCAACTCTTCATTTAGCTGGGGACGACCTGGAATGCCTTCAAGGACCACTGGTGGTCCCCGGACCACTGGTTGAGAACCGCTGTAATTAGTAATTCATTCATGTGTTCATCACTTTAATGTCGCAGCTGGTAAAGGTGGGGCTTATTTTAATTACTTTCTGTGTTAAACCTAAAAATATATTTATCAGTTAATGTATGTTTAGTATTAAAGAGGCACTATGTAACTTTGTTTTAATGAATAAAATGTAATTTTGTCCAATCTGTATGGTAGAGTATGTTAATACAACATAACTTGTACATTGGGGTGATTCAGCGATTGTATCTGTTCTCCCTGCTCTTCTATTGAGACATGATCCTGTCAAAGGCCATATCTCATCTATCACAGGATCTGACACAAAGTTTGACCTGATGGTCAAGATTACATTTATCCCCTGGGCAAGCAGGCAGGCTCTACACTTTCCCTGCCATTTGCGTGAAACCACGTCATTTGTATTCTGGCCCAGCGCCATTGGCAGGGATTAACGTAAATTGGTCTTTTACAGAGCTTTTGATCGATCGAGTTAAGATGCTACTCACTCACATTAGCATTGGGTTGCTATAGCTGATGTCAGCACACCATCTTGAACTACACATGCATCCGTGGCCGTTCTATCAGTTTCTTTCAATCCATTTTATCTCCTATTCCTTGTCCCAGATGGCATTTCTGGTCAAAACAAGGTTTATTCCACGGCCCATAGCCGATGCTGTGATCCTTGCGAGTCACGATCATGGTTTCTCTGCCCTGATCGGGAGACCGGAAATTATATGCGACAACACACACACTAGACAACATAACATTTGGCTCTTCAAAATAAGGGTTGAACTGGGGGAAAATCCTGGCAATACGTTACGCAATGAATTAATTAATCAATCCTGGCGGGGAAAGTTAACTCAATGGTTAAAATATCAGGAAACAAATGCATCCAACAAACCCATTCCCCTACCCTTTAATGACACTCACAAAACATCACACCTGCCGAACTCTGAAAATCAAATTTAAAATGTCACTAGTTAAAATACAGGCAGTCCCCATATAATCAAGATAAATTATTAAAGCATCAACATTTATTTGAGGTTTTCTTACCACATACTATACACCTTATGCCTCCAGGTCCCCAACAAACACTCAAATCAGGCTTCTGGACAAACATGAGGCCTCTTCTTCTTCTTCTTCTTCTTCTCTCAGGTTTTATGGCGGTTGGCAAACCTAAATGGTGCATTACCGCCACCTACTAAACTGAGTGTGGAACTTTCCACACAATAACATTTGATTCTCAGACAGTGCAACTTATTTACAGTGCCTATCACCATATCCCCTTGCAAAATGATTCAATCCATTCTACCACCCAGACCCAATGGTCTGAGCCGGTGCAAACCCTTCCCTCAGGGTATAATCAAGATCCTCTCCTGTTATGTCCTCAATGTCCAGGAATTTCCTGGCCGCATCCAGTACCATCTTTATCCTTTCTGATTGTCCTTGTATTTCAATAGCACGGTTGATAACCATCGCGATAAACGCAAGGAACTTCCTCTTGTCCATCCAAATGTTTTGCCCATTTCCATTAGATTTTTCCTTCCTTTCGTGTTTTGCTGCCTCCTCCTGACAGTCCTCCGTCCTCCTCACCCCTTCAGCATACGAAATTCCCCTTTTCTCTCTGATCCTCTTAACATTTGCTTCCTTTTTCAACATGAGGCCTCAAACCTGGTCACCCATTTTATGCACTACCCTTAAAGGGGCAGTGCTACATTTTGATCAACATTTCTCTCCTATGGTACCACATCAATACAGACAAAATCTTATCCAACAATAACAAAATATTTGTTGTTTTGGGTCTGCAAGGCTAAATCTCGTCAAATGGTGTTCCGTGGCTTGATATGAAAAAGGGTTGAAAACCAGTGTTTTAGGTTTAGATACTATAGCTGTAGATATTGGTTAAATTAACTAAGAGGGGTGGAGGGGAGAGAGAGCAGGGCGCCGAACAGTGTGTGTGTGTGTGTGTGTGTGTGCGTGCGTGCGTGCGTGCGTGCGTGCGTGCGTGCGTGCGTGCGTGCGTGCGTGCGTGCGTGCGTGCGTGCGTGCGCGCGTGGAGGATTTGACGTCCGTCTCCTTCCGACAAGTAGACGCTGGTCCTTCTCTCTGTGCATCTGAGCAGCTGGGGCCCACTGCTGTTATGACTCCTACTGACACATCTGGCATATCGTGCGCGCGCGCGTGCGTGTGTGTGTGTGTGTGTGTGTGTGTGTGTGTGTGTGTGTGTGTGTGTGTGTACTTGACTATACTTGTGAGGGCCAAATGTCCCCACACCACCACAGTAGAATTAGAGAAACAAGACATTGTGAGTCCTCACAAGATAAATGGTTGTTTTATGTTATAAATAACAGACCTGGGGAGTTAGATGTACATTTAGGAACAGATTCAGGGTGGGATTATATTAGACATTTAGAGAGTAAATGTAAAGGTTGAGGTATATAGAGTTATGCCTGATTTCTACTTATACGGGCATACCGGTGTTGTGCACTAAAATTAGCAGATCTACAAGCTACGAGCTTGCATATCTGCTATTTTCAGCTTCAGGGTTATAGCGTGCGTGCGTGCGTGCGTGCGTGCGTGCGTGTGAAGACTCCTGTGACATCTGGAAGGTAGTGCAGCTGTCCCATGTGTCTGGACGGCATGCTGCAGACACCTAGCTGTCACTCCAGGTTACCTAGCGCTCACCTCACTGTGTGTGTGTGTGTGTGTGTGTGTGTGTGTGTGTGTGTGTGTGTGTGTGTGTGTGTGTGTGTGTGTGTGTGTGTGTGTGTGAGTGAGGAGGAGGGCTTCCATGAGGTTCATATACGAGTCACACAAGATATTAGTGCACGTGTCTCTGTGATGGTCGGCGAGCGTGCACTTGACGACATTCGGGTGCTCGGTGTGTGACAGCAGTGTCATGTGTGCATCCATATAGCCTGCCTGGTGCTCGTGTGAGTGTCTCTGAGCGTGCGCACGCACGCGTGTGTGTGTGTGTATGCGCGCACGCGTGCGTGCGTGTGTGTCACTGGGTACATGTACATCCTCAGGGCTGATAGTCCCCCATCTTCACACCTCTTGGTGCAAAACACACCCAGCAAGACACCAGACACCACATACTTTATATGGGTCAAGAACACACTGCAGAAACCCTCCGTGTTCATTAAAGGGTCCATTTGGTTACATCTTGGTTAGAACACTCACAGAGTCACGAAGAGATGCAATAAAACTGCAGGAGTGGTATAACGAATAACTTGAACTAAAGGTAGAAACGTTAGAAAATAATGTGAAATATGGAATTCCAAAATCCCTTTGATTCATATGATTTTGTATAGATCCAAAACCAAAAGTAATAATAGTGAAAATAGCCGATCTACAAGCTCACGGGTCACAGCTTGGAGATCTCCTATTTCCACTACTCTTGTGCGACACCCGTTTGGCGAAGTAGGGCACTTATATACGGAAATATATACATACAAAATATACAAAATATGGACATACAAGGTTTCTGCCGACAGTGCTTTAATTAAAGTTAAAGCAAGATGCAACATTCTACATTCTGTAACTGTTTTGTTGGTATACTGTAAGTCTTTCATGTTTATATTTATTCTTCATTTAGATGTGGACAAGTTTAGCAATCCAACAGGGAGACAGAAGTGCAACAGTATAAAGTATTATGCTGGCATATTATTCAGTGTGCATGTGGGTCTGGAGGCGGAGGTCTTATACCCACACCACTCTAAATCATACTCCACAACGACTGCTATTGACTGTACAATTATGTTAGTTTTGTCAAAGCTGGTGCCATAACTTTTGGAATTCTTATATCTGTGTTTGGTATGAACTCTTGTCACGATGAAGGATGGTTTGACACACTTTCCACAGTTTGCTGTCAAGTGTTAAGTTCATACCACAGCGATAGGGCCCAGAGGCCATAGTTTACAGTGCTAAGGGGAGGTTTTATAGGCACAATGTGGAGTCTAAAATCATTGTAAACCATGGCCTCACATGCAGTATTTTGCTTTTATAAATAAGCAATATAACATGGTTACTAGATATGGCAACATGAAAATCCTAGACATAACCCAAATTTATTTTAAATATATATTTTTTAAAGGAAAAGGTCTGGGTGCTCGGAAGTTCAACTAAGGACAAAGAAACCAAGGCACTCTTCTGGTGAAAAAAGTTAAAAAGCCTTTATTGATGTGGCTAGTTATAGTAGAAATTAAAAACAGGGATAAGCACGGCCTTCTTCAGGGTAAAATACTTTTTTAATTACAATTTAAAGGTGAAGAAGTCCCTGACTGCCTGCACAAACAAGCTGGCCGCTATGCAACATTTACGTATGTCCAGATCATTGGACTACCCTATAATTGAATGGAAGCTCTTGAACATGTCAACAAAATGTCATCTTGATGTGATCTGATGCTATCGGTTTAATTCACAACCAAGTTGGACATTTTGAAACAGTTTGTTTGGCGCCCACCGATACTGCATGCGATCACAGTTGTGTAAGTTTATAGAGCATTTTACAATGGCTTCGAACGTGTCTCTGAGCCAATAATAATTAAATCAAGGCCCGGAGCAATCCGTTTTATGAAAGTAATTTTCATCTGTGCGTGGAACAGTGACAACACAACGATTAAACAATCGAAGCGAGACTACCACAATACACTGCACTGTCCGGACAAGTATGTATAGTTGAGCAAAATACTGCAAAAAACACGCACGCACGCACGCACGCACGCACGCACGCACGCACGCACGTACGCACGCACGCAGGCACACACACACACACACACACACACACACACACACACACACACACACACACACACACACACACACACACACACACACTATAGCTAGTGTGAATGTGACGGATATGGAGCCCAATCAAATGTGAGTATTATTTTACCGACTATCTAATTACTTTTTGGAAAAAGCACAGATGAATGCTGGCGTGGACTGCACTGCCTGCCTGTATCCCAAAAGCAACAACATCTCTCTTGTCATGAGATGGGGGGGGGGGGGGGGGGGGTCTCCTCCTCTTTGTGATGAATCACAATCAGCTTTGTTGTCACATCAAAAAGTGGGTGAAATTTGTTTTTGTGCAAAGTTCCCATCGTGTTATTCTTCCAAGAAAACAAAGAAAGGGAAGAAGAGGGAGAGAGAGGGGGGGGGGGGGGGGGGGGGTGAGGACATCAAGGCAGGAAAGAAGAAAGTTTGAGCGCTTTTACCACCAAAAGGTACAAGTAAGGTAGGTGCTTATGCATGATTTATTTGCGTCTTTGTGTACCGCACCGGAAATGGTACATACAAGCTCACAACATTGTAGCACAATGCTTTGTATGCTTGTAAAGTTGCTATTTTTGATGTACGTATAAATCTTCGTCATGTGGAAGAACCTGGCTGATTCAAATCCACGTGGCTACATTGGAGGTTTGTACGGAATCTGTCACTGACGAAGAAGTTCAAGTGCAAGATGATTTAAAAGGCTCTATGCATTCTGGTCAAAGCAATCTGAATCAGGGTGCTGATATTGTGCGTGTTGGCTGACTGGAAACACTGCTACACTTCAGTTGACATAAAGTGTCTATGGGGAGTTTAAATAGACACACAGGTGAACTCAATTTAAAATCAACACCAGGATAGGCTAGCAGGCTAAAAGTAAAACAAAGTCACAGGTAGAGAAGGTAACAAATCACAGGGTGGCTAAAGCAAGACGGGCAATTGCCTGAAAGAGACCTCCCCTCCCCCTGCTCACCTCCTCCTCCCATCTCCTCCCCTCTCCTCCCATGTACGCTGGGCAAGACATACGCTGTAGAGTGCATTGCTGGAATTTGTCGGAAGTAGCGGGAGTTTGTCGGAAGTACCGCTCAAGGAAATGAAGTTGACGCTTTACAAATCTGTTTACAGCCCTGAGGATGTACAGTGTTTGTGATTAGTCGAAAAATATCGTATCTGGGGGAAATACATCTGACGGATGTTCCGGCTTTACTCTTCGCAGATGAGTAAGGCTGGGACCGAGGCTACCTCCCATGTCACCAAATTTGTTATTGGTTAGCGAAATACAAGTTTCACTCCTACTCCAATTCGACTTTTCCTGCTGGGCTCGCCCAGGCTTTTTTTATTTTCCTTTGAAAACAAAACGCCTGTGGTCCCGAGGCTAGACGGGCAACAACTACATTGGAAAACAGAAAACGCATAACACTAATATCTCCCTGTATAGAGGTGCTTGTATTTGCATTGCGGGGAGACCTAGCTGGGTTAGAAACCAGTTCGTTCCACTGAGACAAGAAGACCAC
>NC_136795.1:19512519-19520019 GCF_951216825.1 Electrona antarctica | reverse complement strand
GTTAAATGAACACTGCACACTCTCAGAGTTAAATGAACACTGCACACTCTCAGAGTTAACCCATTCAGACCTGAGGACGATTCTACAAAATGTCTTCTACATCCTGACAGTTTTCTGAAAAAGCTATGTTTGATTTTTAAAAAATAGCAGACCTACAAGCTCGTAACTTGAGCTTGTAGATCTGCTATTTTTCAATAGCTAAAGCATAACATAATGCTAACACCAAAAGGGGTTCCCGCCCAGAATGGGTTAAATGAACACTGCACACTCTCAGAGTTAAACACGTGCATGGCTCAAAATTAACACCCCAGATTTTGAGCGCATTTTCTCCCGTCATCACCCCCCCCCCCCCCCCCCCCTCGTCGGCGAGAGAAGGGGTCAAATGTTATTCCTCCTCGTTGTCACGGTTGCCAATCACCTCACATTTATTCTGTAGCAACTGTTGCCATGGAGACGAACGAGCGAGGGGATCCGGTTGCCAGGCACCGATGAGAGAGGCAATGCATGCGATTGTTGCTTTATTTATTTCATTCTATCTTTATCTGTTTGTTCATTCTGAGCGGGTCCGCCGCGTGCGCTCGTCGTGGCTCACGTGCGCACACACCGGAGAGACGCAAACATGCGCGAGCACAAAATTTGCGCACACACACACACACACACACACACACACACACACACACACACACACACACACAAATAATCAGTCATACACACAAGCACGCACACACGCACGCACCAATGCACATGCACACACACACACACACACACACACACACACACACACACACACGTGCGTGACCACATATTAAACACATCAATTAAGTGTTACACACACCTACACATGCACACAGGCGCGCATACACACACACACACACACACACACGCACACGCACACACGCGCACACACACACGTACACTGTCGCTAACTAAGTAACCCATCTGCATTTAGCACAGGTGTGAAGCGTGCACAGTGGATGACAATCAGTGATTATGGTGGCAATAAGCGTCTTAATGAGCTGCTCTCCTTGTTGGCCACGCTACAGTAGGGGGAAAAAGGAAAAGAAAAGAAGGAAAACGAACGGGTCCATTTGCACACACTGTCAAGGGTTCAATGAACACTGAGGGTTTTTACAGTGTGTGTTCCATCCTCTCATCTGAGAGCTGTGGTCCTTCCATCCTTCCTCTATTCTCTCTCTCTCTCTCTCTCTCCCCTATCCCTTCATATATGAAGGGATATATCTATCCATCCGTCCGTCCGTCCGTCCGTCCGTCTATGGACCCCCTCCCTCTCAACACCCCCCACTTCAAGGCCCCACCCCCACCCTACACTCACACACCGAGCAATGCATGAGAGTGGGCGCGCGCAGCGCGCGCGCGCGCGCGCACACACACACACACACACACACACACACACACACACACACACACACACACACACGCAGGACCTTCTGTTTGTCTTCGTAAATATTCCACGTAATCGTAATGGAGTGACCTGACGAGGTATAATTACCTACTATCACCGCACATGCAGTCCCATGGTGCACTTACAGTATCCATTCAGAGACCACTGTCTCTGTTTGCTCTACTGTCGCCGTTATTACAGTCCTGAGAGAGAGAGAGAGAGAGAGAGAGAGAGAGAGAGAGAGAGAGAGAGAGAGAGAGAGAGAGAGAGAGAGAGAGAGAGAGAGAGAGAGAGAGAGAGAGAGAGAAGAGAGAGCGAGAGAGAGAGGAGGGGAGCAGAGATGGAGCTCGGAGTAGAGGTTCTCGTGTTGAACTCTAAAATGTGGTCTAAAGTGTCCATTTAGACCACACCTACTACCGTCCACTGCTAACGCCTCACACACACTATACCGTCCAGTGTCCACTGCTAACGCCCCACACACTATACCGTCCAGTGTCCACTGCTAACTCCCCTCACACACACACTATACTGTCCAGTGTCCACTGCTAACGCCTCACACACACTATACCGTCCAGTGTCCACTGCTAACGCCTCACACACACTATACCGTCCAGTGTCCACTGCTAACGCCTCTCACACACTATACCGTCCAGTGTCCACTGCTAACTCCCCACACACACTATACCGTCCAGTGTCCACTGCTAACTCCCCTCACACACTATACCGTCCAGTGTCCACTGCTAACGCCCTCACACACACTATACCGTCCAGTGTCCACTGCTAACTCCTCACACACACTATACCGTCCAGTGTCCACTGCTAACGCCTCACACACACTATACCATCCAGTGTCCACTGCTACCTCCCCACACACACTATACCATCCAGTGTCCACTGCTACCTCCCCACACACACTATACCGTCCAGTGTCCACTGCTAACGCCTCTCACACACTATACCGTCCAGTGTCCACTGCTAACTCCCCTCACACACTATACCGTCCAGTGTCCACTGCTAACTCCCCACACACACTATACCGTCCAGTGTCCACTGCTAACTCCCCTCACACACTATACCGTCCAGTGTCCACTGCTAACTCCCCTCACACACTATACCGTCCAGTGTCCACTGCTAACGCCCCACACACTATACCGTCCAGTGTCCACTGCTAACTCCCCTCACACACTATACCGTCCAGTGTCCACTGCTAACGCCCCACACACTATACCGTCCAGTGTCCACTGCTAACGCCTCACACACTATACCGTCCAGTGTCCACTGCTAACGCCCCACACACACTATAACGTCCAGTGTCCACTGCTAACGCCTCACACACTATACCGTCCAGTGTCCACTGCTAATGCCCCACACACACTATACCGTCCAGTGTCCACTGCTAATGCCCCACACACACTATACCGTCCAGTGTCCACTGCTAACGCCTCACACACTATACCGTCCAGTGTCCACTGCTAACGCCTCACACACTATACCGTCCAGTGTCCACTGCTAATGCCCCACACACACTATACCGTCCAGTGTCCACTGCTAACTCCCCTCACACACTATACCGTCCAGTGTCCACTGCTAACGCCCCACACACACTATAACGTCCAGTGTCCACTGCTAACGCCTCACACACTATACCGTCCAGTGTCCACTGCTAATGCCCCACACACACTATACCGTCCAGTGTCCACTGCTAACGCCCCACACACACTATACCGTCCAGTGTCCACTGCTAACTCCCCTCACACACTATACCGTCCAGTGTCCACTGCTAATGCCCCACACACACTATACCGTCCAGTGTCCACTGCTAACGCCTCTCACACTCTATACCGTCCAGTGTCCACTGCTAACGCCTCACACACACTATACCGTCCAGTGTCCACACACTATAGTGTGCAGACACTGGACGTCTCAAACTGCTACTCAGTGTTGCCAGATGAAAAATCTTGAATTATCGTACCGGAGCCTTAACATTATCGCATTTGAAAGAAAACTATCGTACACAGTCAAAAAAAGAGAAATCGCACATGTAAATATGCAATTTCACAAACAAAGTGCATATTTAGTGGAAGAAACAACCTTGTTTGAGACTCCTACGAGACAAAAATGCATCACATACCGTATGCTGCGTTGAAGCAGGCAACTTCATGGACCGTCACCTTATGCACAAAACGCCTGCAATTGGACTGGAAAGACACAACCGTTGGTTTTAATGCAAGTACAGGTCTAGAGTCAGATTTACTCATTTCCTGACTTAAAAAAAAAAGACAAACCGGTTCGGTTCCAGAATCAGCAGCCAGGGAATTTAGTAGCCTACATTCACACACCTTTTGTGATATGGGTTAACAACTTGCGGGGCCATCATTTCTCTTGTATACTCTATGGTTTTATGGTATACTCTACTACTAATGTTTTAATTCTGTCCGTTGCCTGAATGATATTGTATGTCATTGTTAGTGTAGCTTTGACCCCCAGAATGAGCTGCACTTCTGTATTCATATGTATTTACTTTTTAATGTATTGCAATGAAATAACCATGCAGAGGTTGATACACTGTGTGGCCCAGTGCAGGTCGAGCAGCTTTAATTAAGAGAGAGCACCATTATTCTGTATAAAATATATTAGTCAGGGATGCACGATATTGATTTTTTGAAACCGATACCGATATCGATAACTTCATGCTTCTCAAGACCGATACTAATAACCAATAATGGAAAAAAAGACGTGAGTAAGGGTACATTGAACGTTGATCTAAAGCAAATACAGTATATCATATGGCAGCAGCAAACAATCAGCAGATGAAACAAATAATCATTTAGCAGAATTGCAAAGATATGAAAATAATAAAATATATAAGAATATATACAATGTATTATCCGAGCTATTAATAATGATCGGGCCGATAATTGTTGTGCATCCCTAATATTAGTGATAGTCAAAATACTGACATTAATACCACATAGATACTTCTAAGAGCCACAATGGCGTTAATCAGCGACGGTTTACTAATCGACCGTAAATAAAGCTTGTTTTGATTAGAATCAAAATCCGGGATTAGAATCCGAGACAAAAGAATCTCCAAAAAGGTAATGGACTATCTATGGGCGGGCCATCTTGAATCCCAGCTCATGGTCTGTTTACTGACTAATCATATAGCAGTAGCTTACGACCGTGATCTATCATACACCACTATAAAGACCATAGAACATAAATATAAGTCTTAGTCACAGAAGTGTTGGATTTGATGGGACGTAAATTCATGAGGGGCCTATATCTGTATACAGTATGTATTCATTGTCAATAAAGATGTCAATGTCAAAGTCAATGCTGTGAACATTAAAGACAAACTTTGCAGATTTATTTTAGCTATACTGTAAATTCTGCTGATGTAAAATAATTTTGTGTGGCAAAAATGCACACCGCACTGTATGTTTATGTGTATAGCTACTGCTTTGGGAAATGTCGACAACACGAAACGATGACATAAAATGTGTCATTTCATGTCATCCGAGCATACTGAATGTACGTCCAATGACAATCATTTTGTGGAGAAATATACACAGAAGACATATAGGGTATTTTCTTATCACACTATTATTGATCTCCTCGCATTATTGATCTCCTCGAACAATATATATGATTTAGATTGAATCTGAACATCATGAATCTGACAAAACAAGGTATAGTAAGTTGTGTTATGTAAAGAAGCTAGTGTAGTAATAATAACACAACTCAGCGAGGCCAGGTGGGTTAATCAGTGCAGGCAAGTCCATCAATGGGGATCTTTAACGTCTATGAGGTGGAACGGACACGTTTCCCTTCCAGCGCCATGCAGACGATCAAGACCGCATCTGTCTCTCCCTCTGTTAGAAAAGCCCCATTCACACTTTGTCGCACGACCGGCGTCACGTGCCGAAAATAACCGACCTACAAGCTCATGCGGTGAGCTTGTAGATCTGTTCTTGAGCAGGAATTATAATACACACAGGCATTATACATATGCGAACGCAGCAAAGACGGCACCGTATAGGCACGATGTGTGTGCATGCGCGACGTTGCGCGTGCGCCCATACCCCCACGGGGTTTGCACACATGGAAACACACACGAATGCACACAGAGTCAGATGGTGCTGTGTGTGTGTGTGTGTGTGTGTGTGTGTGTGTGTGTGTGTGTGTGTGTGTGTGTGTGTGCGTGCGTGTGCGTGCGTGTGCGTGCGTGTGTGTGTGCGTGAGTGTGCGTGTGTGTGTGTGTGTGTGTGTGCGCGTGCGTGTGTGTGTGTGTGTGTGTGTGTGTGTGTGTGTGTGTGTGCGTGCGTGTGCGTGTGCGTGTGTGTGTGTGGTCCCGGGGGAGCAGTGTGGAGAATGCTCTTGGCTGGGTATTTCCAGGGTTTAGCAGACAGTCACAGTTCCCGTCAAAGGGACTCTTTTTTTTTTTTTATAACACGGATGAGCCCCAGCATCCACATTTCGCCCACTGTGAAATCGAGGGGATTTGAATAATCTTATTACATCCCATTACAATAACACTAATATGACCCAGTGGCCTCCCAAACGCGCAGTAGTGGGGGAAATTATCAATTTGACCACCCTGCGTGTTTTATTCGCAGACTATAACATGTTTTCTGCTTCAGGGGGTGAAAGAGCATTGGGGATAAACAATGCAACATGAGTGTAAATGAATTAACACTTTGTAGGGTTTTTTTCTTTCATTACAAATAGACCCCCCTCCCCCTGTTCTGAAAATAAACGGTCAAATCAATATCACAGTAATACAAAAACCAAGCCTTTCACACACTGGGGCCTTGATTATACGACGGGTATATATCTTTTTTAAACAGATATTTTTCGATGTCTGTAAAAAAGAAACAAATCCTTTCCACACAACCTTAGCTTAAAAAAAAGTATCTCCGTACGAACGTAAACACTGAAATGCATTGATGAGTTGTCTGCGCATTTACCAACAGAGGCAGATCAGGTATTTTGTCTGTGTTCCATTCGGGAAACCGCTTTAAAATGTTGTTTGACAAATGTTCTTTAATTTTACCACTACTAAAGACGGAAATGGGTCAAAAATTGACCGTTTAGCAAAACCGTTGTTTATGGCGGACATTATACCGCGGACGCCATGGACTAACTGCTATTGGGGGCTGCAGCAGTTGATCAAGCAACAATGCTAAGTTAAGTTGTACAGTAGTCCTACAGCAGCGGTGCCCAACATGTAGATTGCGATCTACCAGTAGATCACAAAGGCTGTGCAGTTATAGACCACATGACATTCCCCTAAAATATATATATAATTAAAAAAATATATATATATTATTATTTTTTGCATCTGCCACTTGAATTAAGGTGACTGATTGACATAAAAAACAAACAAAGTTATACAAGAAAACCCGATTCCATTTCTCCCCCTCTATTTCCCATTCCATCGCTGCTATTACAACGCCCCCTCAGGTACATTTAACTATTTTCAGCAATGGGATAATACATGTTTTGGTGGGTAGATCTTGTTGAACTGGTCATTTTGAAAGTAGCTCAAAAAGTGTGGGCACCCCAGCTGTCCTACAGTATCACGGCTAAACACGAACAATCCGTTTTTTATTCGCCATTAGTTGTTTCCAGGCACATGTTCATTAGTTTGGTAAAACACCTGGTCGCAGAATTCAATTTAATTTTCATTCATCTGGATTCGGCTGGAATCGGCTGGATGAAAATTCAATTGAATTCCGTGCCCGGCGTGGTTTACCAGGCTACATGCTCATTACTCCGTGCCCGGCGTGGTTCACCGGCTACATGCTCATTACAAAAAGCAACAATGGGTATGAGCTGTGACATCAACGCTCCTCCAATAACCCTGCTTTTACATCTTGGTTCCACTGAAACTGAAAAATGCAGTTTTCGCGTGTGGACGAGATGCCCCAAACGTAGAGGAAAATGTCTGTTTGGAGAATACACATTGTTGGGGTGGACAGGGCCCGAGAATTCACCATCATTGTTTGATACAGACAGGCTATTGTCACCTATTTCTGTATGCCCATGGATATGACCTGTCTGTCCGTCCGTCTGTCATGGTGGTCTTCCTGCCT
>NC_136795.1:19480019-19510019 GCF_951216825.1 Electrona antarctica | reverse complement strand
GCCCAGGTTTTTTTTTTTTTTCTCTCTTTTTTCTCTCTCTCTCGCTGCACTGTATCTGCGGCATCTAATGGCTTCTTCTTGGTTCTAATGGGCTACCCCGCGAATCCATTCTCTTACCGCTTCTCTTACTCACGGCCATTAGTGTGTAGAAATCTGCTGTGTTTTTCAGGGGAGTCAGCTAAAATGGCCCGTTAGGTGTGAATGTACACGCCGCGTCCAGGCATTCTCTGTCACTGCACACACGCTAACACACACTAGAATCCTGTGTCCATTTCACTATGTGAGTGTACAGATGGAACCAAATGCACCCTTACTGGTCCATTTGTAGACTCAAAGATTTAACGGTGGCTCCTTCAAGGCAACTGTAGCTGTAGTATAGCATGCAGGCAATAAGAGGGAGAGATTGAGAGAGAGAGAGAGAGAGAGAGAGAGAGAGAGAGAGAGAGAGAGAGAGAGAGAGAGAGAGAGAGAGAGAGAGAGTAGACATTGAATGTCTACTGCCCCAGTGTGAGGGACCGTCACGCTTGCAGTCATTTTGTCACAGCAGCGCGCCACAGTGGCAATGAAGTTGTTGTTGTTGTTGTTTGGCGTTATTCTGTTTGTTTATTTTTAATTGCCCATGCATGAGTGAGTGCACCTGAGCGGGGAGTGGAGAGGGGCTGTCCCCGCGCTGAACGCATGAGGAAAAATTAAGAGGGGGATAGAGAGAGAAAGAGAGAGAGAGAGATCAGAGAGAGAGAGAGAAAGAGAGAGAGAGAGAGAAAGAGAGAGACATGCACAGATACAGAGAGAGAGATCGAGAGAGATATGGGAATGATAGTGGCTCAAGGAGAAAGCATAAAAGAGACAGAGAGACAAGCTTGAAAGCAATGAGAGCAATTTGTATGTGTGTGTGTGTGTATGTGTGTGCGTGCGTGCGTGCGTGCGTGCGTGCGTGCGTGCGTGCGTGCGTGCGTGCACATTTGTTTGTTCCTGTGTGTGTGTGAGACTGTGAGAGAAAGAGAAGGCAGCTGAGAAAATGACAAAAGGAAAGGGAAAGAAAAAATAATTCACAGAGAAATGAGAGGAAATAAATGGCAGCATGAGTGGGAGACAGAGGGGCGAGAGAGATAGGGAGGGAGACTGGGAGAGGGAGAGAGAGAGAGAGAGAGAGAGAGAGAGAGAGAGAGAGAGAGAGAGAGAGAGAGAGAGAGAGAGATTGAATGAAGGAAATTGATAGGAGACTAGAATACTAAAAAGCAGAGTGTGATAGAGAGGGAAGAGAGGGAGAGAGAGGGATAGAAGGAGGGAGGTAGATAGAGGGAGAGAGAGAGGGAGGTAGAGAGGTATCAGGCTGTGGGTTTTTGACTGTCACTCCGCGACATGATTGTCTGTGTCAGGGAGAGATAAGCAGTCCTCACATCCCCCCTGCCCTGGCGTCTTCAAGGCCGTCCAATCAGACCTGAGGAAAACGCGGCGCCGCACGCCCCGGGAGCCACATGAAAGCAGAGACTCCTCGCTATTATTCCAAACACCTCCGCATGTGAAATAACACACATGGGCACTGGAGGGAGAGGGAGGACGGGGCAGAGGGAGGGTGAGGAGAGGAGCAAAGACGAGGCGGAAAAAGAAAGAAAGTATAAGAGAGAGACAGAAAGAGAGAGAGAGAGAGAGAGAGAGAGAGAGAAAGAAAAATAAAGATTAGGGGATTGAATTAGCCTTTCGGATTGGGATTTTTTTTTGACAGCTCCTTTTTAGAAAAGGTTTAGAAGGCTCACGCTGCCCTTCTGAAGCAGAGGACATCTTTGAAATCCCCGCCTCACCACGACTCTCCCCTCCCTTTCCTATAGCTGGCGTAAAGCTCTCCCATTAGACAGCATTAAGGAGAGGAGATGGAGCGAGGTAGAGGTAGCGCTCCTATTCCCCTCCCTGTAACCCCAACCCCCCTCTCCACACCTCCCTTCAGCTCGGGCAGAGGGGCAGAGGGGCGGGGGGGGGGGGGGGGGGGGTGGGGGTGGGGGTGGTGGATTTAACATCCTTCCCTGTGCTTGGTCGTCTGACTGCTCTGCTCTCTGACTCGAGCCTGATGTACGCTTTGTTGCACGATGGTATCGTGTGCCGGAAACAGAAGATCTACACGCTCTACAATGCCTTTTGTGACATCACCAGAATAGGGTTCATGTGGTTAAGCATCTCCCAATGTGTCATCCGACAGACAGGACACCTGAAGACGACATGCATTAATCCTTCCTCCCTTCACAACGAGCATTAACCTGCAGGACTCACACTGAGATCTGTCGGGGATTACTGGATTAGCAGCTTTGGGCGGGTTTTATTAGGCATTAATAGGATTGATACATTTTCGACTGGGTAAAATCCAAACATGACTCCGGGCCACGATCCCGACGGTGGAAAAGCGAGGCACACATGCAGGGTTCTTCTCATTCTGTTTGAGACTAAAGCAACATAAAGGAAAATCCTACAAGGCGTTTTTGAAGAAGGTTGATCTAAAATTCCAAACACAATCCCTTTGTTAATGCACAGCTTCGGATCCACATATGGAGGACTGATTGTGCAGATCTGAGGGGTATAACAGGGGAGTATTGTATGGGGATAAGAGGCGCTTTAATGAGACAAAAAGCAGCAATGCACGCATCAGGCTCGCATAAAAGAAGACAGACTGTGCCAGGCATCAGTGGCGATCTCCAGTGTGTTCCCAAACAGATCCCCACCACGCGGCGCATCAATTATTCAACATATTTATCTATGCAATTTGACGGCCTCTCCCCCGCTTCTAAAGCTTCGAACAAATTGCGGAAGTGGATAAATTATGGCTCCGGGGGGCGCCCGAGCATGGCTCCAATCACTGGGCTAAGCGAGGCCGCCACTGCCGCCCAAGGGGACCCCGGGCGAAGAAAGAGAGGCGCCGTAAAACCGAATACTTGACCCGTTGGCTCGTCAAAACATGATGAGCCAGGCTCTAAGTGCTTAACAGACACCTCCGCGTCGCCGGAACAAATAAGCAGCACTTTGGTTGGTTGGTTGGTTGGTTTATTTGGGGGGGGTTGGTTTTGTTTCCTTGGTGAAAGAGACAATGACAGCGAATGTCTGCACAACACAGGAGACCTGTGGAGCGTTCACGATGCCAACACACACACACACACATCCCTTCCCCCACGAGTATAGGCGAAAAACACATCGACGCGCACACGCACACACACACACGCACACGCACACACACACACACACACACACGCTTTCCTTCCCCTCCTCTCTCTCTCTCCCTGCCTTGGTTTCCTCTTAGCCGGCATTTGGTGTGACACACGGCAAGGAACGCGGGTAGCCAATTATCAAACAGATGTCAATGTATGCCTTACAATACTAAGGGGAGCCCAATTACCAGACAGATGTTTTGTTTTGCCTTTACCCAGCATCCTCTCTGCTCGTGGTGGTGGGGGGGGGCCTCTAAGGATGACTCAACCCCCCCCCCCCCCCATCACCACCATCACCCCCCACCAACTCTCCCAACACACACAAACACAACCATCCTCCCACCCAAACCATCCTCCCCCTTAATCAAACAAACACACTTAAGTATGCACATGCACGCAAACACACACACACACACACACACACACACACACACACACACACACACACACACACACACACACACACACACACACACACACACACACACACACACACACACACACACACACACACACACACGGGGGGGCAGTCTTCAACATGCCAAATGGAGAGCCTGTGGATGTCAATCAGTAGAAGGTAAGGGGGATCAGCACCAAGGACAGCTCCCACAGGACACACACACACGCACGCACGCACGCACGCACGCACGCACGCACGCACGCACGCACGCACGCACGCACGCACACACACACACACACAAACATCCATTTTTCTCACTCTATAGTCTAAAGTAAAGGGTTAAATTAACACTGAGTCTGTGCTGCTTTACTAAATGGAAGTCTCCCATGTACACACACATACACGCACGCACACACGTTCAACCACTGTGTCTAACAATTTTGGTAATCAACTAGCTATTTCCTCTCTCTGATACGTCCATCTTTCCTAATGGCTTCCCCAAGCCTTCATCCCATCTTTTCATTTCCTCCTCTCCTCTCCTCTCCTCTCCTCTCCTCTCCTCTCCTCTCCTCTCCTCTCCTCTCCTCTCCTCTCCTCTCCTCTGCCCACCACGTGAAACGCTAGAGATGAAAATGTCTTCTTTGCTCCCCTTGATCAATAGGAATTTAATGGACACGGATTGGGTTCAGCAAGTTCATGCTCGCCAACGTGCCTAACTGAAAGCATGCGCACGCCGAGAGGCAGGCAGACCACCCCCCCCACACACCCCCCACCCCCCACACACACACACACCGCATCAGAGACGCACAAAGCCTCAAAAGCAGCTGCTAATTCAATCCAATTGAATTGCAAAATGCTACAAATGCAATCGGATCGAGGCTATCGGCAGCATTTGCCCCCGTAATAATTCACTGATTATTGATTTGCACAGACCACTCGGAGGGGTAAATCCATACAGGAGAAACCTTGAATATTTCATTGACAGCAGGGGATTCTGAGGCTGATCAATTCCCGGGGACATCATATTACAATCTGCCCTGCATGTCAGAGATTGTGCTTCATGGCAGTTTGTGGAGCTATATACAGTATACAGCCACTGGAATACTGAATAAGTGTGAAAATACGACAACGGCTGAAATATTATGAATAAGAAAAAGGCACAGCAGGGCAGGCTGAAGCCTGATTCATAGACTATACTAAGTTGTGTGCCGGTGTCGTGGCTCAGTAAATTGCAGATCTATAAGCTTGCAACGTGTCACGAATGTCACACGTTGTGAGCTTGTATATCTGCTATTTACAGCAGGCAACCAGTAGGCATATAGGCCTAATCTATATAGGCTTGACATCACACACATGCCTCATATGGTGTTATCTGCAACACACATCCCAAAACGGTAGACAAATGAATTCTCCTAAAGGAAAGATGAATATACCAGTAGACCTATAGTATAGGTCCTATACTATACACACCCAAATTAATTTCTGATGAGCTCAATGGCATTTCCCCTGTCTCTGACAGAACCGTCTTCCACATGATAGGTCTATGCAGGTCTTGAAGCATTTGAATCAATACTTTTATTGTTGCTTGTTTCATTTTCTATATGAACCTATAATTTCATATGAATCTAAAATAGATAATTTATGCTATAATGCAGCTGCATGCAACCAATTAGGGGGAAAAAACCCGAACATAAAATAAAAAGACTGTATTACTTCGATGAGGATATTGCTCAAAACATGTAATCACATCTACAATAACATTATTATTATTATTATTATTATTATTTAGGTCTATACAGAACAGGCGTTTTCCCTGTGACTCTACTGGGCTACAAGTCACTGTGCTGAGTGCTGACAGCTGGAGACTTCCACTGAGCAACGCAAAATGTATAAGCAACAAGCTATACCGAGTCACGTCTCCTCCTCTCTTCCAGTGAGTGTGTGCGACTGTGCGTGTATGCGCGTGCGTGCGCGCGCGTGTGCGTGTAAGTGTGCGCTTAATCTGACCTCAGGTTTCCAGATCATAAAAAGGCTCCCGAGCGAGGCGAGTGGCTGAATTTAATAGATAGACAAAATATATAGGCTATAATAAAAGAGAGAGACACAAAAAGGGGAAAGGTAATTTATATATGCTCCTATACTAATACATCCCGCTGTGACGCGGGACTCCGTGAACCTGTTCAGTGGTGTTATGTGATGGCGAGGTTAGCATTATTCTTCACAGAAGAAGCCTAATATCCAAATAATCCAAACATTTACACTTGATGATGCCTGGCTGCCATTAGAACGCACGGTATACTTTAGCGTTAGTCTTTAATACAGGCTATGGCTACTACTCTACTCCATCTCCATCGCACCGTGCGTGCATGTGTCGCTTGTCGAAAAAAGAGCAGATCTACAAGCTTTATAACAGAACTCTCGTCCTCGCGGTAGATCTGCTCCGTTCGTCAAGCGACACCGTCGTAGACCACTACAGGACCAGAGAAGGTAGAAGGTAGGCCTATATATCATTTGCTTTCCACTCACCTCATTGTTAGAAGTGCTGTCAGTTTCTCTCCTCGTGCGTTTACAGACCGACGGACAGCAGCGTTTACTGGCAATAATGTGGAATTCACACCGGGGGAAACGCCCCCCAATAACTATCTTTTCCCCGTTTTGTTTTAATCTCTCTCTCCATCCCGGAGCCGCTCTCCCTTAAAAAAAGAAAAGAAAAGAAAAGAATTGGGAGGGGGGGGGGAGTTCTAAGAAATAGAAAATCCGACTTACTGATACTATACACCCTTTATCCTTCCTTATAGATCGTGGAATGTCAGACTGCTCCTGGCTTCATCTCTCTCTCTCTCTCTCTCTCTCTCACGCGTCGATCTTGTCCTCCCATTGTTGCGAATCAAGCGTGGTCAAAGGGGCGCGGTGGATGCGAGGCATCAGGGAGAGAAAAGGGACTCAGCCTCTCTCTTTCTCTCTGACTCTCTGACTCTCTCTCTCTCTCTCTCTCTCTCTCTCGCTCTCTCTCTCTCTCATCATCGTGATGGTTATGCATACTGATCCAACACGGTGACAGTTTAACATACATATTTACCCTATACTGTTACAAGAACAAGGCTATGGACAAACATACATTCAACTGATTCAAGGCTTCATGGGGTGTGGAATTGATAGGAAATAAGTAGTTTTTCTGTTGTGAACTACTCCTTTGAACCCCATGTGGTTGAGTGGAATCACTCAGGGCTCTGTGCTAGTGTATTTTCTGTTTTCTGATATCGTGGGGAAAGCTTTCGCTGAAAATAGCCGGTCGGCAAGCTCACAAACACGTCACGCTGAGAGCGTTGTGAGCTTGTTGATCTGCTTTTTTTCTGCAAAATAATAACAATAGCCTATAGGCTATTACGGCTATGAGTTAATTTTGTTTAGGCTATAGTAGGCCGGCCTCTCCTTTACCCTCCTTGGTGCCAAGTGTCAAAATGCCATTAAAGGCTATAATAGCAACAACACCATAAGCACTGTAGCCTCATTAAACAATAGTCTCTAAATAAGGCTCAGGAAATTATTCAAATGTAACCTTCACCAAAGTGTTCAAAACGATAGAGCAGGCCGCGCACCAGAGGGGGCGACGCTAATTAGCGGAGTGGCAGGTAGCCTGGGGAGGCCTACCAGTCTGAGGCGCTTGGCCTCGACATGACCGTTAATTAACTTCTCAAAAAATTACACATGATGATGGCCGTCGCCAATTTACATTCCAGGGCCAGAATGATAGAGGTTTATGGTATTAATTCATCGTGGTCCGTCTCCCACCATGCACACTGCGCTGGCTTTACTGACATATTATGGGAGTATAGCTAGAAGAATTATCTTTGTCCTTAATAAATAAATCCTATATAGGCTGGTTGAACAAAGTCCCCTATAGGGCTCTATATTCTCCCTCTACACCAATGTCTTTGCTGAAAATAGTTATAATGCATTTTGAGCTTGTATAGAGCTACTATTTTCCATGTCTTTTTAAAATGAGTAAAACCTATAGCCTATTTACACTGTCAAATAACTCCATCTGACTCTGACAGCGTAAAAATGGAACCCAAATGGACCCTCCAATTGTTCACTCCCAAGAGTTTTTTTTTAAAACACAGGATTCATGTGTGTAGTGCAAGCCATTGAAAGGAAAGGAAAGCAGCCTGCTGCTTGCCCCATTCGAGAAGAAAGTGTGCGTGCGTGCGTGTGTGCGTGCGTGCGTGCATGCGTGTGTGTGGGCAGGGCAGGCTCCATGACAGCAGCCTCTCAGTGAGTGGCTCTGCAGCCATCCTGTAATCCTGTGTCCCGTGGGATTCCCGGCCGTTGCGTTGCGTTGCGTTGTGTTGTGTTGTGTTGTGTGTCGTACCGCAGACCGCAAGCCGCTCCGCTTGGGATTTCCGCTAGGCCCAAATCTCCCCCAAAAACCTGGCTTCATCCACTGGGGATAACAGCACAGCTCTGTGGCTCCCTGCATGGGCTCGCAGTGGGAAGTATAGTCAGTTGTGGACAGTAACTAACAGTGGTGTAAAGTAACCAAGTACCTTTACTTAAGTCCTGTACTCAAGTACAATTTTGAGGTATTTGTGCTTTACTTGAGTATTACCGAGTATTTCGCATTGTGAGCAGTGCAGGCCTGCTCAACAACACTGGCTGCAGTTCTAGTTAATAATGCTCAGTGTGAATGGCCCTTTAGGCTGCTCAATAGTGGTACCATTTTATCATGAGCATTAGTGAGGAGCAGTTATATGAAGATATGTTTAATATGAGTGAAGTGGTCCTTTAAGGATGCATTTTTGGAGGTGTTATTTGTACTTTTATTTTGAATACGTGACTTGAGTATGTACTTAAGGTCCACTACTGGAAGTAGTATATACTTGCTGTACAGTGGTGTGTTGCGTAATGGACAGGAGGGATATCCACACAGCCCAGAAGGCGCCATTCATCACCTTTTTATTATTTGTCAGACAGCGTTAGGATGCCGGCTTTTATTGGACTTGTGTGACATTGAAGGTGGGCTTAAACTATAGCACTACAACAGAGGAAGTGGGTGGGTGTGAGTATACGCACGTATGCACACGCAAGCACGCACACACACACACACACACACACACACACACACACACACACACACACACACACACACACACACACACACACACACACACACACACACACACACACACACACACACACACACACACACACACACACACAGTAAAACACACACCCTCAGAGTGTATCTGGCCATATGACCAGTATATGCTGATACAGCTGGTTACATAACACTGCTGCATGCCGCTCGTCAATCAGCCAGTGAAATGGGCTAGTTCCATGCAGGACACTGGGATATCATGCTTGACATTTTTTGTATCTATAAAAAAAATCACACCCGTGTGAAGTGAGTGGTGCAACTCTGTGTGGGGGTCTCCGGGGGGGTCTGTGGAAGTTCCAGACCCACAGGAACGCGGCCAGGGTGCCGGCCCAGTCGAGAAATGACAGAGTTACCGTGTGGGGGTCCCCGGGGGTCCCTGGAACATCCAGACCCCCAGGAATGCGGCCAGCGGGCTGGCCCGGTTCGGGCGAGCCGTCCCGCGTCCGAAACGGTCGTGCAATGACAGAGTTACCGTGTGGGGGCATTTTTCACCCGGTGCAAACTGCCAACTGCCTATAAGCGGTAATCCTGGGCGCTACTCCCCATAGACATATAAAGGAGCCCCTTTGGGCTCTGGAGCGTAAAATCCCGAGATTCCTTGCGAAGCCCCGCGGAAGCATGACTGTGCGTCACAGAGCGCATGTTCGGGTCTGATAAGTCCCGGAAAAGATGCGCTGTGATTGGCCAGTAGTCACTTGAGTGGCAGCGTGACGTAGTGTGCCGTCCACTCTTCCGGCGTACCAGTGTAAATTCTTCCGCCCTCCCGTCAACACACATCGCTCCAACGAACTGCAGCAGCCAATGAGGCATCTATTTTTTAAATATCTATGCTACTCTCCCTCTGCCAATTGGGGAGAGCCCCGAACTGAGCTCATGCTTCAATGCATGAGGAGTGAGCAGGCCGCTTCTTATCGCCTGACAACGGGGGAGTTTCCCCAGTAGGACGTAGCGCGTGGAAAGGAACACGTTATTCCAACCAGTTCCTTTCCGACTCCATCAGGCGCCCCGGCTGACCAGGGGGAGGAAGTATAGAAACCAAGATTACTTCATGTTTTTGTGAGGGTACCTACCCTATACGGGACACGGGGAGAACATGCAAACTCCACACAGAAAAAGGCCCTTTCACCGTTATTGGTGTCTTTGATGAGTGCAAGAAAGACAATCTCCCATCTCCCCATGTTTACTGTACACATGTAGATGTCTACGTAACACAAACAGAAAGATCTGCCAATTGATTCCTCCGCAAACACATGCCTGTGTATTTGTCACTGCTGTTGTATCCCTCCTGGCCCACCTGCCAGTGAGGAGCGCTCACATGGAGGTCGTAGCCTTGATCACACTCCTCCTGGCCAACATTCCCTGCTGACAGGTGGTGCCCCAGACCGAGTTCCCTCCCACGAACACGGGCCAATTGTGTTTAGACGCTCGACAAAGCCAGATGAGGTGGTCAGTGGTACTTTGGCACCTGATGAAGATCCACAATCAAAACGTTGTCAGTTAAATAAAAATGTTTGGTGTGCAGGCTCATAGTCCGACGTCCCAATAATCCGACATTACTAATCCTACCCCGAAACCTAACCGCAAGCGGAAGCCTTCGGTGAGTCTTCACTGGCCACGTATGTCGGAATAACTGGATGTCGGACTAACGTGTGCCCACCCCCCTGCAGGCTCTATCCTTTTTGAATGGTCAGTTACTTTACCACTGCACCACTGGAGTAATTTATTTTCTTATATGACTCCTCTTCTTTGTCTGTCATAGAACTAACAAAAAAGACAAAAGAACTCTTATCCGTGTTTCAACTGGCACGAAGGCAAGTAGATAATGACAGGATTAACATTTTGTGGGTGAACTATCCCTTTAATGCACAAGCAAGGTCTCAAAGAGGGGAAATAAGCCATAGGATCTTCTTGTCAATATAGTGTACTAAAGCACAGGCCATGTTAAAGCTACAATCCATATAAGGTTCACGTTAATGTCCATGTTGGCTTGTTCTTGTGGCGTTGTGTCATTGCTTTGAACTTAAGCACAAATTGAAACGGCAGCGTAATGATGTGTGCACAGTGTGGAGGTGTGACTTGTGTCTTATGGAACCAAGCACAGTTTTGTGTTCAACACAGCTATAGGTGCCGTAGGGTAGGCAATCTCCCTCCGAAACACGCACAAATGACTGCTACTAAGATGGCTCTGGGAAGCGAGGTTCTTACAGTATTGAATAATAGGCCTACAGTGTTAATTTATCCATTTGTACAGCCTCAGAGTTAAATTAAATACCATTATGCCCCTTTCCTGTCCTTTTGCTCTCTCCCCCCCTCTCGCTCTTTCTTTCTGCAACCTCCCGACTCTGTTTCTCTTCTCTCTCTCTCTCTCTCTCTCTCTCTCTCTCTCTCTCTCTCTCTCTCTCTTTTGCAGTCTCCTCAGATCCGTTTGGTATGAGCACATTTCTCATTCTTGCACATTTCTCTCTCTCTCTCTCTCTCTGCCTGGCTCCCTCCAGATTGCTGCTTTATTAAACACACTCGCCCCTATCTTTCATTTGCCACTTTCCCCCTTCGTTCTCCCTTACTCACTCCCTGGCTCTGTTTTTCTTATTTATTCTCTCTTTTGCACCCCCCCCCCCCCCCACCACCACCACCACCCATCCCCCCATGTGAGCATGCATGCATGCACATGCACGCACGCACGCACACACCGCATGCACACACCGCATGCACACAGAGGGCATGCATCAATGCAATGCACATCAGTCATTTCTCTGTGCACTTCATCAATCTCTCTCTTCCCTACATGATCTGCTTCTAAGAGGAGGGAGAGAGATCTATACTCTCTCCCCTCTCTCTCTCTCTCTACCTCATCATTCCCTTTCTTCGCTCAATCCCTCGAGCCATGCCATTCTCTGTCTCTCTCTCTCTCTCTCTGTCTCTCTCTCCCTCCCTCTCTCATTTTATCTTTCTCTCTCTTTCCCCGCGCTCCCTCCCTCCATCTGCGTGTGGTGGGACCCAGGGCAGCTATATTTAGCGTCAGGTTAAGCGCTCCTGTCAAAGGTCTGATTTGTATTCTCAGCATGTCTGGCTGACTCGCGGCCCTCACGGCGACGCAAACAAAAGGCCCCCCTAGTTTGAATATGCACCGAGTCCCACTGGCTCACCAATCAAAGAACCCCCTTTCTCTCTCTCTCTCCCTCTGTCGTTCCCTATGCCATGGGCGCCACCTGCTACGTTGGGGGGAGGGGGGGGGGGGGGGGGGGGGTATAGGCGGGGCAGACGGGTAAAGGGTTCACTGTAGAATACTCTCTATGTACAGCAGCCGTATTGGAAAGAAATTGCATGGGCCTCTTCCTCTACTTCCTGCACAGGTGTTACCAATGATACTAACGAAGACTGTGTTTGTGTGTGTGTGTGTGTGTGTGTGTGTGTGTGTGTGTGTGTGTGTGTGTGTGTGTGTGTGTGTGAGTGTGTGCGTGCGTGCGTGCGAGAGTGTACTTTAAAATTAAAGCGTTTGAGAAGCACTATAAGCTACACTAAATGGAACAGAGCCTTCATTAGTATCATTCGTAACACCTGTGAAGTAAGTAGGAAAGGCCAATTTCTTTCGATTCTGAGTTTTCATCCAGAAAGTGAAAAAAAAAAAAGTGTGTGTGTGTGTGTGTGCGCGTGCATGCATGCGTGCGCATGTGCGTGCGCATGCATGCGTGCGCATGTGCGTGCGTGTGTGTGTGTGTGTGTGTGCATGCGTGTGAGATAAACACACAGATACACAAGAGTGTCTTACACTGCCACCATCACTATACTCTGAATGTGTAGGGGGGAAATGGTTGCACCCCCACAGCCCCCCCATGGTCTCCTCCCCGCCACGGGTGACCAGAACATGGGGTGGCACTGAGGGGGGGTTAGTTCCAGGAGGTGAACAGGGAATAGAAACGTCACAGTGAAGTGACAGGAGGAGAGTCAAGTGAAAGACACAAACATTACACATCACTGTACCGTATGACAGCCACAAGCCCTCTGTTGCTATTCAGGGGTCCGGGAGGGTAGCAGAGAGGTGTGAGACCCCCCTGCTGTGTTCCCTGTCCCTGACACAGCCTGCCCGGTCTCATCTGGTCTGTCGGTGGCTTCAGCTCTGGGTGACAGGCTGAAATGGCACCCCACTATACTGCTGTATGTGTCCATGGGGGCCACTCGTCCCCAAATACACATCGACTTCACTTGCAATTTCATCACCTCGGGAGAACACTTTTTTTTCCAGAGGCAGTTTAGTTGTTTGGCCAACTGGCCAAGG
Source organism: Electrona antarctica (assembly GCF_951216825.1). NCBI lineage: Eukaryota > Metazoa > Chordata > Actinopteri > Myctophiformes > Myctophidae > Electrona > Electrona antarctica. The sequence continues at coordinate 19,496,994 of NC_136795.1, read as the reverse complement.
AGGTTTGCACAGAGTATAGGAGAACAGTGACAAGAACGCTGACGGGAAATAGATGACTGGAGAGGGACGTGCAAAGCGGGCGTTGACTGAGTCAAACCTGGACTTTGCGGATGCAGAGTTACAGTTACAGGTTAATCCAGACATACCGATAGTCCGACATACGTGGCCGGTTAAGACTCACCCATGGCTCTGACATACGTGGCCGGTTAAGACATGGCTTCCGCGTGCGGTTAGGGTTAGGTTAGGGGTTAGGGTTAGGTTAGGGGTAGGGTTAGGTTAGGGGTAGGGTGTCAGACTATTGCGTGTCGGACTGTTAGGACGTCAGACCAAAGATATGTGGCCGAGTTACACTTTTATCAACTTAAACCGTACTCCCCCAGGGCTCTATAGGTCTGCTCCCGTTTTTCCCTTTTTGAGCCCACAACGTTTCACATTGCAACACGTTGTGTGCTGGAAAATCTGCAGTTTTCACCCATGCAATGTTCCTCCTGAGCACTAGGGTTCAAATAACCTAGTTCCTTTCCAGTCGTGAATCAGAATCAGAATACATTTTATTGTCTCATCACAGTTTTACAAGTAAAAAAGTGTGTGAAATTCGTTTTTATGTGGGATGCATAGTAAATATTGCTCGGTGCAGGCATTGCCTAGGGGAGGTGGGGGAGGAGGTGGTAATAATTTACGATTCTGTGCCTATCGGTACAACTCCAAATTCGCTGAGATGGCTCTAGTGGCCATCACAATGTCCGGCACGCCTCTGTGCCTGTCGTTGCTCATGCCCACCAGCCTCTGTGCCTCTCGTTGCTCATGCCCACCAGCCTCTGTGCCTCTCGTTGCTCATGCCCACCAGCCTCTGTGCCTCTCGTTGCTCATGCCCACCAGCCTCTGTGCCTCTCGTTGCTCATGCCCACCAGCCTCTGTGCCTCTCGTTGCTCATGCCCACCAGCCTCTGTGCCTCTCGTTGCTCATGCCCACCAGCCTCTGTGCCTCTCGTTGCTCATGCCCACCAGCCACCAGCCTCCGTCATTGGTTTTCTGCCTAACTACTGCTGTAGTCATTTCTCACCGAGTGGGCAGAGTGGCATAAAAAAAATCACACCGGTGAGTGGTGCAACTCCGTGTGGGGGTTCCCGGAACTTCCAGACCCACAGGAACGCGCCCAGTGTGCCGGCCCAGTTCTGGCGAGCCGCCCCGCGTCCGAAACAGTAGAGGGACTGTACTGTATACTGTCACACCCAAAATCATCATAGTTAATATGTTTGTGTGTGTTAGGCTGCACAACAGTGATACTTGGTGGAAACCAACCAAGTGCTATTTTCGTGCTCGGACACAGCCAGGGACACAGCCAGGGACGCAGCCACACACAAAGCTCCGTATTGGAGTGGTTGCACCACTCAAAAAGGCAAACAATTATGCTTAACCTTAAAATAAACAATGCGATAAATCCAAGACACTGGGATTGAAAGGCTAATGCTTAATGGCGACGCCACGGCGCCATGTGGTTTAGCAGGGGCTTGGGGAGTTATTGAATGCGGTCTGCTCATGTGAGAGGCAGTTCCACGCGCGTCACTGAAGGGGGCATCAGCAATTGTGTGTGATATTGGGGAGGAAGGGCCCCTTCGCTTCCCAGTCCGTTCTCATCTCACGAGAAGGAGCGCCTGGTAAAGATAAAGAACTATAGGGTGGGATATCCGTTGCATCTACTTCACACGGAAGCTGTGAAGTAGATGCAACCAACCAATCATGACACGGTTTTCATGCCATGAGAATATAAACAGTTGTAACTTGTGTGGTACTTCCTGTACTTTCACTTATAGGCCCAATCCACACCAATGATTCACCATGCAACTCCAGTTGCATGCAATCATTATCCCCAATGGCAGTTGCAAGGAGACACTTAGCAGTTCTTGCCTAGCATGAGGTTCAAGTGTGTTAAACTGGTCAGGTTCTAGACCCTTCCCTCACTGTGAGGACTAATGAGGAGGCTCTGGGCGTCTCACTTGGCCCCAGTGTGTCACGGTTGAACCACCATGTTTATGACTATTGACTATTGAGAGCAAACAGAGAGATGACCCAACAATATCAACAAAATATGGGATTGCTTGATTTAGCACAAAATAAACCCTCTCATCCGTGAATCATATCAAATTTGTGCTGAGCAATTAACCAACATTTCAGGTGTGGTAAAACAATAATTGACTGACATTGGTTCAGTTCTTCAATTTCAGTTTTGATGCACAAAATGTAATTTGCATACAAAACTTCAATTTCTAGAATATGCTGTATTTGTATACAACAAATCCAGTTTGGGATGAGCAGTCAAACATTTTTGGCAACTGCACCCCTGGCCTGAATTGTATTACTTTATAGCACCTTTTGTCATATTAACAGTAGGCCTACAGTACATAAATATGTAAATATTTCCCTATCTTTTCAAATATACAGTATGTCACGAGGAATACTCGAGAGAATATTTGTTTCCATTATTTAGGCCTACCTGAAAATAACTTACAGTATACTGTACTTTAACCACTTAAACCCCAGCATTCCCATTCTTTGGGGAACATTCACCACAAATAGCCAATTTACATGAAGCCCACAATGCGTCACTTTGTGATGCTTTGTGAGCTTGTACAGTAGATCTGCTACTTTTGGTTAAGAGACTGGTGTACAGGCTGAAAGTTGGTACATTTTTATCAATATTTATCAATATATTTATCAATATCACTTCAGTGGTTAATTAAACCGAAGTATTTGCAGCACACCTGGACTTGCATCAAGGCACCCTGGAATTAAGGAAGGCACCCACTTTGAGAAGCCCTGACGCTCATTACACCAAAATGAACCAACAAAACCAACAGACACATTCCTTGACAGAAGATACAGTTGTGTAAATCATAGGTGGTTTCCTAGATTAAGTGATGATGATGATGATGATCTGTATCCAGCACTTTATTGTGTAAAGTACTTTTTGAAATATTTATTCAGAAAGATGTCTTGTCCATAAAACTAGTATTTTTAATGTAACACTCAACTGGAACAAGCTATACAGAGACTACTGCCACCATTTCTATGGTCTATGCAAAATCACAAATGGGTGCAGCTAAACTTTGTTCAGAAATGTTTAATTATTTTCAAAACTGAACTGAACCCTAAAAGCACTCAGTCAATTAACTTTGAGTGCAGATAAGTGGTGGTAAAGTAAAGTAGAGACATACAAAACAAATGTTCCGGTTGTTTTGTAGACACAGGCCAACTGAGGTACTCGTCTTTATCTCTCCAGATAAATAGCTTCCAAAGTGGGCAAGTCACCAATAAGATAACAAGCAAACTATTCAACATGTTTTCACTTTTCACCTATAATACTTTTCCAAGGTCAGACTACATAACTACTAAAGTTATAGTAGTGGTGTCTGTCTGTCTGTCTGTCTGTCTGTCTGTCTGTCTGTCTGTCTGTCTGTCTGTCTGTCTGTCTGTCTGTCTGTCTGTCTGTCTGTCTGTCTGTCTGTCTGTCTGTCACACCCCTAGCAAGCTTCCCTTGTCTTCACTTTAAGCACACAGCATAAAGCTAGCTTAAGCACAAAGCATAACAATATGGCACACAACCTGCAGACAGTAAACTGAAATGAATGGCAGAAACAGGGTTCAGCTTATGGGGGTGACAGATGGCAAAAAGGGTTGAAATAATGTTCTCGGGTTTTATGTTGGCTGGTTGATTGAGGAAGCCCAGGTGTGTCCAGACTCCACTCCAGGTACGGTACAGAGGGTGTGTTTCGTCCGACGTACTAACAGTCCGACAGGCATTAGTCCGACACCCTACCAAAACCCAAACCCTAAACCTAACCTCAGAGGAAGCCACGGGTTAGTTTCAACCTGCCACGGGTTAGTTTTAACCAGCCAGGCATGTCGGGAGCCACAGGTGAGTTGTAATCGGCCATGGGTTAGTTACAACCGGCCACTCATGTCGGGAGCACCAGTACTGTCGGACTAATGCCTGTCGGACTGTTAGTATGGTATGTCTAACCAACGTATGCACCCCCGGTACGCGCGTGCACACAGAACGCGTGTCCCCCTCGATTCATGAGCCAAGTAAATGGAACCCCAAATGGCTACTTTGCATAACAGGATTACAAGAGAGTGTGTAAATCCTCACACCTCACATACAATGGTAAGCAACACAGCATTTTGGCTTCAGTAGGGTGCCACTGCCATCTGTATGCAACAATTTTTCCCCAGCCACCTTCGAAGCAGAAGAGGGAAATACTCATTCAAAGCAAACTTTTAGTTTCAGCTCCTATAATTCACTCAAGTTCCCTCAGCCTTGAGAAGATTGACAAAGACTAAAACTATAAGCTAATTTCCTAGACAAACATGTTTCCTACTTCTATTTATGCACCCATATTAAGTCATATTAATCACATGATACATTATGTAGACATGTGCATGTGACATCATTAAAATACTGTTCTCCCGAGAAAATAATAATTATATATACACACAACTGCTCCACTTTACCCTACAATCAACATGGGCAATGAAAACACTCAGAGAGGGTTAAAACACAACAGCTATAGACCTGGTGGGTGTATTGCTGAGTACCCCAGGGGGAGTGCAGTGTCAAGTGTGAAGTCCATCGAATGACAGGTTTTGCACAACACTGCAAGCAGCCACACTGTACCACTCTGAACTGCACGCACTCCAAACAGCCATGCTATAGCTAATATTTTGACCGTTAAGTACTAGCTATCGCCTAGCTATTCTGTTGTAATGTTGCCATGCCCATGTCCAACAGCGGAAAGTCCTTGGTCTGAGTGAGAAAGCTATATGGAAGAGAGGTACAGGCCTCTATCTTCCCCCAGCAGCATGAATGGGACTCATTCACTTCCAATCAATCACATTCAGGGGACTGCCTTAAAAAAATGGAAATGCCAGTTTCGTCTCGGGAAGGAAAGAATGATTCTTCCAAAGTTTTTTCATAACAGTGTTGGATGTCAAACTTCTCTTTGGTCCATTTCTCAGAGTAATGGGCCATGGCACACCCCTACACAGTAAAATCCCTGGTGTTTATTTAAGACAGTGGACAAATTGAACCAAACTCAGAGGGTTTGCAAAACAAATGAGTGTACCTCTGATCATGTACAAATGGAACCAAATGCACCCATAAGAGTTAATTTAACACTGCAGTCCGGGAATGATATTTTATCCTATCTGTAAGTTAGACTATATGTTACAATATATATATCCATTTACACATTTAGACCCTGCAGTGCATGGGTGGGAGTAGGACACCCACGGGCTGACAAATAGCACCGCCCGAAGCTCACAAGCTCCCCCGGGCAAGAGTTTTACTTAAGTAAAAGTGCTAATACTGCAATATAGAAGTACTCTGTTACAAGTAGAAATGTATAGTAAAAGTACAAAGGTATTGACATCAAAATGTACTTAAAGGTTTCATGAGCATTCATTTTCATTTATTTGTATTTTTCGTTTTTCTTTTAGGTTTTATGACCTTAATTACACCCCAAAAAACGGAACTTTGAACATTCAGTGGATTTTCTGTGGTCTGAAGTTTTCTCTGGGGTTTGGAAGCCTTTTGAGCTGCAATGAAAACAGGCAAAACAGTGAAAACAGTGACATCTGCTGGCAAATCCCAATTGAGCTCAGAAAACCTACAAAGTACTCATTGTGCAGAATGTCCCATTTCAAGTTGTCAAATAGCCTCGGTACCCAGGCTTTCATTTTCGTCGGCGCAACAAAAATGAAAGCCTGGAGGAACGCATTGGCCGCTCTAGTCTAGAAGTGGGAGTCAACCCTTCCGAGTGGGCGTCGCTCCAAATTATGTGACGTAGCACTGCACTAGGGGGGGAGAGGAGGGGCCGGGGGTGACTGACAGATCGGTGAGATCCAATCAGGGCGTGCGCAAATCTGTGCCGCGACCTTCTCCTCTAGACCAGAAACCTAACACATTAGCTCAGGCTATAGTTTTCAAATGTATACAAATCTTTTCAAAATAGCAGATCTATAAGCTCACAATGCATCGCAACGCAACACATTGTGAGCTTGTAGATTTTCCAATGATCAAAATGTAGGGCTGAAGTGGTTAATGTATGTTTTGCTATAATAATCAAAATCTACAAAGCAACTAGTAACTAACTAAACGTTTTCAAATAAATATAGTGGAGTAAAATTACAATATTTGGATCGAAGATGTAGTGAAGTAAAAGTAAAAGTATTGGAAATTGGAAATACACAAGTAAAGTATAGCCTAAATACCTCAACATTGTACTTAAGTAAATGTACTTAGTTATTCTACACTACTGGGTCTACTATAAGTCTACTATAAGTACCTGAGTCGAGTCAAACTTATTTAGGGCAACAGATCATTTGAAATGCTGGAAATTCAAATGTATGTGTGTGTGTGTGCGTGTGTGTGTGTGTGTGCGTGCGTGCGTGCGTGCGTGTGTGCGTGCGTGCGTGCGTGCGTGCGTGTGTGGGCAGTGTACCTACCTATGTTATAATTTGGCATTCTCATGAATAAATGTTACATGCATTTTGGAAATTGGTGCTTGAGCAGCTCAATCTGCCCCACTCCCACATGAACCATACTCAAGGCTGTGCTATTAGGAGTGGAAGAATCCAACCTGGCAAACTCACCCAAGCTCTGTATAAACAAGAGGGACACTTATGTAATCAATATACACTTCATATTATATTTAACAGCAGAAAGGCTTCCAGAGCATTGAAAATAGATTACATTTACATTGTACATTTGACAGGCCAATATTGGACCAGATACGGTCCAAGTACTTCCTACAAGCAACTTCCTCCACTTGTTATGTCACCCAAGGACGGATTAGCCATTGGGCCTGTGGGGCCGTGGCCCAGGGGCCCTTGATTGTCAGGGGACCCATCCATCCATCCATCCATCCATCCATCCATCCATCCGTGTCTTCCTTTTCCTGCCCTGTCCGCCCGCCTGTCTCTTTCTCTGCGTCTGTTTTAATTACACGTTCCTCTCTGTCTGTCCATCTCTCTTAAAACTGCTCTTCGGTGTCCAGAGGCCAGGCTCATCCTGTGGCCCACGGCCTGCGACCATAAACATTGACTGACGCTCCCATTTGGAGCTGTCTGGGCACCGGGCCGCTGGGTGTCTTCAGGTTTATGGATATTGACTCCCCTCCTCTGATCCCGTCTTCCTTTTAGTTTGAGACAGCAGCCAGCCAGCAGCCTCAGTCTCTCTGCCCGTCGTGCACTCAGTCACTCCATGCTGGCACCCACACACATCCAGCACATATCAGTGGTTGGAAAGTAACTAAGTACCTTCACTCAAGTACCGTGCTTAACCCATTAAAACCATGAGCATGACTCTACAAATGTCTGTTATGTTTCTATATCAGTGGTTCTCAAACTTCGGTGTAGATTAAAATTACTTACTTACAATTTACATAATTCTCTTCGTTCCCGGTAGAACATAAGGCTGCTTCCATCTGGTCATCCTGGGCAGCATGTTGTGCCTCGCCCCATGTCAGATTTGCCATCTTCAGTTCTGAGGTCACAGTTCTCCGCCAGGTTGTTTTTGCCCTCCCTTGTATCCTCTTTCCAGGTGGTCTAAACAGACATTAAGCAATTAAGCGCCATTTTGTACTTCTATTCGAAACTTTCTGACCTACAAGTGCACACTGCGCCCTAACTGCGCGTTGTGATCTTGCAGATCGGCTACTTTCTAAATAAAAGTATACTTTAACTTTTGGTACTTTTTGATGAAAGTATAGTACTATTAATACTCAAGTAACATTTTCAATACAAGCCTTTTACAGTATTCAAAACAGACTATTTCAATATTGTGGTATTGCTACTTTTACTAAAACAAAGTCTGAGTAGGTCTTCCACCACTGTCAGATACATACAGGTGTAAGCTAAACACTGGACAGATAATGGAGCAGGAGGTGTTACACGGGGCAGCGACCCCAGTCAGTCACGCTGTCAGTCAGTCAGAAGAAAGTGGTTCCGCCGCCGCCTCCATCAGCCTGTCATGGAAGCTCACAGTCGGTCGTTCCATCATTCAGTCAGTCAGACGCTTTTAGTCGGCTTGTAATGTGCTGCTGGGTGGGGAACCTTATATTTCCAAAACCGTTTTTTCTATTATAATATTTATTATTTGATTATTTAGCCACTTTCCACATGGCATTTCCACAGGATTAAAAATAAATTCAATCATAAGCCATTAAGACTTGGGGCCGATTCTACACATGCCTTCTACTCTAAATCAGTTTTCAAACATTTTCGTGCCAAGGACCCCCTACAACTGAAAATGTTTTGAGCGAGGGACCGCCGGAAGAAAAGATTTGTGTTAACAAAACTCCAAATGATTAAAAAATATTCAAACACAAGATTATTCAAAAATAGCAGATGTACAAGCTGCTATTTTATAAGCACAAAGTGATGCGTGATGTTTTTATATCTGCATGCTATGTTTGAGAACCACTGTCCTAAACCAGTTTGTAACAGTCCTTAACAGTTTTCTTTTCTGAAAAAGCCATGTTATGCTATAGCTACAATCTAAAATGGCACAGATGCTTTGCCGATTTTAATTGTTTTTAAAAAGATAATTAATTTTAAAATGTCTGCTTTATTTCAGAGAGGTCAATGCAGACAGAGAAGAGAGGCATGCAAGACAAGACGGTGTCCGGATTCGAACCCGGGTCTTCGTGACCACAAGGAGCCACCACCTCCACGCTCCATGCTTTAAAAATAGCAAAATGAACAGATCTATCTCACAACCTGTGGCGAGCTTGTACAGATGCTATTTTTGCTGTTCGCCATATGACATAGTATGTCAGATATAGGATAGGATATCTAGCCTTTAAGGCTGAAGTGGCTAAAGAGGAAAGGAAAAAGACCCGTCCATTTGTCTGTCAAGTGGTCGGTCAACGAGTCAGTTAATCAGTCCAGGTTGTGACGAGTCAGTGCTTTCTGTCACATAGATGGATTGGTCCAGTATGGTCCAGTCCGTCACTCCAACAGTAGTCTCTCGAGACAGACTGTTCCAAATGTGCCTTTTTCCTCTTTTTCGTTTTTATGCTGATGGGTTCCCAGATTGCTCCAACAGTGTCTCCTGAGTCCTGAACCCTATAGTTTAGTAGTTTAAACCAAGTGCAAACTAAAACACAGAGGGAAGAATAAATCCAAGATTTAGAATTTTATTGCCAGCCATTTGAGCCAAATAGAACGACAAAAATGGGCAAAAGGCATAATAGTAAAAAACTAAAAACAAAACAACAAACAAACGGCCAAATCTTGAGGCCGAGGTTTAGATTGGCTTTCAGTACAGCTGCAATGTTAGCCAGTTTAACGTTGTTTATTACAATCAGATGGAACTTAATACAATCTTAATACTTACTTAATACAATCAGATGGGACTTGACACTGTTTGGATGCATGGGCTGTCAAGGCCAGAAAGTCGTTTTTTGCCACTCAGTAGGCGGTTCGCGCATAACGTCCGGGTACGATGATGTCACGCGCATAGCCTCCGTTCGCCACAGTCAGACAATCACACACATAAAGATACATTATTCGAAGATGCAGATGGAATACAGTGGGCACTGCAGACATTGTCTCACTGTTCGCATGTGGGGAGATCGGGGTTACGGTGTGCCCTGTGGCTTCTTTTGGTTCTGCCGTGGGGTGGCGATGCCCCGTCCCATAGTACTGGTCTGGTACCTGTGCCAGTTGGTGTGGGCAGAGGTTTGTGGCGTCTCCAGCGCATGGCGGCGGGCTGCAGGGCCACACAGTGTTGACCTCCTCTCGCCAGGGTGGTGACATCCGGGCTAGGGGGTTTTGCTCCCCCATTACTGCATGAGGCTTTTACCACTTGAATATTGTCTTTTATTTTCATTGTTCTGCTTTTTTGTTTCACTGTTTTTGTTCTTTGTATTATTATAAAATCAGACCGGTCTGAAGTGAGTGGTGCTGTACTGTACTGTACTGTACTGTACTGTACTGAGTGTACTGTACTGTACTGAATAAAATATTCTGGACAAGAGGGTTAGTGAGGTCAAAGGTCAGCAGAGACAAGACGAGGACATATGTGCGTCCATATGGACTCACCACGTGAAGCTGCTTCTGCTTGGCTGTACGTGTGTTCCACACAGTGACATACTGTACGTGTGTTCCACATGCTGACATACTCTGGGGGCACGTCCTCGCTGTCCAGTGTGTGTGTGTGTGTGTGACGTCTGTGTGTGTGTGTGTGTAAGTATTACTATACTTGTATAGTAATACTATACGCACGCACGCGCGCACGCACACGCACGCGCACACACACACACACACACACACACACACACACACACACACACACACACACACACACACACACACACACACACACACACACACACACACACACACACACACACACACACACACACACACACACACACACACACACACACACACACACACACACACACGATCCAATCATATAACAACGCAACACTTTGGAGACTGCTTGCTGTATACGCCATCACACGACGGTGTCACTTCATTGCCAAAAGGAGCTAGTAGCCTAAAATGTCCAGATAATGTTTATATGTGGTACAGTATATACTGTATACAGATATATACATTTGGGTTGGGAGCCATGCAGGCTTACAATCATGAAAGACTCTGGTTAGGCAGATGCCGCAGATTAGGCGTACTTTAGGTTTAGGGCTTGGGGTTATGTATTCCCTATATACCATATAGACTTAGCTGTACGGCTCCGGATCCTAAAATGTTGATGTCCTCACAAGTATACGTGATACAAGCATGCGTGCGTGTGTGCGTGTGTGCGTGCGTGCGTGCGTGCGTGCGTGCGTGCGTGCGTGCGTGTGTCAGAGGTGAAGGAGCTGTCATCGGTTAGATCCGCGATAGCGTCACAACAGTGGCAGAAGGCAGACGGGACTGAAAGAGGATCTAATGCCCATCAGTCATGCTCCGGCCCACGCATGACGGTGTCGTACACCCCAAAAATATAGCAGGTCTACAAGCTCACAGTGCGTCGCGTCCGTGACGCACTGTGAGCTTGTAGATCTGCTATCTTCACTGCACGGCACCGGGGCACGACAAAGTATAATGCGGCTCTAGCCGTTCTCAGTCCCTTATGTCATATTTGTGCGTGTGCATGCGCATTGCGCACGTGTGTGTATACAGATGTGTTTGATGGTCTGCACTGTAGGGTTTTGCGTATGTGTGTGTGTAATGTGTATAGGCTACCATACTTAGGCTATGTATATGATGTGGTGAGCATGGCTGTGTTTGTATTTGTCTGTGGGCAATCTGGGCATATAATGTGTTTATGTGAATGTTGCGTATATTGTATCTGAATGTGTGTGTGTGTGTGTGTGTGTGTGTGTGTGTGTGTGTGTGTGTGTGTGTGTGTGTGTGTGTGTGTGTGTGTGTGTGTGTGTGTGTGTGCGCATGCATGCGTGCGTGCGTGCTTGCGTGTGTGTGCCCCAGGTCACTGCCTCTGATGATGTCATGCTATTGATCAGCAGGGCGTCTGGTGTGGGGTTTGGTGTCAGCGCCTGGAGAGAGAGGAGAGGAGAGGAGAGGAGAGGAGAGGAGAGGAGAGGAGAGGAGAGGAGAGGAGAGGAGAGGAGAGGAGAGGAGAGGAGAGGAGAGGAGAGGAGAGGAGCAAGAATGAGAAACAGAGTGAGGGAGAAAGAGGGGAAATAGACATGAGAGGGAAGAGAGAGAGAGAGAGAGAGAGAGAGAGAGAGACGCAGGGGGAGATGAGTAGAAGCTGGAGAGATGGGGGAAATGCAGGGAGATAGAAAGAGCGAGAGAGAAACAGGAAGAGAAGAGAGGGGAGAGGCTATGACGGATTAACGCAGATAAAATGAAAGGGAGGGAGACAAGAAAGGTAGAACAGACAGACAGACAGACAGACAGACAGACAGACAGACAGACAGACACCAGATAGAAATAATGAGAACAGGAGATAGACAGGCAGACAGTGCATGAAGGAACAGAGCTCTCTCTCTCTCAGTGACACACCGCTGAGTGAATCCATCCCTTCAGTGGACACAGGGGACCGGTATAGACGGGGGAGGGGGTGGTACTACCCCCCCGCCCGCCCCCCAGCCTTCATTAAACCACAACTCCTCAACTCCTCGGCCGTGTTTGGGATCGATACGCCTCCCTCCCTCCATTAGTACAGCATTAATGGCCACCTTAAGATACATCATCAATACAGACCACCAGTGTGTTGGGATTCTATTTGATTCTTTCATCTTCTTACATGTAGCAACAGTAGTGTAGCCTGTACGGCCTGATTGGGAACACACATGGAACCCAATTGTACACGCGACGCACGCCGGCGGATTAATCAGACCGTTATCTCAATCTTTTTCACAGAAAAACAAGTGATCGAGTGATAGTGTTTGCGTGCATGTGTGCACGGGTGCGTGCGTGCATGTGTGCACGGGTGCGTGCGTGCATGTGTGCGTGCGTGTGTGTGCGTGTGTGTATGTGTATGTGTATGTGTATGTGTATGTGTGTGTGTGTGTGTGTGTGTGTGTGTGTGTGAAATGTACGTTGAAATGACATTATCGTGTCAGTAACACAAATGCCTCCCATTCAGAAATATTGCTTCTAGCACCCCCCACCTCCCCCGTTGCGATACACTAGGCCTACTACACAGATATTATAAGAATCCCTTTTCATATCGACTAGTTTGACAGATACACGCAACTGGAAGTAATAACCTGAATTGTCAGTGTGTTTCATGCAAACTCTATATAATGCACAGCAACCAAATTGGTGAGAAATTGGGCCTCTTCCAGGTATCAAACGTCTTAATTTCATGGACCCCATAACTCTGAGAGTGTACAAATGGACCTTTACGGCTCCATTTGGTTCCATTTGTAAGGGGCCATTTGGAACCCCTTCAAGGAATCATGAGGGTCCCTGGACCCTAGCCCAAGATTTGAACTCTCGATTTATCGATTCTGACATTTTCAATCTACGAGAGTTCAAAGACTTATAGCCTTGGGTGCATCGAGCGAAACCACCTGCCTCAAAGTAAAACTGAACATGTACAAATGCTAAATCTATGGTGCTTTCCTGGTTGCCCCACCTGTCTGATTATTCTCCAGGAAGGTTTGGAAACCCGGAGGTCCATACGTAGTTTTCGATCCACTGGAATCTGTCATCCATCTTGAATCTGTCCTCCATTACAACTGCGCAACAGTGCCCCTGGCGGCCAGGGTTGCGCAGCCAGTTGCATTCATTTGGGGAGACGAGGACAGATCCAAGATGGATGACAGATTCCGAGACCGAGTGAAACACATTTTTTATCGAAAACTACGGACCTCCGGGTTTCCGAACCTTCCTGGAGAATAATCGGACAGGTGGGCAACCAGGAAAAGCACCTTAGATTTAGCATTTGTACATGTTCAGTGTTACTTTGAGGCAGGTAGTTTCGCTCGACGCACCCAAGGCTATAAGTCTTTGAACTCTCGTAGATTGAAAATGTCAGAATGCACAATATCAGCACCCTGACTCTGTTTGACCAGAGTGGAACACAACCTTAATTAGTGTAATTGGCCCGGAAGTAAGGAATAGGCCCAATGTCTTTTCTGCTTCCTAAATGGTGCAATGGTGTTCCATTGCCTTTAGTCGGAGAATGTTAGTATTGACCGGTGGCTGACCCAACATCCACATTAAATATTTATTGTAAATCTAACAAGTCGGTAAAAAATGTGTAATGTTCGATCGGAACTTTCCTTTTCACTGTAGGTAAAATACAGAAGGTACAGATGTATACTCGGAACTTCTCGACACATCAAGACCAAACGCAATGGCTCAAATACAGTACAGAGTACAGTACAACTACAGCACAGTAGAGTCAGTGCGGTACCAATCTGGGAACCCATTCGGTAAAACTAAATAAAAAAGACACCTGTGTGGGCGCTCTTATCACCATACACCATCTTGGTGTATGGTGATTTGAGTTTTTAACTCAAATCTTTGCTACTGGGAGGGTCCCTGGAACAACATATTTTCAGATGGCCAATGTCTATATATTTGGGGTCCTTGACATGAATATGTTTGAGAACCACTGACATAGAAACATGGGTTTTTCAGAAAACTGTCAGGATTTAAATGTTTTTTTTTGTGGCGTTCGCCTTTATTTTATATTTTTTATGGAGGGACAGACAGTCGGCTGACAGGAAATGGGGAGAGAGATGGGGGGGAAGACATGCAGTAAAGGCCGTCGGGATCGGAAGTCGAACCCGCGGCACACTGCCAGACTGGATTACCAGCCAAGGTGCCTGGACCACTGAGCCATGGCCCAGAACTGTCAGGATTTACAGACATCTTTTAAATTTCGACGGCAGGCCTAAATGGGTTAAACACCAAAAGGGGTTCCCGTCCTGAATGGGTTAAAAGTCCATTAGAGTTTTGTTCAAACATGCAGTAAACAAACATTACATCTCCATAGACTTGGCTGCCATATATTTATCCATGTATCCATCATGCCTTGTGACATCACGTGACATCATGGAGACCCTTTGATCTCCATATATGGATCTGACCTCGTGACATCACGTGACATCATGGAGACCCTTAACGCCTCCATTATATGGTCAAGCCTCATGACATCACACCTCGTGACACGTCACTCCAACATATATGGCCATCTCCATATATGAAGATCACAACACTGACCTCATCTAACCCTGGAGAGAAGACTGGATCATCACCTAGATCTGCATGGAGCCGGCCAGCAACTCTACATTGATCTGACCTCATCAAACCTGTACACTCCAGACACGCTCCACATATGGCCAGTACAGAATTCATTCCATATGTTGATCTGACCCCCCCCCATGCCAAAGCGCCAGCGCTCGCCCAGCAGTCTGCCGTCTGCCGCCACCCAGGCGGATGCGTGCACTAGTGACGGGTTTCTGAACTGCCCACAGTCCTCCTATGAGACACAGATTGAGTACAAACAAACTGTGGCATTTTATCGTGAACATTAGTGAGGACCAATTATATGAAGATAGGTTGAAAAGTGGAGAAGTGTCCTTTAAGCACCAGCTGTATCGCCCAGGTGACGTGAGGTGACGTCACGTGACGGCAGTCCCCTGTGTTTGTGTTTCAACGTTCCCCACAGTGGAACGCAGAAGAAACTCTCAAGAAGGCGGGTGGTGGCGCGGCAGATTTTGATCCCCAAATTGTCATTTAAGGGGCCTTTTCACACAGGAAGCGACCGACAACGAGATGCGAGCTTTCAGGTGTGTGTGTGCAATCTAACAGGACAGGTGTGGCGTGGCCTGTGAAATTGTCACGTTTGTGCCAGCCTCACACACGCTGGCTCGCACGAGTCACGCCTGTGAAAATGTTGAACTTTCTTTCAGCGCGACACAACACATACGCACACTGTGACACTATACTGTATTCGCGCGAGCCGCTCAGTGCGACCCTACACGGTTCCAAACGAGTACGCAGCCGACGTAGGATTGGATGCTAATAAGTCATGCTAGCGCCATGTCCTGTGGGGTGTAGGCCTACTCCTACATCACCATGTCCTGTGGGGTGTATGCCTACTCCATGTCCTGTGGGGTGTAGGCCTACTCCATGTCCTGTCGGGTGTAGGCCTACTCCTACATCAAGCTGCCTCGCTACAGAAACAGGACATAGAGGCCCTATGGGCCGCGGGGCTCGGCAAGGCCTATTTATATTTACGCGAGCGTAGTGTCGCTCGTGGGCGTACAAATGTACCCGGGAAGGCGGTTGGGATTTCAGGAAGTGAGCAGAATCCTAAAAAAGCTTTCTTTCTTTCTTTCTTTCTCTCTCTCTCTCTCTCTCTCTCTCTCTCTCTCTCTCTCTCTCTCTCTCTCTCTCTCCTCTCCTCTCTCTCTCTCTCGGAGTGTTGTTGTTGTTTATGGCTCTGTGTATTATAACCCCTCCGGTGGGCTTTCCCTGGCGTCATGGATGCTGTTGCCGTACACAGCAAGCAGGCGCCTCCTCGCCTCCATCAGGAGGCTGCCGTACACAGGGAGCAGGCGCCTCCTCGCCTCCATCAGGAGGCTGCCGTACACAGCAAGCAGGCGCCTCCTCGCCTCCATCAGGAGGCTGCCGTACACAGGGAGCAGGCGCCTCCTCGCCTCCATCAGGAGGCTGCCGTACACAGGGAGCAGGCGCCTCCTCGCCTCCATCAGGAGGCTGCCGTACACAGCAAGCAGGCGCCTCCTCGCCTCCATCAGGAGGCTGCCGTGCACAGGGAGCAGGTGCCTCCTCGCCTCCATCAGGAGGCTGCCGTACACAGCGAGCAGGCGCCTCCTCGCCTCCATCAGGAGGCTGCCATACACAGGGAGCAGGCGCCTCCTCGCCTCCATCAGGAGGCTGCCGTACACAGCAAGCAGGCGCCTCCTCGCCTCCATCAGGAGGCTGCCGTACAGAGGGAGCAGGCGCCTCCTCGCCTCCATCAGGAGGCTGCCGTACACAGGGAGCAGGCGCCTCCTCGCCTCCATCAGGAGGCTGCCGTACACAGGGAGCAGGCGCCTCCTCGCCTCCATCAGGAGGCTGCCGTACACAGGGAGCAGGCGCCTCCTCGCCTCCATCAGGAGGCTGCCGTACACAGGGAGCAGGCGCCTCCTCGCCTCCATCAGGAGGCTGCCGTACACAGGGAGCAGGCGCCTCCTCGCCTCCATCAGGAGGCTGCCGTACACAGGGAGCAGGCGCCTCCTCGCCTCCATCAAGAGGCTGCCGTACAGGAAGGAGGAGGAGGTGGGCTGAGGAGCTGCGTGGACATGGCCACGTCGTGTTCTGTGTAGGAAGAGAGAGAGAGAGAGAGGAGCCCTCCTCGCCACTGTACAGTTAAATAGCTACTGCTTACGTCAAGGCTCCAGCTCACTCTATGTGTGTGCGTGCGTGCGTGCGTGCGTGCGTGCGTGCGTGCGTGCGTGCGTGCGTGCGTGCGTGCGTGC
>NC_136795.1:19413261-19479819 GCF_951216825.1 Electrona antarctica | reverse complement strand
GCACCCACTGGAATACCCCAAGGACCCCTGGGGGTCCCCAGTCTCCACTTTGAAAACCAATGCTCTAAAGATGGCTATTTGGCAGAGCCATTGATTGGATTGGTCGGTTAATCATCAGTCAATTGGTTGGTCGATCGGTTGGTCAGTCAGGTGGTATTTTGGTCCCGAACAACATAGTTAGAAAACCTCTGCCTGGATGGCCTAGGCAACCCAGAGGATGGCCCCTACTGACCTTGGTGACCTCAACTGTGGCCTTTCCTCTGGTGCCACCTTTAGGCCCAACTTGCACACAAAAGGATTCCAAATCGAATGGGAAGAATGCCATTCAATTTGCATTCACGCTCGCTGGAAGGTGACCTATGATAGAGAGGTCAAAACTCAGGATGAACCCCTAACGATTTGAGCTTCACCAGTGTCTCCCGTTTGGTAGTGATTTGGTTAAACATGGCTGAAGCCCAGCCGGGGAACGCAACAGTGTTCATTTTGTCAACTAAAACCATGACGAAAAATGTTGGTCGACTATGTTTTTTCACAGACGAAAAATAAGAAGTTAGAAACTTCTACTCAGGAATGAATTAATCATTTACTGCAATGCTATTGCATTTAGTTTTTAGCTGTGATATAACAGATTACCTGCACTGTACAACGACATAAAATCTCAGATCACAAACCCCCCAGAAATGAGATACAGTTAAGTATCAACATAGAACCCTTCAGGGCATGAATTATTATAAAAATTAACATACAATCCACAGAAACAAATAGACACTTGTATCTTAAAGCCCTTTAACCCATTTAGAGTAGACTTGAGGACGATTCTACAAATGTCTTCTAAATCCTGACAGTTTTCTGAAAAACCTCATGTTTCTATGTCAGTGGTTCTCAAACATTTTCATATGAAGGACCCACAAAAATATATTAAATTGGCCGCCGACCCCCATCTGAAAATATGTTGTTCCATGGATGGACCCACCAGAAGCAAAGATTTGAGCGCTCTGAAAGAATACCACATTTTCACGATTTTTCAAAAATAGCAGATCCAAGCTCGTAGCGCGGCACTCAGTGCTATGAGCTTGTAGAACTGCTATTTTTCAATAGCTAAAGTATAACATAATGCTAAAAACACCAAAAGGGGTTCCCGTTCAGAATGGGTTAAAACCCTTTAAGATACACAGATATAACATCCCACCCACAGAATCATACATTTACTTAAATAGCAGAGGAGGCTGAGGAAGTGGAGGGAGTTTGAGCTGGACATGAAACCCAGAACAAATTCGGTTTGCAGATCTGTAATGTTCAGGGCTATTTCAGTATGGAACACGTTACCAACTATAATCACGGAAGCAACCAGTAAGGCTAGTTTTAAGAGGCTCCTTAAGAGACACCTGATCAATTACCCTAATTTTAATTTTAATTAACTGACATCATTTAAGGGGATGTCTTGTTTAGTGTTTTTTATTTTTGTGTTGTGTTTTTATTTTCTCTGTATTTTTAATTGAAAAAACTACATTCATAGTATGAATGTAGTTTTTTCAAGATTGCACCTGTGTTATTTTTTATTGTGTTAAATGGTAAATGGTAAATGGTGCATTTATATAGCGCCTTTATCCAAGGCGCTTTACATAGATTGTGCATTACATTCACCCATTCACACACACATTCATACACCGATTGCGGCGGAAGCCATGCAAGGTACCAACCAGCACATTGGGAGCAATTTGGGGTTCAATGTCTTGCCCAAGGACACTTCGACATGTAGACAGGAGGAGCCGGGATTCGAACCGCCGACCCATGGATCATTGGACGACCTGCTCTACCTCCTGAGCCACAGTCGCCCCGTGTTGTGTTATATATATGTATTGTTTGTCATGGACCCCAGGAAGAGTAGCTGCTACTTTGGTGGCAGCTAATGGGGATCCATCTGAATAAAAGAATAAAAGAATAAAAGAAGGAAGTATGAACACAGATCTGCTTAAATAGATCGCCTAAGTGAACCATTAGATTGAGGGCATATGTGTGAATGAGTGGTGGAGACTACTCTTTTTGTTTTTTACGTGTCAGTAATCACTATTCCAATTTGGAAACAAGTAAAAGTCTGGTAATCAAAATTTACTTGAGTAAAGGTATAGCCTACAAAAGTATCGATCAATACAAGCTCACAACGCATCACAGCACGTTGTCAGAGCTTGTAGATCTGCTTTTTTTATGTAGTTAAGTTTAGGGCAGAGGTGGGTAATGCATGTTTTGTAATAAAAATAACTAAAGTGTTAAAATAATTGTAGTGGAGTGAAAAGTACAACATTGGCCTCTGAGTTGTAGTGGAGTAGAAGTAAAAGTATTGGAAATACTCCAGTAAAGTAAAAGTACCTAAAAATGTTACTTAAATATACTTGCACCACTGCCTGATGGTGAAGTAGGATGCATGTAATCCCTGAGTTGTGGTCAGGCGTCATATCATGATGTTTTGGTGGGGTTACAGCCTGTTGTTTCCTCTCACGTTGGACATGTGAGTTGAACCAGCTGTGTGATGCTGATCAGAGATCAGAGGACTGAGTTGCACTGCATGGGAGGAATAACATGGTTTCCCTCATTAGGTGTCACTGTGGTCTCTCATTGTTAGCTACAGGGCTGGATGTTTGTTTGTGAGACGCATGCATCCCTGGACCTCGCCGACTCTCCTGTTGCCTGCTTTCTCCGTGATTTAGTAAACTGCTCCCTGGGCTGCTGAGGCTGGAGGGAGTGATGCTGGCAGGAGAGAAACAGCTCAGAAATGTTTTTTGTTTTGGAATAGCGGTATAATGGATTATTTCATAATGATAGATGGTACATTGTTTTGACTAGCACATTTGGAATGGACAAATGATAGACAATCAATGACCAGTCATAATTATGTTTTGTGTGGTTTTAATTAATTGCGACCATAGGTCGCAATTAACTATATGAAAACCTACATCTCCCGTCCGTCACGCCTTGTGAGTGTGACACGCTCCATATAATATGGCCAATGCAGAATTAATTCCATATGTTGATCTGACCTCATCAAACCCTGTACACTCAAGACATGATCCATACAAGGCCAGACCTCATCAAACCCTGTACACTCAAGACATGATCCATACAAGGCAGACCTCATCAAACCCTGTACACTCAAGACACTGCCCTCGATGCCACCCTTAGATCTTATATGGAGCTGCATGACCTGTTCTGATATTCCATAAACCTGTACACTCAAGACATGCTCCACATACAGTATGGCCAGTACAGAATTCATTCCATATGTTGATCTGACCCCCCATGCCAAAGCGCCAGCGTTTGCCCAGCAGTCTGTATACTATATATATATATATATATATATATCCCCCCCCCCCCCCCTTTTTTTTTTTCTTCCATAGAGTGTAGAGAGACAGGAAACCAAGAGACATGCAACACAGGTCCTCATGCTCACAAGGACCATATGGTCTGTGTACCTACTAAGTCACTGAGCCACCAGGCACCCCTTAATTAATCACTTTTAGTTATGTTTAGGCATGGGTCTGGTTTGATTAATGTCTGTCTGTCTGTCTGTGTCTGTCTGTCTGTCTGTCTGTCTGTCTGTCTGTCTGTCTGTCTGTCTGTCTGTCTGGCCTGCCTGCCTGCCTGCCTGCCTGCCAGCCAATCTCGCAAACTACTGGGCTGATCAGCATCATGCTTGTGCTGCCAGTGCCAGCAGGCCATATTGACCTAAAATTGCCAAGTATTTATTTATTTTATTTGTCAGTGACAAATGACAACTACGTCATGTTTTGTGAATTAGTTATCGCAGAACAATCGTCCCTCCAGCTACTGGATACGTGTCCTGTGTGGAACTAATCAGACGCAAGCTGTCGGATCTAGTTGTAGATCAACACTTGGTCGGGGCCTATTTGTGAGTACCGACCCCTGAACTATACCCAACTGTAATGGTGTGCAAAAATGCACAATAGAACAATGCATCAGAAAGGACTAGAATAACGTGTATTAATCATGGCCGGGTTTCTCAGTGGAAGTGAAGAGAATTGCCTATAGCCTGCAATAGCATTCTATGCAACCCTCTTCACATGCTCCGTCTCATTATGAGTTTTAAAGCACGGTAGCAACATGTGCGCTCACAAATCACGCCTACCTTAAAAAACCCAGAGAGAGAGAGAGAGAGAGAGAGAGGGAGAGAAAGACATAGAGAGAGAGAGAGAGAGAATAACAGTCACTTATTTCTCCTGAGTCTGTGCTCCAAGCTAGTGTTCATGTAACATTCATGTAAATAAAGCATGTTTCGTCGTTTTTACTCCAAATCACGATGGTGTATGAATTAGGTTTATTCCAGAGAAAAAGGACAGCTGGTCTCCCTGCCACCTGTTTCTCTAAATTCCCAAAAATGTATCAGGAAAATAAATATTTAAATCATTATATCTCTACAGAGTAAAAGCGAATGTGCTGTTCTAAACTGCTATTTATGTAGCCTTATGTAGCCTGCTGTAGCTGCCTGCTGTAGCTGTAGCCAGAGACAGAAGTGTCAGGTGGCCTGCCGAAGAGATTGCATTTCCATACACAGGAGTTGACTTCTTTGCTTTCCAAGCTGTCTTGTTTTAAATGGTCATGCAACAGTGTCAGACCATATTATTTTCACCCTCAGCGCTGTATACTTCAGGACCAAAACAAACAAGCAAACAAAAATATTCTTCTGTTTTGTTGACTTCCAAAAAGCCTTTGATTCAATTTGACACTAGCTACGGATCTGCTGTTGGAAAGTGCAAAGTGGTGCTTCACCAAACATTTTGTGGTTACCATCGACAAGAGAGAAAAAATAAAAATGCACAAACGAGTCACCTTTGAACCCACAGCCAGTGTTGGAGATGAAATTCAGTCTCGAGTAAAGTGCTTTTTGAGCATTATTGCAGGTGTCTCTCATTGCCTGTGGCAATAAGTAGCCTATTGGACACTCTCATTGTCCACTGTCATGGTACCGTCATTTTGTGCAGTGGCATAAAGTAACTAAGTACAATTTTAGGTACTTAATTTAATTTAATTTAGGTAAATTATAATGGTACTTACTGGAGTATTTATTTGAAAACTTATGCAACGGGACATTCTGCATGATGAGTACACACCCAGATAAATTATGGATAGTTAGGAACCAAATGCACCCTTATGTGGTTATAACTCTGAGTGTACAAATGGAATCAAAGTACTCCATTAAAGAGTAATGCCTGCTGTGTGTCGCCATCTTCTGGATTAATCCTGCAATTGCATTATTGTCCAGGCGATATTCCTGAGTCTACATTGTCTACAACACCACAATAATTTGTATTTAGAGAAGGTGAAGTACATCTTACTGATAGATGCAGATTCTGTTTAGTAAGAAATCAATGAAGTCAATGTTTGTTTATTTCTCTGTGTTGCAGAAAGGAAAGAAAGAAAGAAAGAAAGAAAGAAAGAAAGAAAGAATTAATGAATGAATACCGGGGGAGAGACAGCGGATTGTTAAAAGGTAAGTACCAAAATATGAACTGGCATACGAAGATGAAATGTAAAAATGTTGTAGGCCTATTTGTGGATTTGGCACCATAGACAAAATACCATTTAGCCCCTTACTGATGCTTATGTTTATGTTTATGTTTATTTATTTGATATGGACATAACAATCACATTGCTCATTGCACAGTTGTACAATTAGTAGATGCATCATTTACAGTGTGTTAGCACATGTGCTAATTTTCACCACTTGTCCACAGGAGACTTTTCTAAAAACTACAGGGACACTATAGTTTAAAAAACACCCAATCAAGTACAAAAGATTATACATTCTAATAATATTTACAGCACAATTACAAAATCCGTTACATAATCTCTAATACAAAAGTAAACATAATCATTCTAATAACCAGTCAGAAGCTATACATGTGAACACAGTTGATTTGATTTCAACCATAGTTTGAGTCCTCTGTAGAACACGTTACCATCAGACTCTAGTTTTAGAGCCGTAGGCAAAGAGTTCCATAAGTTTGCTCCCTTTACTGAGAAGGCAGACTGTCCGAATGAGTTGTTACACCTAGGAACAATACAGTTACCACTTGTTGAGGCTCGTGTGGTTGCTCTACCAGTGGTCGGAAGTCTATCAACCAGTCCAGAGAACAAAGGTGAAACATGACCATGTAAACATTTAAAAAACAATTTGGTAGTAGAAAAAAACACAAAATTGTCAAACGTAAAAAGGTTGTGTTTTTTTAGGATACCACAAAGGTGCCGTCTCATCGGTTTTAGATCCATGATTTTTATAGCCTGTTTGTATATTGATGTTATTGGTTGTAAGACAGTTTTAGAGGATTGTGACCATGTTGTAACGCTGTATGCTAGGTGTGAGAAAATCATAGCATGCATGTACAGTTGTGCAGTTTTAGCTGATAAGTCCCTTCTGATATGACGAAAACAACTCAAATGTGAATGCAATAAGTCACATCCCAATGCAACATGTATGCTGTCATATAATTATTTTCATCATATATCACTACATGCAAAACTAATAAGTGTCTACTAATGTGTACATATATACACACATATACAGTAGGCTACTAAATAAGACAAGCCTAATAATGATTGCTACAAGTAACATTTTAAACAACTGAATGATAGAAATTGCACCAAGTCAATCTGGATAAGAGCATCTGATTCTGTATGTGTATTGTAAAACAGGTAAGTAAGCAACAGCACATGTTTTGCAATGTCATTAGACACTTATCATGGGGGAACAATGTTCAATCTCATTACCTCATTGCTCAGGCATGTCAAATCCCAATCGCTGATGTTGTTGAATTCTCCTTTGTTATTTTATAGAGTATAGAGCTGTGAATGATGAGCCAGTTATTTAGTAGTTAAAGGAGAAATCCAGACCAAAACACATGTACCCTGAATCAGCCTATAATCCTTTCCCAACATATACATGTTGGCCTTGAATTGTTTCATAGATGCCCCCTGTTCTCCATTTCCCCCACCCCTCCCACAGTAAAATGCAGCTAGAATGGTAATCTATAGTTGTCTTCATTCTAATGCAGGTATTTTAGTAGCTTCACAAATCTTCTATTAATAGTGTCCTGGTACTCACATGCACCGTTTGTCACCCTCGAGCTGCCATTCATACAGAACACAGCGGTACTCAACGGGCCTGAAAGGAGAGATAACAGGCAAACATTGATCAAAATAACAATTATTCTACATTGTCTAATAGACAGTGTAGACTTCTTGTAAATTAACTTAAGTAATGCATATTTTCAATAATAATAACTCTTGAGAGTGTAAAATGGACCCGTAAGTGTCCATTTGGTTTCATTTTACACTCACGAGTTAAAGATAAGGGTCCACATGGTTACCAACTCTCCATCATTTAGCTGGGGACCACCTGGAACCCCTTCAAGGACCACTGGTGGTCCCTGGACCACTGGTTGAGAACCACTCTTTGATTATGTTACAAAATAGAGCATTAAGAATTATTTATAAAGAATATTTCAGAGCACACACCAATAGGCTTTTTATGTTAGCAGGCTTTCTGAAAATCATGGATTTAGTTGAATTACGAACATTATTAGTTGTGTTCAGAGTGAAAAACAGATCATTACCAATACAGTTACAGAAGTTATTTGAGTTTAGCTCAGAGGATGAGGACCATTGAAATGTGCACTTCTGTTACAGGTAGGCCTATAAAGTTATGGAATTCTCAAAACCAGGAGTTGAAGAGTTGTACAACAGTGTTTCAGCTTAAGAAAATGTTCAAAAAGGGAAAAAATGTTAAATTATGAATTAGAAGGTTAGATTTCATTTTTCTTTCGTTCTCTCATCTTTGTTTTGTTCTCATGTTGTGCTCTTGTATTTTTTTTTTTGGTTTGTTGTTTGTTTTCTCTCCTTTTTATTTGATGTAATCATGATGAAGTAAAATGAACGGTTAATTGGTAGCAGAGCATCAACGATATTCGATATATAGGGCGCGTTCGGAAATAGCGCACTGAGCGCACTGTGCAATGCAAACTAATAGGAGAGTGCACTCCGGTGCGGTAATTCCGAACGCGCCCCTAGACGCCTTATCAGACGACGTCACACTGATAAGAAACAGCATGCGCGCGCATAAAGGCAGCAGAAGAACACCACCTCTCATAAGATGCAATGGAAAAGTTCTAACTGCACTCACGTGTAAAAAATACCCCATCAAACTTTCAGATGCTGTTTTTCTCCCAGTGTGGAGGAAGAATGATTAGGATTTTTATTGTGATCTCTCGCCCTTGAAATATATAATCCTTGGTTTCTGTTGTGTTTGAACAATAATAGCAATAGGCCTATCTCACAGCCCGCTTTCCACGCCCACTTCCGGTAAATAGTGGTGTCTTTAACATGAGCATTTACACGTTTTTTTCTCTGGAGAATCTAAGTACATTTTCTAATGTAAAAATGTGACAGACCAATATTATTATGAAGCAAACAAGATGGTAAATCAGGTCGAACAGATAGAACAAACCTTACCTTGAGAAAACAAAAGTTGTAGACTTCTTAAATTACCTCGGTTAACATGTAGTGTCTATGGAGTGACGTCACGCTATCACCACTAACCCCGAAAGGGGGCGTATTTAGGGGGGCGGGGAAATTCTGTGAGATAGGCTTATTCTCCAGTCGCTGTCATAAGAACGGGAGGTGCGCTCATGAACACGGCAGCAGAGCCTATTTGTGCACGGCTGCACGCGCACCTGCAGTCCATCAAGTATAATTTATGCTTCGTCCCGCGATGGTGTCGCGCACGCAGACCTCTACGCTCACAACAGTCGCATCTGCGATGCGATGTGAGCTTGTACAGGGGCGGCAGGTTCTTAAAACGTCAGTGGGTGCTCCCCAGCCCCGCCTCCCCCCCACTTTGGGAGTGCCCTCAGGCACTCCCAAAGTTGACCCGCTGAGCTTGTATATCAGCTGTTCTCTGTGCGCAATACTGTTGGGCTTTGAAGTATAAATGTCTCCTAGGGTGCACCTCACTAGCCAACTCACAAGAGGAGGTTGAATGGACTGAAACCAGCGCTCCCCAAAACAACAGGTTTGGAGATCTGTTGGGAATTGATTACATGAAACAGTCACCCGTGCGCCCAGTCCCAATGTTTGTAAACAAATAATGTAAAAAGAAAAAAAGTACAAGGTAAAATGAATATAATCATGTAAAACCATAGCTGAATTGAAATAAATAAATATGAAATGAAATGCAATGACAAAAACAACTGTCATAAAGTATATGTACCTGTATATGAACACAGGGCAAACTGTAAATAAGGGTGTGGACATTTCCCGAAATTCTCTCTGGCCCTGCCCTGGGTGACGGAGACATTTCATCACTATCAGAGAGATGTGAGACTATAAATTGTGGGATGGTGGAAAAGTTTGTTCACAGTGTGATCAGAGTTCTAGGGGATCAGGCGCAACACTTTAGATTTCTTCACGACTTCCGCAAACCCCCACCACATTCTTCAAAATGAACAGAATTATCCTGGGCATTTTTGCAGTTGGACTGCTTTTTATTGATTAGTAGGCCTACAGACAGATTTCAGAATCAATCAACACCAATCAATATTGGTCTCTGTTTAGGCTATTGAGGTTATTCTTAACCCACTTTATATAGGTGATTTAGTTGATGCTTTCAGGTTTAAAAGAATATTATGCTAAACACTACTATATTTGACTATATAGTTGTGTATATTCGTACGTCTCTAAATGTTTTGATGAATTGAAAATGGTGGGCCCTATAAGCTTTATGGTGTCGTCCACTCACTGTTAACAGTTTTTGTATTGAGTTGTACTTGAAATGTACTGTAATTCTGCAAACTGTTAATAAATCAATCAATCAATCAATCACTAGTTTAGAAACAAAAACATTCTAGAATATCTAGTTTCTTTGTAGTTTATGTCTTTCAGATTCCAGTCTGCTCAAAGCTACAAGCATGGCCTATTTATACAGAGCCAGGACCCGTGTTCTGATTTCCAGTGAGAGCTGCAGTGCAAGGTGCCCGTGCCGTTATCAGTATACCTGTAGCTGTTTAAGACATTAAGATAAACGGCTTCTGTCAAGCAAGTTGAAGTTAGGTTAATTTTGTTTTAATGCATCCATGAAGCATTATTGTGTTATTATTAGAGTAATAAGAAATAATAATATCTCAAACTTATATCGATTTTCTGAGTACCCAAAGACGCTTTACATGGGGGGCAAGAGGAAGCAACAAAAATAAAAACTTTATTAGGGGAAAAAACACTAAAGCTAAGCTAAGGAAAAAACATTAAAACAGTGAAAAGAGTTAGCTAGGGAAAGCACTATTGAAGAGGCGGGTTTTGAGGGCGGTTTTGAAGGTGGAGGGTGTATTGTTTAGTTGTTCATGAGTGGAGTGTGAATTGCATATGAGTCATTCCACGAAACCGGTACGATTTGGACTTTTTTTTTTTTTTTTTAATTTGACCGAAAGGTTTTACTTTTCTGAATAGAGCACCGAAGTCTGACGTCACCTTCAGTAGAGGGCACCAACACACAGGTTTATAGGTTTTTTATTTGTATTGAAATCTCCATAGGGCGATTTTATGTCGCTTCATATAAGAACTGTGTTTGAAAAATAAACCGACCACCCCGGCGTTTCTGTCAGGGGAGTGGCTGTGCGTCGTTAATGATGTCCATTCATATTTGATACAGCCAGTTTCTAGAGAAAATGGAATTAATGTGACCGCAAAAGCCTTGAAACTACATATGAATGCAATGTCGCTGAGCATATACGTCACGCCCAGCTGTCAACATATTGCGTTCCTGAGATTCCTCGTTGACGTAAGCTCAGCTGGTGGTGACTCGACTCGTACTAACCACGATACATTATATATCAATACAATAAAAATAAACGTAATTAACGTTCAGTTTCTGTTGTGCGACGGGCTGCGGGCAGAAGCAGCCTACCCGGAAATGTAGTCTCTGGGTTGTTTGGCTCGTTTCTAACGCTTATTTTGTTACTCTTTGGGTATATTTGTACATTTCCACCTTCAGTCGATGCTTCATATCCATATGAGTGAAAAGGCCGGGGTGATCGGTTTATTTTTCAAACACAGTTCTTATATGAAGCGACATAAAATCGCCCTATGGAGATTTCAATACAAATAAAAAACCTATAAACCTGTGTGTTGGTGCCCTCTACTGAAAGTGACGTCAGGACTTCGGTGCTCTATACCCCACAATATTAAGGGCATCTTTAGCTATCAGTAAAACATTGTAAAATAAGGTGTGAGATTGCCTCTTTCTGTATATATAATATAATATAACATTAAAGGGAATAGGCTACATAAACCTTTTAGGAATGTTTTACTATTTTGAAAAACATTTTTACAAGCTCACAGCAAAAATGCCCAAAGAGTTTAGGTATAATAAGGCAAGGTAGGGTATTTTTGGTCTTCATCCAAATAAGTAGCAGAGATTTGCTCAATGAAAACCCTCGCCCTGATAATGTTTAACTTTTTCCTGATGTTATTACGATTAGACGTATTTAAAGAGTGATCTAATGCCCCTATTTTCAGCTTTGAAGGTGACTGAGTGTGTGTGACATGTGTGACAGGACAGATAACACAACACAGTTTGCAATGGGCGTCACTGAGGCTCAGGGCCGTGCAGAGAGCACTAGGGGGGCAGGGGCTCAAACTCCAAAAAAGGGCACATGTGTGGGCGCGCGTAGCGCACGCCGATTTTTGGGGGTGGTCTTTTTGTGGAGTGCTTCCCTTGTGCCATTTCATGTCATTGGACAGTAAAATAAGCAATATGTTCTCATTAGTCTGAAACTAAAACTGACTGATGGCAGATTAAAAGATAATTTATTATGATAGTGGCATTTATCATTACTTGTCAAATGTTCGTCTTGAAGGGCCAATGGCACTTATTGGCCCCCCACACAAGCCCTTATTGGTCCCACACACAAGCCCTTATTGGCCTCCCACATAAGCCCTTATTTGCCCCCCCCACAAGCCCTTATTTGCCCCCCACACAAGCCCTTATTTGCCCCCCACACAAGCCCTTATTGCCCCCCCACACAAACCCTTATTGGCCCCCCACACAAGCCCTTATTTGCCCCCCACATAAGCCCTTTTTGGCCCCCACATAAGCCCTTATTGGCCCCCCACACAAGCCCTTATTTGCCCCCCACATAAGCCCTTATTGGTCCCCCACACAAGCCCTTGTTTTCCCCCCACACAAGCCCTTATTGGCCCCCCACAAGCCCTTATTGGCCCCCCCACATAAGCTCGTATTGGGCCCCCACACCACCCCCCCCCCCCCCCCACACACACACACACACACACACACACATCTCCTTATGTGGCAAATTAAAATAAATAAAAAGTTGTTTTGCCCTTTCCCTAAAAAAAAGGGCAGGTGCTCAAGCCCCCCTAGCCCCCCCCCCCCCCCCCCCCCCCCCTCTGCACGTGCCTGCTGAGGCTGGCACTTAGGTGATTCATAAGACGTCCTGGTACCGCTAGGCACAATGTTATGTACTCTGACTGCTGGCTGGTAAACTCTGCATCCTGGTTCTTATCATCTCTCCACTGTGTACAGTCACATGAGATCTAAATGACCTGACTGCCTTATTGGTTATTGCCTTGTTGGTCCACAATGTGCTTCTACATTTGTTTTTATTGTCTCCACAATAAAAAGGCATGGGGAGAGTATGTTTTGCACTCCGTTCGTGTGTCCGTCCGTCCGTCCATCTATCTGTCCGTGTAGCTAATCTCCAGCACACACTCCCTGGATGCCAACAATGAAAAAAAGAAGGAAAGAAAGAGAAATGATGGCGAATGGGAGGCCGACTGGCCAACCGGGGCCCACCGATCGCCACCGCAGCCCCCAATGACGTGTTTTGACCCAGCGGCGAGGACCGGGGGGCATTTTGTCTCCCTTAGGGGGGCCCGGACTCAAATGGAGCCAGCAACATTTTACTTAAGTCCAGGACTTAGTTACTTTACACCACTGCAAACAGGTCACCCTGGAAACATATCATCATCACAAATGTGTGTGATATTGTTGAATCACTGTTCTTCTAATATAACAACAACAACAACTCTGTGTGTGTGTGTGTGTGTGTGTGTGTGTGTGTGTGTGTGTGTGTGTGTGTGTGTGTGTGTGTGTGTGTGTGTGTGTGTGTCTCACACAGTACATGCCATGGAGTGCTACAAATGTGGCATTGGCCATGATGACCTGTGCAGCGACATCACAGCGATCATAAACCAGACATGTACAGGCAGTGACGTTTGCTACAGTGCTGTTGGAAAAGCAGGTAAGGTTCTGATAAAAGGCCTCGTCGACAGCTGCTTATAGTAACGGTTACCTGGCGACAGGGAATCACCATGCAGTAGGAAGCACTAGACAACAGGAAGAACCTTCCCTGTGTTCCATGATATGGTTGTCTGTGTATATCCATCACATACTGGCGGTTTATCGTTCATGTTTTGATTACAGAGGTTTTCATTTATTCTGTTATTAATAGGCTGACTCAATGGGCCTCGTAATAAAAAAAATATGTTTAACATCCAAATCTGTATGATCTGCATGATCATAAATTGGAGGGGCATGGCCGTTTGGTAATGCCCCTAAACACTTATGTGCAGTTTGTGCCGTGTGCAAAGACTTTGACACATGCCCATGAAATGAATAGATGGACTAAAAACAAAGTCTGTCAGAACTTCAGCACTGCACATAGTAAATAAACTGAAACAAACTATGTTTGTTTTGACGTTTGATTTCTCACTCAAGCATGTCTTCTGAGTCTGTGTCTTTGCCAATCTGATCCAATCATATTTACTGCTATATTCACTTTTGGTGTGTATTTTCTGTACTTTCAACCTGGAGGTCATGCCTATTTTGGGCATGCAAACTGCCTGGTGGGTAGACGGTGGATGGATGGTGAGTGTGTCCTGTATTTACTGTTGGCCTACTGTTCCTCCCACTCTACAGCCGGAGTCGTAGACATCAGCTTGAAGGGGTGCCTACAAAAGACCAAATGCAACAAGACGGAGACGGTGAACTTCCCCGGTACCAAGTCTAAGATCTACCAGCTGAACACAACATGCTGTGAGACTAACCTCTGTAATGCTAATGCAGCCGGCAGACTACCCACAGGACTACCCACAGGACTACCCACAGGCAGGGTGGCTACCCTGCATCCTCTGACCCTGGCCACACTCACCACCATCATCATGGCCAAGATCCTGGTGTGAGGGAATGACATGTGGATGCTCCAAAACACACACACACACACACACACACACACACACACACACACACACACACACACACACACACACACACACACACACACACACACACACACACACACACACACACACACACACACACACACACACACACACACACACACACACACACACACACACACACACACACACACACACACACACACATTGTCTTTGTCAACTCACAGCTGGTTCCCCCATATCTGAAAATTAAAAAGCTCTCCAGCTCCATGTTTGTCCAGTCTAAATTAACTTGTCTTGGAAGGAAGGTTCAGGAAGATTTCATGTACACCTTCTGTACTTTCCAGAACAAATAACGGGTAACTACGGGATATTACAGAATGAAGGGTAACATGGACTATCCACACCAAGCACTGCAGATTATACAAAGTTGCTCTATAGCTCAAGATGATGGCAGAGTCCACACCTCAAATATAATAGTGCTTTGTGTGTGGTGGCCAGTGTCACTTTATACTTTGGTACATAAGATATATGGTACTTGGTCAGTATCATGGTCAGTATCATGGTCAGTGTCATGGTCAGTGGCATGGTCAGTATCATGGTCATGGTCAGTGTCATGGACAGTATCATGGTCAGTACCATGGTCAGTATTGGTCAGTATCATGTCAGTATCATGGTCAGTGTCATGGTCAGTATTGGTCAGTATCATGTCAGTATCATCATGTCAGTATCATGGTCAGTATCATCATGTCAGTATCATGGCCAGTACCGTGGCAGTATCATGGTCAGTACCATGGTCAGTGCCATGGTCAGTATCATGGTCAGTATCATGGTCAGTGTCATGGTCAGTATCATGGTCAGTATCATGGCCAGTACCATGGCAGTATCATGGTCAGTATCATGGTCAGTGTCATGGCCAGTACCATGGCAGTATCATGGTCAGTATCATGGTCAGTGCCATGGTCAGTGTCATGTCAGTATCATGGTCAATATGCTTCCATAACATCTCAACAGTGCCACAGGTAGGACACGCCACATTGATGAAGTAAATTGTTCAAATGTAGCCCAGACATACTTCTATGATGGTCACATTTCTGTATTATAAATTATCTTTTGAGTGGTCTTATTCTAAAAGTTTGACATACTAGATTTCTGATTTCATGAGCTATATGCCATAATCATCTATTCTAGATTAAAACTTTTTTTTAAATATCACTTTATGCAATTAATCTAGAATATTAGGTTTTCTTTAGAGCACATGTATAAATAAAACACAAATACAGTGAATCTTCATACCAAACAAAGTATTACAATTCAAAACAACACAGAGATATGTTTTCTTATTGCAATATCCATTTATTGTTCTCATCAGACAGATCTTTACAAAACAGGATAAATGTGTTTGAACATGCTGCTTCTTTTCATGGATGTCACTCAACTAATGTGCCTTTGCCTTTGTTTCTTAATAGAAATCTTTTTGAACATGGATTACTGTGGAACACAAAGAAAACTGATGGTGTCTTCTTCAGCATAGAGATATGAACATGAAATCCATACTGAACATGTAAACATCTACAGTGGTACTGCTGCGATGATCAGGATGATTTTACACATTGCACATGACATTCATGTTTAGCTTGCCGCTAGGTATGTTTTTGAGAAAATTACATCATGGCAGGCAAGACTATGGCTTTTAAATGTCAAACATTGACAACGTGAGACGCCATGTGTCCGATATAAATACAGTGGGCGCCCGGTCGCGCCCCTCACTTCACACAAGTGTGATTGTTTTTTACAGCTTGACACACACCAAAGGTGTCAGCTAATAGTCTAGAACAGAATGCATCCAATCATCAATATAGATTATAGACAAATCCACGGAGAGGTACCCTGGGTGCGGCCATAGCTGCGGTGTACCATTAAGTGCAGCTTTACACCACAGCACTGAGCTACACCTGGCCCACAGGGCACTGCTCCATAATGGATTCAGCCTCTCACTGATACTGTTCAGCATTATAGCCTGATTTAAAATGTGTCATGTAGGTGTCTGATGTTGGAAATAGCTTGTCTACAAGCTGAGCTGCAGCTCACAGGTCATTCGTGTGTGACATAAAGTTGTACGATGGGGAGAACACTTTGAGCATCTCTCTCTCAACAAGCAACACCATCTTAGATTACGTGTTATCCCTGGGTTGGTTGTACAATGGATGCCACTCGGACATGGTAGGTAGAGCTAATTAAGAAAGGAAACAAAAGGAAACAACACACATATTCCACAAAAACAAAACACCCCATAGTTTTTGGCTGGATGGTCAAACGCACAGAAACTGGTCTTTTTCTTTTGTGTTCTTGTGAGCTTCTCCTACCGACCGACCTGGGTGCGATTGTTTTTATCAACCTAGTGTCAAGAGAGAGAGAGAGAGACTGGTATAGTGGATTATCTTTGTATCTACAGTACACCCACAATACTGCCTGGTTGTATGCATACAGTACCACTGTGGACCAGTGGTACTGTATGCATACAGTACAACTGTGGACCAGTGCTTCTCAACCTGTGGTTCAGGACCCACATGATTTCCACATGGGGGGGGGGGGGTGACAGTGAAATTACAATTTACGGACTTTTAAGACCTTTTTAATACTAAAGAAAGAATGAAAAGAGAGACCATTACTGCATCTAAAGTAAAGTAACCAACTATACAATAAAAAAACTGGTTAAACATTGGCTAAATTGATACATTTAGAGGCAACAATATTGTGAAAATAGCTGATCTACAAGTGAGGCGTTGAGAGCTGCTAATTTCACAATGAAACCAATGTTTCACAATGTGAAACCGAGTCAAACTAAACGTTATGCCTCAACTCCTACAATTCAAGTACTTGTCAGGTTGGGGGTTCCCCAGTCCAAATATAATGTGGGGGTCCCCCACTCCAAAGTTCCAAAGGGTGGGGGGGGGGGGGGGGGGGGGGTATCACGGCCTGAAAAGGTTGAAAACCACTGCTGTAGATAAGTGAGTAAGCCTTGCCAATCCATGTGGACCCATCCTGTTTCTGTAGCGTGAGGCAGCTTGATGTACAAGACAAGACACCCCCTTGGACATGACGCTAGTATGTCCCAGGGGAAATACTAGCGGGAATTAGAAATGTATGTGTTTGGTTGGGCAGCTATCAGAAGAATTCACCACAGCAAAACAACGACAACAAAACAGTGGTTGTGGGTCGGTGATGTTGTGAAGTGAAGCTTACGGGGCCATGTCCACAGGAAGCCTTTTGTTTAACTATTTTAGGTTTTTTTTAGCAGCACTTTGGATATCATGTCCAGAGCTCTACACATGCACTGAGTGAAAAACGCCTGCGAGCGCATCTCTCCTCTGCATAGGAAAGTGTCCCCCAAGGGAATCCCCAGATTATTTGTGGGGGTTCCTAGATGATTAGCTTAGTGTGCACCATAAACAGTAAACTTTTAAGAACTTTTTAATACCAACTTTTTACCTAATAATCAAATATTAGGTAAAAAAGAGGCAAACATTGTGACAATAGCATCACAAGCTCACAACGCTCTATAGGTAGGCCTATATGAGAATGCTGAAACGCCATGCATGGCACCGAGAAGGAGAGCGCTTCCTACTAGCAGTAGGTCTTTGCCATAAAAATACATAACGGCAGAAAAGTGCTAGAAGCCCAGTCAGTATAATAAGTGCTTTCTGTGAACACGGCCCATGTGAGATGTGGTTCAATCTCTCCACTCTCACATGCTTCCATATACAGTACAGTGCATTATACAACATGGTCCATGTCTCCATATACAGTACAGTACAGTACAGTACAGTACAGTACAGTACAGTACAGTACAGTACAGTACAGTACAGTACAGTGCATTATACAACATGGTCCATCATGTCTCTATCCAGTGCTAATTCAGAGTGGTTGTTCTTCATGCACACTTCTTCTTCATCATCATCATCATAATTACAAGGTCATCAAGGTTGGTGATGCGTGTGTAAAAATCATGTTCTCGTTTACAAAATAGAAAGAAAATGTATTTACAAATCCATACAAACGGCTCTCAGTGTAAGAAAAGTGTAAGATACCAGGGGGAAGATAAGGGGTTAATGAGACTGTTTAGGGGAGGTAAGTGTGTGCATGTGTGAGAGAAAGAGAGAGAGAGAGAGAGAGAGAGAGAGAGAGAGAGAGAGCTATGTATGTGTTAAGTTTGATTCTGTGTTTGTGTATATATCACCCAGCAGAGGGAGACATTTCACTGTATGATGACTAAGGCATTGTTTCCCAAACAGAGGGCACATTTTTATGGGTCCCCTTATTTATTTATTTTATTTTAGAAAAACATTCCCAAAAAAATAAAAAAATGAAATGCCTTTTTTTCGGTAATGTCATGAAGACATCACAGAAAAATCAAAGAAATTCCATAAATTAGAAAACAAATGTTTAAGAAGTAGTGAAAATAGCCGATCTACAAGCTTGCATGTACATTTCACAAGCGCTCGTTGTGTGCTTGTAAATCGGCTATTAGTCTGGATCCCGGGCAAACATCTAATCTGTCTTTTGGGTGTCGACCTGAAAAGTTTGGGACCCACTGGACTAAGCAACGAAGAGGAGGTGCTATCACTGACATGGGGGGGGGGGGGGGGGGTCATGGAGAGAGGAGGGCAGAATCAAAGCCATGGGCAGTGTGGACTGGGGACAGAAGGGGTGTGTGCAAATCAAAATTGAGCAAAACTGTCACGCTGTACAACTGCAGCAGCGCTTTATGGCAACCCCACACACACGCACGCACACGCACACACACACACACACACACACACACACACACACACACACACACTCGCCCTTGAAATATATAATCCTTGGTTTCTGTTGTGTTTGAACAATAATAGCAATTCAAAACAGTTGTCCTCAAAACCACACCTCCAGTCGCTGTCATAAGAACGGGAGGTGCGCTCATGAACACGGCAGCAGAGCCTATTTGTGCACAGCTGCACGCGCACCTGCAGTCCATCAAGTATAATTTATGCTTCGTCCCGCGATGGTGTCGCGCACGCAGACCTCTACGCTCACAACAGTCGCATCTGCGATGCGATGTGAGCTTGTACAGGGGCGGCAGGTTCTTAAAACGTCAGTGGGTGCTCCCCAGCCCCGCCTCCCCCCCAGCCCCGCCTCCGCCCCCCCATAAATATGAAATGAAATGAAATGACAAAAACAACTGTCATAAAGTATATGTACCTGTATATGAACACAGGGCAAACTGTAAATAAGGGTGTGGACATTTCCCGAAATTCTCTCTGGCCCTGCCCTGGGTGACGGTGACATTTCATCACTATCAGAGAGATGTGAGACTATAAATTGTGGGATGGTGGAAAAGTTTGTTCACAGTGTGATCAGAGTTCTAGGGGATCAGGCGCAACACTTTAGGTTTCTTCACGACTTCCGCAAACCCCCACCACATTCTTCAAAATGAACAGAATTATCCTGGGCATTTTTGCAGTTGGATTCTGCTTTGAATTGGGTAAGAGGAGAATAAATCAGATGCTATGTTGGTAGCTTCAACAAAGACTGCTTTTTATTGATTAGTAGGCCTACAGACAGATTTCAGAATCAATCAACACCAATCAATATTGGTCTCTGTTTAGGCTATTGAGGTTATTCTTAACCCACTTTATATAGGTGATTTAGTTGATGCTTTCAGGTTTAAAATAATATTATGCTAAACACTACTATATTTGACTATATAGTTGTGTATATTCGTACGTCTCTAAATGTTTTGATGAATTGAAAATGGTGGGCCCTATTGTAAACAAGTGTAATGCTTTATGGTGTCGTCCACTCACTGTTAACAGTTTTTGTATTGAGTTGTACTTGAAATGTACTGTAATTCTGCAAACTGTTAATAAATCAATCAATCAATCAATCACTAGTTTAGAAACAAAAACATTCTAGAATATCTAGTTTCTTTGTAGTTTATGTCTTTCAGATTCCAGTCTGCTCAAAGCTACAAGCATGGCCTATTTATACAGAGCCATAAAGAGCCTTCTTTCTTTGTTTAGGACCCGTGTTCAAAATCTGATTTCCAGTGAGAGCTGCAGTGCAAGGTGCCCGTGCCGTTATCAGTATACCTGTAGCTGTTTAAGACATTAAGATAAACGGCTTCTGTCAAGCAAGTTGAAGTTAGGTTAATTTTGTTTTAATGCATCCATGAAGCATTATTGTGTTATTATTAGAGTAATAATGCTTTTTGTTCTTGCCTATTGTAAGTCGCTCTGGATTAAGAGCGTCTGCTAAATGCCTAAATTGTAAATTGTAAATTGTAATAAGAAATAATAATATCTCAAACTTATATCGATTTTTTTGAGTACCCAAAGACGCTTTACATGGGGGGCAAGAGGAAGCAACAAAAATAAAAACTTTATTAGGGGAAAAAACACTAAAGCTAAGCTAAGGAAAAAACATTAAAACAGTGAAAAGAGTTAGCTAGGGAAAGCAATATTGAAGAGGCGGGTTTTGAGGGCGGTTTTGAAGGTGGAGGGTGTATTGTTTAGTTGTTCATGAGTGGAGTGTGAATTGCATATGAGTCATTCCACGAAACCGGTACGATTTGGACTATTTTTTTTTTTTTTTTTGACCGAAAGGTTTTACTTTTCTGAATACCCCACAATATTAAGGGCATCTTTAGCTATCAGTAAAACATTGTAAAATAAGGTGTGAGGTTGCCTCTTTCTGTAGCATGTTATTCAGAAGACTTGTAGAATGTCACTTCCTGTTGGTGATGTCACTGAAGGGCCAGTTAAATTATTGTTATGGAGGGGAGAATGGCTTGTGTAACGGGGTTGAGTGCGATTGGGGGACAGAGCTATATAATGCTATTTTAATGATTAATCATCTATTTATTCAAAAACTAAACATGACCAGCAATAAAGCACCGATAGATGTGAATGGCAAAATGTATGGATTTTTGTACATTTTTAATAGTGATATCTCAAGTCCACTTTCATCGAAGGCCATTGGGGACATGAAAGAATTGACAAAATAGGGGGTGTCTACTGGAAGAAAACAAGATAATTTCTGATATGAAGATAAAGTCCATGTAATTTTTACACAATATTAAAGGGAATAGGCTACATAAACCTTTTAGGAATGTTTTACTATTTTGAAAAACATTTTTACAAGCTCACAGCAAAAATGCCCAAAGAGTTTAGGTATAATAAGGCAAGGTAGGGTATTTTTGGTCTTCATCCAAATAAGTAGCAGAGATTTGCTCAATGAAAACCCTCGCCCTGATAATGTTTAACTTTTTCCTGATGTTATTACGATTAGACGTATTTAAAGAGTGATCTAACGCCCCTATTTTCAGCTTTGAAGGTGACTGAGTGTGTGACATGTGTGACAGGACAGATAACACAACACAGTTTGCAATGGGCGTCACTGAGGCTGGCACTTAGGTGATTCATAAGACGTCCTGGTACCGCTAGGCACAATGTTATGTACTCTGACTGCTGGCTGGTAAACTCTGCATCCTGGTTCTTATCATCTCTCCACTGTGTACAGTCACATGAGATCTAAATGACCTGACTGCCTTATTGGTTATTGCCTTGTTGGTCCACAATGTGCTTCTGCATTTGTTTTTATTGTCTCCACAATAAAAAGGCATGGGGAGAGTATGTTTTGCACTCCGTTCGTGTGTCCGTCCGTCCGTCCATCTATCTGTCCGTGTAGCTAATCTCCAGCACACACTCCCTGGATGCCAACAATGAAAAAAAGAAGGAAAGAAAGAGAAATGATGGCGAATGGGAGGCCGACTGGCCAACCGGGGCCCACCGATCGCCACCGCAGCCCCCAATGACGTGTTTTGACCCAGCGGCGAGGGCCGGGGGGCATTTTGTCTCCCTTAGGGGGGCCCGGACTCAAATGGAGCCAGCAACATTTTACTTAAGTCCAGGACTTAGTTACTTTACACCACTGCAAACAGTACCCCTGGAAACATATCATCATCACAAATGTGTGTGTGATATTGTTGAATCACTGTTCTTCTAATATAACAACAACAACTCAGAGTGTGTGTGTGTGTGTGTGTGTGTGTGTGTGTGTGTGTGTGTGTGTGTGTGTCTCACAGTACATGCCATGGTGTGCTCCAAATGTGGCATTGGCCCTGGTGATGACCTGTGCAGCCTCCTCACAGCGATCACGAACCAGACATGTACAGGCAGTGATGTTTGCTACAGCGCTGTTGGAAAAGCAGGTAAGGTTCTGATAAAAGGCCTCATCGACAGCTGCTTATAGTAACAGGTTATACGGTTACCTGGCGACAGGGAATCACCATGCAGTAGGAAGCACTAGACAACAGGAAGAACCTTCCCTGTGTTCCATGATATGGTTGTCTGTGTATATCCATCACATACTGGCGGTTTATCGTTCATGTTTTGATTACAGAGGTTTTCATTTATTCTGTTATTACAATAG
This sequence comes from Electrona antarctica, assembly GCF_951216825.1. Lineage (NCBI taxonomy): Eukaryota > Metazoa > Chordata > Actinopteri > Myctophiformes > Myctophidae > Electrona > Electrona antarctica. The sequence goes on along the minus strand of NC_136795.1, from coordinate 19,457,088 downwards.
GCTGACTCAATGGGCCTTGTAATATAAAAAATATTTTTAAGGATAAAAATCTTAACATCCAAATCTGTATGATCTGCATGATCATAAATTGGAGGGGCATGGCCGTTTGGTAATGCCCCTAAACACTTATGTGCAGTTTGTGCCGTGTGCAAAGACTTTGACACATGCCCATGAAATGAATAGATGGACTAAAAACAAAGTCTGTCAGAACTTCAGCACTGCACATAGTAAATAAACTGAAACAAACTATGTTTGTTTTGACGTTTGATTTCTCACTCAAGCATGTCTTCTGAGTCTGTGTCTTTGCCAAACTGATCCAATCATATTTACTGCTATATTCACTTTTGGTGTGTATTTTCTGTACTTTCAACCTGGAGGTCATGCCTATTTTGGGCATGCAAACTGCCTGGTGGGTAGACGGTGGATGGACGGTGAGTGTGTCCTGTATTTACTGTTGGCCTACTGTTCCTCCCACTCTACAGCCGGAGTCGTAGACATCAGCTTGAAGGGGTGCCTACAAAAGACCAAATGCAACAAGACGGAGACGGTGACCTTCCCCGGTACCAAGTCTAAGATCTACCAGCTGACCAGAACATGCTGTGAGACTAACCTCTGTAATGCTAATGCAGCCGGCAGACACACAGCCACCCTGCTTCCTCTGACCCTGGCCACACTCACCACCATCATCATGGCCAAGATCCTGGTGTGAGGGAATGACATGCGGATGCTCCAAAACACACACACACACACACACACACACACACACACACACACACACACACACACACACACACACACACACACACACACACACACACACACACACACACACACACACACACACACACACACACACACACACACACACACACACACACACACACACACACACTCATTGTCTTTGTCAACTCACAGCTGGTTCCCCCATATCTGAAAATTAAAAAGCTCTCCAGCTCCATGTTTGTCCAGTCTAAATTAACTTGTCTTGGAAGGAACGTTCAGGAAGGTTTCATGTACACATTCTGTACTTTCCAGAACAAATAAAGGGTAAATACGGGATATTACAGAATGAAGGGTAACATGGACTATCCACACCAAGCACTGCAGATTATACAACTCTGAATATATTGTTATATAAAAGATGCTCTATAGCTCAAGATGATGGCAGAGTCCACACCTCAACTATAACAGTGCTTTGTGTGTGGTGGCCAATGTCACTTTATACTTTGGTACATAAGATATATGGTACTTGGTCAGTATCATGGTCAGTACCATGGCAGTATCATGGTCAGTATCATGTCAGTATATCATGGTCAGTAGCATGGTCAGTGTCATGGTCAGTATCATGTCAGTATCATGTCAGTATATCATGGTCTTATTCTAAAAGTTTGACATACTAGATTTCTGATTTCATGAGCTATATGCCATAATCATCTATTCAAGATTAAAACTTTTTTTCTTTTTTAAATATATCACTTTAAATGCAATTAATCTAGAATATTAAATTCTAGATTAATATTAAGTTTGTGTAAATAAAACACAAATACAGTGAATCTTCATACCAAACAAAGTATTTAACAACACAGAGATATGTTTTCTTATTGCAATATCCATTTATTGTTCTCATCAGACAGATCTTTACAAAACAGAGGATAAATGTGTTTGAACCTCCAGAAATCCCCTGGAGGGAGACAAAATGCTGCTTCTTTTCATGGATGTCACTCAACTAATGTGCCTTTGCCTTTGTTTCTTAATAGAAATCTTTTTGAACATGGATTACTGTGGAACACAAAGAAAACTGATGGTGTCTTCTTCAGCACAGAGATATGAACATGAAATCCATACTGAACATGTAAACATCTACAGTGGTACTGCTGCGATGATCAGGATGATTTTACACATTGCACATGACATTCATGTTTAGCTTGCCGCTAGGTATGCCATTATTGTGCCTTCCTCTTCATTTCCATCAAGGATATTGATGATAATCGTGTATGTTTTTGAGAATATTACATCATATGGCAGGCAAGACTATGGCTTTTAAATGTCAAACATTGACAACGTGAGACGCCATGTGTCCGATATAAATACAGTGGGCGCCCGGTCACGCCCCTCACTTCACACAAGTGTGATTGTTTTTTACAGCTTGACACACACCAAAGGTGTCAGCTAATAGTCTAGAACAGAATGCATCCAATCATCAATATAGATTATAGACAAATCCACGGAGAGGTACCCTGGGTGCGGCCATAGCTGCGGTGTACCATTAAGCGCAGCTTTACACCACAGCACTGAGCTACACCTGGCCCACAGGGCACTGCTCCATAATGGATTCAGCCTCTCACTGATACTGTTCAGCATTATAGCCTGATTTAAAATGTGTCATGTAGGTGTCTGATGTTGGAAATAGCTTGTCTACAAGCTGAGCTGCAGCTCACAGGTCATTTGTGTGTGACATAAAGTTGTACGATGGGGAGAACACTTTGAGCATCTCTCTCTCAACAAGCAACACCATCTTAGATTACGTGTCATCCCTGGGTTGGTTGTACAATGGATGCCACTCGGACATGGTAGGTAGAGCTAATTAAGAAAGGAAACAACACACATATGATATTCCACAAAAAACAAAACACCCCATCGTTTTTGGCTGGATGGTCAAACGCACAGAAACTGGTCTTTTTCTTTTGTGTTCTTGTGAGCTTCTCCTACCGACCGACCTGGGTGCGATTGTTTTTATCATCCTAGTGTCAAGAGAGAGAGAGAGACTGGTATAGTGGATTATCTTTGTATCTACAGTACACCCACAATACTGCCTGGTTGTATGCATACAGTACCACTGTGGACCAGTGGTACTGTATGCATACAGTACAACTGTGGACCAGTGCTTCTCAACCTGTGGTTCAGGACCCACATGATTTCCACATGGGGGGGGGGGGTGACAGTGAAATTACAATTTACGGACTTTTAAGACCTTTTTAATACTAAAAAAATAATGAAAAGAGAGACCATTACTGCATCTAAAGTAACCAACTATACAATAAAATAACTGGTTAAATATTGGCTAAATTGTTAAATTTAGAGGCAACAATATTGTGAAAATAGCTGATCTACAAGCGAGGCGTTGAGAGCTGCTAATTTCACAATGAAACCAATGTTTCACAATGTGAAACCGAGTCAAACTAAACGTTATGCCTCAACTCCTACAATTCAAGTACTTGTCAGGTTGGGGGTTCCCCAGTCCAAATATAATGTGGGGGGTCCCCCACTCCAAAGTTCCAAAGGGTGGGGGGGGTATCACGGCCTGAAAAGGTTGAAAACCACTGCTGTAGATAAGTGAGTAAGCCTTGCCAATCCATGTGGACCCATCCTGTTTCTGTAGCGTGAGGCAGCTTGATGTACAAGACAAGTACACCCCCTTGGACATGACGCTAGTATGTCCCAGGGGAAATACTAGAGGGAATTAGAAATGTATGTGTTTGGGTTGGGCAGCTATCAGAAGAATTCACCACAGCAAAACAACGACAACAAAACAGTGGTTGTGGGTCGGTGATGTTGTGAAGTGAAGCTTACGGGGCCATGTCCACAGGAAGCCTTTTGTTTAACTATTTTAGTTTTTTTTAGCAGCACTTTGGATATCATGTCCAGAGCTCTACACATGCACTGAGCGAAAAACGCCTGCGAGCGCATCTCTAGGTAGGCCTATATGAGAATGCTGAAACGCCATGCATGGCACCGAGAAGGAGAGCGCTTCCTACTAGCAGTAGGTCTTTGCCATAGAAATACATGACGGCAGAAAAGTGCTGGAAGCCCAGTCAGTATAATAAGTGCTTTCTGTGAACACGGCCCATGTGAGATGTGGTTCAATCTCTCCACTCTCACATGCTTCCATATACAGTACAGTGCATTATACAACATGGTCCATGTCTCCATATACAGTACAGTACAGTACAGTGCATTATACAACATGGTCCATGTCTCCATATACAGTACAGTACAGTACAGTGCACTATACAACATGGTCCATGTCTCCATATACAGTACAGTGCATTATACATCATGGTCCATGTCTCCATATACAGTACAGTACAGTGCACTATACAACATGGTCCATGTCTCCATATACAGTACAGTACAGTACAGTACAGTACAGTGCATTATACAACATGGTCCATCATGTCTCTATCCAGTGCTAATTCAGAGTGGTTGTTCTTCATGCACACTGCTTCTTCATCATCATCATCATCATCATCATCATAATTACAAGGTCGGTGATGCGTGTGTAAAAATCATGTTCTCGTTTACAAAATAGAAAGAAAATGTATTTACAAATCCATACAAACGGCTCTCAGTGTAAGAAAAGTGTAAGATACCAGGGGGAAGATAAGGGGTTAATGAGACTGTTTAGGGGAGGTAAGTGTGTGCATGTGTGAGAGAGAGAGAGAGAGAGAGAGAGAGAGAGCTATGTGTGTGTTAAGTTTGATTCTGTGTTTGTGTATATATCACCCAGCAGAGGGAGACATTTCACTGTATGATGACTAAGCCATTGTTTCCCAAACAGAGGGTCGAGACCCATCTGTGGGTTGCGTGCACATTTTTATGGGTCCCCTTATTTATTTATTTTATTTTAGAAAAACATTCCAAAAATAAAGTAAAAAAATGAAATGCCTTTTTTTCGGTAATGTCATGAAGACATCACAGAAAAATCTAAGAAATTCCATAAATTAGAAAACAAATGTTTAAGAAGTAGTGAAAATAGCCGATCTACAAGCTCGCATGTACATTTCACAAGCGCTCGTTGTGTGCTTGTAAATCGGCTATTAGTCTGGGTCCCGGGCAAACGTCCAATCTGTCTTTTGGGTGTCGACCTGAAAAGTTTGGGACCCACTGGACTAAGCAACGAAGAGGAGGTGCTATCACTGACATGGGAGGGGGGGGGGGGGGGTCATGGAGAGAGGAGGGCAGAATCAAAACCATGGGCAGTGTGGACTGGGGACAGAAGGGGTGTGTGCAAATCAAAATTGAGCAAAACTGTCACGCTGTCACAACTGCAGCAGCGCTTTATGGCAACCCCACACACACACACACACACACACACACACACACACACACACACACACACACACACACACACACACACACACACACACACACACACACACACACACACACACACACACACACACACACACACACACACACACACACATATACAGACCAATCAATAAATACATCTATCCATAATCACAATAATTACACGAGGCAGACTCTCACATGTGACAGTCTTTAGCCAGGATTTCTTTTTCTTTTTTTTGTACATGTTGATGTTTCTATCCACTCCAGGCCATTCCCAGGTGAGCTGTGCTGATAACAGGCAATTCTGAAGTACATACATAAAAAAAAAGAACAATGACATAATGACACAAAACCATAGGTAAAGCAAGACTCCCGGGTCCAAAAAGATGTGGCGTTGAAAGAAAGAAAGGTTTAGATATGTTTCGGGTTGATGTATAGCTAAACGCCAGTGTTTAACGTAGCTGGGTGTGGTGGAAACAGCCGTTTCGGTTGTTTTCCAGTGAACGCCACCTGCGCACAACTACGCATGAATATGGAAACATATTCTGGTCTCGACTCGTCTCTCGTTTCCATGAGATCGAAAACAAAGCCTAAAAGATGCAAGCTCATTCAGCGCGTCTGTGCTTTCATCCTGCTAGTCCGCCGACTGATGTGAACCACATCCTTTGATCCTAGTCGACCCCAAGCAGAGCTGACTGGAGCCCCGCTACTCGCCCTGCGTGTGTGAGTGTGCGTGCGAGCGTCCGTGCAAGTGTGTGTGCGTGCGTGAAAGATTCCGAGTTCATGTTCGTGTAATGTGAAAGAAACGCATGTCGTGTCATTCTATGTTGCGTGTCGATTAATAATAATACCATCCTCTCCACTGGTCCGAGATGGCGGCCCTTTTTTTACAGCACAAACTCTGCGATGCGGAGGTGATGTCGCCACGGCCGGCTCCCTCTCTCTCTCTCCGGGAGAAGAGCGTAAACCAGACTGCTGCTTTTGTCCCATAGCATAGCGTGCCGTTGAAGATATTGTGACAGCAATACGTTGGACAAAAAGGAATAGTCACAGAACAAAGAGAAGAACAAAGAGTAGCGACAAAAAAGTGGATAGAAAAACACGGACCTACTGCACCTACAGCACCACTGTAGGGAATGTTCACAGAAAGCCTGAGTTATACTTGGTTTGGACCCAAAATAGCTGATTTACACGTTCTGTAAACTTGAACTTGTAAACGTGTAACTTGTACATCTTGAACTTGTCAAATCTGCTATTTCCGCAACTAAGTATAAATCACTCGTAGCAGTGTAGGGAAGGTTCGCCTTACACTGTAGGGACAGCTCCACTTTTGGGAGCTTGTCGAAGTCACTACCCTTTCCTGGGACAGTCCCAGTAAAGAGAGATAAGTCTCTTTTTTTGTTGATTCCTATCGGTTCCCCGCAGATGTTGGGATTTAGGAGAGGTACAAGGGACTGTGTGTGTGTGTGTGTGTGTGTGTGTGTGTGTGTGTGTGTGTGTGTGTGTGTGTGTGTGTGTGTGTGTGTGTGTGTGTGTGTGTGTGTGTGTCGAAGTCGAGGTCTAGACCTGTGTGGAATACGAGCGGTGGAGCGTGGCGTTCCGTCCGGACGGGTGGGCCGCGCACCGCGGCGAGTGCTGCTGCTGATACTGCTGCTGCTCGCCCCGCAGATCTAGACTCGACTGGAAATGATGGAGCGAGACGGTATGAGGACATCTGGGGCTGCGGGGGGGAACCGATAGGGCTGAGGGTCATGTGATCTCTGTGAACGGAGATCCGCGCGGAGTCTGCTGCGGACAGAGAGGAGTGAAGAAGAAAAGAAAAGAAAAGAAAATAATAACAGAGAGAAAGAGAGATAGAAAGAGAAGGAAGGAAGGCGAGATAAAGAGAGTGAGAGAGAGAGAGAGAGAGAGAGAGAGAGAGGAGGAGTCGGGGGAAAAAAGGGTATAAAGGAGAAAAGTGAAGAACGAATAATCAAGAGAGATGTCCCGAAGAGGTGGGAGGGGGGAAGGCGACAAAAACGATGAGAACGGAGAGATAGATGTAATACGTGTGCGACGAAGAAACAGAAAAATTAAGGAAAAGGGGTGGGGGGGGACATGGAAAGAAGAGCATGAGCACATGAGAGTGGCGGGCTGGTCCCCCAGTTTCGGGTGGGTTGGGTTTAATAGTCAGTTAGAATGGTTGGACATAGGCATTGTAAGGCGGGGCAGAGGCGTGGAGTGACGGATGCTGAGTGGAGAGAGTGAGGAAGAAAGCGAAAAGGGAAGGACAGATCGAGAGGAGGAGGAGGAGGAGAGGCGAGACGGGAGACAGAGGGGGGGGGAAGAGAGCCGTCAAGGGGAGGGTTAGTGAGGGAGACAGACCAGACAAGGACACCAAGGCATTTCATACACGTGTAACATACAGTAGGCCTGTCACAATTATTACAGTATCGCCAAATCGCAATTATTTGAGATAACCGTCTATCGTTTCCATGTTGAAAAATGCCCATACATTCAAAATAGCAGAGATAGCAGATCTGCTATTTCCGTTATTTTGTCCATTTTTTGGAAAGAAAAAAATGTATACACATTATTGAATGTGTCAGTGATTTCTTTGCCTTTTTGGCTTCATAATCATAAATGGCACAGGACAAATAGTTTAAATATACAAACAGAAATACAAATTTTAACGCTCCAATGTTCAATGCAAAAAACACGATTAAATCGTTAATCGCAATCATTTGTGTAATGGTTAACTTAAATGTGAAATCATGACAGCCCTACACGTGTATATAAATGCAAGCAGAATGGTTAACATCCGCACCCCAATCACCCACTGCATTCTTCCAGAAAAGTGTCTAAATGCCCCACTATAGTGGCATAGTTTTTGTGCTGCTGCTGGCGTAGTGATACTGGACACAAACAAATAATTCCATGCGACAGAGGGGTCAAAGTTGATCAAAAGTTGCTCTATATGGTAGAAATAGGTCAACATTATTATAACACTAGTTTTGTGGATTAATTTAAATTTAATGAATGGCCCCCAGACCCCCCAAATGACCGGAAACTATACTTCACCAAAACCAGACCAGAACTCCCACCACAGGAGGAATTCATATTAATTCATCTGAACTAACCCTATACGCACTTTCAACCTTTTTCTGACCTATTTCGGACATGTCGCAAATGGATCAACACTGTCAAAAATAGAGGAAAAAGCAGCTCTACTAGATCACAACATAATGCATTGCGACATGTTGGACTTTGAGCTTGTAGAACAGCTATTTTTGCTATTCATTGTATGATGAAATACAATATAGGGCTTGCATTGTAAATAAGACTAAAACAGTAATGCCCCACTACCAGCCCTTAGAGCAGTGCTTCTCACACTTCTATGTCTCAGGTCACCTCCGTATATAGTAACGTTTTCATGAAAATATGTAAATCTTCCCCCCTAAGATACAGTATGTGTCACGAGAAAAACTTGAGAGAATAATAATTTAATTTCCATTATGACAGATAGAAAATAACTTCACACTTGACATTTAACCACTTGAACCCCAGCATCCCTATTCTGGGGGGAACATTCCCCAAAAATAGCCGCTCTACAAGCTTGCATATCGGCTATGGTTGGTGAAGAGTTGGTGTCGATGGAAAAATAACTTTTCTGCAAGTGCAGTGGTTGCAGTGCAACTCAGGTTGTTTTATTAGGCATACTGTAGATGGTCTAAGTGGTTTAACTGAAGTGATATTGATGTATTCCAAATATTACCAAAGTATTCTGAGGCACCCCTGGACTCGCGTCACGGCACCCTAGGGTTCCACAGCACCCACTTTGAGTACCACTGCCTTAGAGGCTGTTCTGCTCCTTATACCAGCAGCTTTCTATTAAACAGCAGTTTTTCTCTGGGATGATAAATTTACACCTGGAGCGTGCCAGCTATACCATTGAGTCATTTTTAAGAGGTAAGTAACCCTCCCCAATTACAGACATGCGTGTGGCTTTTTAGTGAGCGAGAAGAAGCGTTCCCACCCCAGAGTAAGCACACATTTATCCTGGGATTTATTTTACATTATCACTGTGCATGTTTCTGCTGTTATCAGCCAAAGACAGGGCGTTATGGGGGCATCGAGTCACTGTGTGGAGGGGGGAGGTGCTTAGGGCCTTGGGCATGCAGGACAGGTGAAAGGACATTTGTCTTTACATGGGGACACAGAAAACAGGATGGAGACAAGGACGGGACAGTGCCTGTCTACTAGTGTCCCCACCAGTGTTGCATTGGTCATTGCGCGCAGTGCCATGCCAACATAGTTTACAAAGGCTGCCGCGTGCCGCGTGTATTAACATACTGTAGGAATGAGCCTAGATACATAAATGGTCCTTTGTGTGACCTGTAGTGTAGGTGTTACACGACGTGCGTGTGACGTCTTTAAAGTATAGCATCTCACCAGGGACAGGTTCACCAATGCAACAGTGGTCCCCACCCAAAAAATGTCTTTATCTTTACTTAAAAAGCAAAGGTATTAATACCGCAACGTAGAAATACTCTGTTACAAGTAGACGGAAATACTCCAGTGAAGTAAACATACCTCAAATTTGTATTTTAATACGATTAATTAATAATGTAATTGTAGGCCACCAGCCCGCCCCCTTACCTGAGGCCCACTTAACTTTTCGAGTGGACTCTCCACACAGGGCAGCGTCACCATGGGCATGCCCAGCACGGACTCTGGGCGATGTGGGCGCGCCGCGGGAGGCGGGGGCACCATCTGCTGGAAGTTGTTGATCACGCAGGTCACCTGGGAAAACGTTCAGAAAGAGACATGAGCCAACAGCTAACGTGAAAGAAGCAAAAGTGACCTCCCGTGTTGTGCACTGGTGTCACGCAACCAAAAATAGCAGATCTAGTGTTGTGAGCTATTTCCACCTGTCGTTTTACTATCAAGACATGCACAGAATAAGGACACTATGGGTGGTTAAAAATGTGGTAAAAACGGATGCATCCCAGACAGAGGCTCTTTGCATTTTAACAAGGTTCTTCTTAAAAAAACAAAAAGTCACGATTTGATACCCGAATAGCAACAGTTGACGGACAGGACACTACTAGTGTGGTCCATTTTCTATTATTATCTTTACAAACATTGTAAAGATCATAACGGCATTTCACTTTGTCATGTAATATATGGTGAGCAGTAAAGGGTGCGAGGGAATGTGGGTGTTGAGTGCTTTTTTTTGTAGGCCTAGAATAAAAACAATATACACAGTATATTGCGTTACTTATCCTACATTTTGGAATCTTTTGTTTAGACCAAAAAATGAACGCATCCCCCAAATCCCTCTTATCCTTCACCAGACACCGCCGTCCCTTTCCTGTGACAGTAACAGTGGTGGGATTGGGGCTTGTTTGTTAGTGTGCGCCTCGACGGAGCGGCGCGGTAGTATCTGCTATCTGTGTGCCGGTTATGGTGGGCCAAATGGTCCAGCCCTGGACCCCATCCTCTCTTATAGTCTCACCAGGAACACGGCGATAGAGCCGCCGGTGAAGAAGCCGGCGAGGACGTCCGACCAGTGGTTGCGGTACTCGGCCACTCTGACCACGCCCACCAGCATGGCGAGACACAGCAGGGTGAGGCTGACCGTGGGCTTGGTCAGCCTCGTGCCTTTGGTCCGGAACACCAGAGTCACGTACATCTGAGGACACACACACACACACACACACACACACACACACACACACACACACACACACACACACACACACACACACACACACACACACACACACACACACACACACACACACACACACACACACACACACACACACACACACACACACACACACACACACACACACACACACACACACACAGGGCTGTGTCACGATTATGACATTTTACTTTGACGATGAATTGTCACTCAAATAATTGTGATTAAAGGACCACTTCACCACTTTTCAACCTACCTTCATATATTTGGTCCTCACTAATGTTCATGATAAAATGCCACAATTGTTTTCTACTCAATTTGTGTCTCATAGGAGGGCTGTGGGCAGTTCAGAAACCTGTCCACCAGCGACATCATCGATTGGGAATGCAAGCTAATAGAAACTGCAGACTTTCTATTCCTGAAAAGTTGCAATGCGATAATGGAAGCCATCGTGTATAAAATGGAAGATCTATGCATTCAACAGCACGTAATTTAAAGGATTTACACTACCATGCTTCAAATAGAACCACTAAACAGGACCAACACAGAAAACTCCTCAGTGTTAAATGAAATCTCAGAGTGTAGAAACAGAACCAAATGGACGTGTAAGAAAGAGTCAATTTAGTTCCAGTTTTGCCTAAGACAATGACCTCACATTTGGCATGTAAGTGATGTTTGGATATCCTACCCTGCTGAGAATGCTCTGATGCTGCCTTCAAAATGTGCACCTAGGCAGCATTCTATGCTAACTTAACCTATATAAACCGGGAAAGCATCTGTGTAAGTTTTGCGTTGGCTATTCAAAAATAGCAGATAAGCTCACAGCTTGTACATCTGCTATTTTTTAACATATTTTTAAAATCGTGACGAGATTTGTAGTACAGACCCAGTCTGAATGGGTTGTTAATGGGAGAGACCTTGACTCATTAACATTCCATTTGGACCCCCAGCCCCCAAGTCTCTCTCTTTCTAAACCAGTTGTTCCCAAACTTAACGTTTGCACGGGACTCAAAATAGTGAAAATAGTAGACCTACAAGCTCACAACGTGGTGCAAAATTTTACAAAAAATATTTATGGAAATTATTGAAATTTTAAATTTTATTTATGAAATACTTTTGGAAAATGTAGCTCGTTTTTAAATTATGAAAAGTTAAGATTTAAAAAAAATATATTTTGAATTATACCATATATAGATTTTTTTTTATGTAGGATACAAAAAATATAAATTGGTCCAAATATGGGTCCCGTCGACCCACTGTTTGGGAAACAGTGTTAAACCAACTCAACGACCGAAGCGGACCTCATCTCCTCCATAAGCCCCAGACGTTTACCACGGTGTAGACGGCAGAGTAGACGCTGAGCGCCGCGTCCTTGGAGGGGAAGGACTTGCGGGCGGACATGACGACCAGGGGGTTCCCGGTGCAGGCGCGGCGCTCCGTGATGTACTGCATGGTGGACTGGCAGCCCAGCGCCGTGTAGTTGGGCCGGCACGCCGACAGGAAGTGAGGCGTCTGGTTGCCCGTCACCACCTGGCCCGCGTTGGCGAAGATGGTCGTCGTGAAGAGGCCAAAGGCGTACACACCTGGAGGAGGGAGGGAGAGGCGATTATGAAGTTTTTCAAGGTTTGGTTTTATCACTTCTTCTTGTTGTCGTTTTGTTTTGAAGTGAGCAAATTGGAAACAAGAAATTATTAAATAGTAATAATGTGTCAGGTGAAAGGCGCTGTACCCCGATTTGTATTATTATTTTAGTAACGTGTATGTTTCTGTGTCACAACCTCGCGGCCGCCCTAGTGGGATTGTGACACACACACACACACACACACACAGTACGTCATGGAGTCAGTGATTGTGTTTACCCAGGAATCGTATGATGCGTCTGAGCAGAGGGTTGAAGTAACAGCAGTCGGCCGTGACGATGGTCCTCTCCTGTGTCTCCTCTGCCTTGGTGAAGAATGCACACAGCTCTCCCACCAGGATCTGCACACAGCCACGACACAACACAACACAAGACAACACAGCTTATTGCTCTTTCTGTTAACAGTATCAGCTTTCTTTCTTTTTTTAATGATTTTTTTGTGGTATTCGCCTTTATTTTATATTTTTTATGAAGGGACAGACAGTAGGCTGACAGGAAATGGGGAGAGAGATGGGGGGAAGACATGCAGTAAAGGCCGTCGGGATCGGGAGTCGAACCCGCGGCACACTGCCAGACTGGATTACCAGCCAAGGTGCCTGGACCACTGAGCTGTTGTTGTATCAAGTCAAGTTTAGCAAAAACAACCCAAAGTGCTTCCCTGACCCAAAGTGCTTAATAACACATGTCACAGGTCACTAGTGGCCAGTGGTGTAAAGTAACCAATAGTACAACCACGCAAGCACGTATAGGCCTACTTCTACTCCACTACATCTCAGAGGCAAATGTACGTTCCACTCCACTATAATTATTTTACAGCTTTAGTATGATATCCCATTTACAAAATGTGTCACTCACCACTGATTTAAACAAATATTAATTGTATCGCACGTTTCAATAACCAGGCCATTCAAGGCAAAAAAAAATGTTACAGTATTAAAGAGAACAGCAAATACGTATGTCGCAAGATACGAGAAAAATAATGGAAAAATTGGAGAATATTTACAGTGGAGCACAAGAGAAAAATCAATAACACGGCAATAAAACAGAAAGTCTCAGGTTTTATTGAAAAGAACTGAGAGTTGCAGACCTGCAGTTTTCTGGAAGTTTGTTCCAGGTATGTGAGCAATACAAATTGAACACTGCTTCTCAATTTTAATGCTTCTCAATTTTAACAAATGGAGAATAATAGTTTGTGAATACACAAACTAGAAAGACTGCAGGCAGTACAGTGCATGCAGTATACTTCCGTATACTACTACCTATGCAATTGTTAAGAGATTCCATTTCCACATGTCAGGATAGCTCGGCGCTACTTTTTCGGTAACATGTCATTGTTCCAACCTCCCGTTTCTTAACCAGCCACATAGGTTGCTAAAGGCTCATTCATAGTCTGGATTTTCGGTGGTTAGGTGACCACCGAACTACAACATGACGTCACGAGCCGCGGTGAAGAGCAAACCGCCGCCACCGCTCCAGCCCTTCTCTCTGTTTTTACTCCTCACCGCTCAACGTTATTTCAGCTCCGGTGGTCAGCTCACCACCGGAGCGGTGGTCACCTCACCACCGAAAATCCAGACTATGAATGAGCCTTAACCCTAACCTTAGTCCACGGGCCACGTAGGTTGGACTAACAGGATGTTGGTGCTTGAGACTCATTTCATGGAGTTTCGTGGACTTGAACAGTAATTATATGCATTTCTGTGAGAAGCCACGCACCCTTGTGGGCAATCAATTTGAAAATTGAAACAATTCTTCATTGTCCCACGACAGACCTTTCCACAAGGTTTTATGCAAATGCCGTTGTTATCAGACAAGCGATAATCCCTGTCTAACTTGGCAAAGTTAATTAAAAGAAACAGGTCACCATAACTTAATGAAGCTCAAGAGCTGATTGATTTCCTTTGTGGCCTGTTGGTGCACAACTGCACATACATTATCCTGTAGGCTCATATAGTGCAGCAACCACGGTGGAAAGTAATAAGTACATTTGCTCAAGTAATGTACTTAAGTAACATTTTTAGGTACTTTTACTTTACTGGAGAATTTTCTTATTTTCGATAATTCTACTTCTACTCCATTACATCTCAGAGACAAAAAATAAACTAAGTTTTAAAAATAAACTCTAGTTTTAATAATGCCCACTTTAGCCATAGTTTATACATTTGTTTTATTTGAAAACAAAGCATAATGAGTACTCGTTGGGAAAACTCCCATTCAGGAGGACAGGGTTCGAGTCACTTATTATCTCAAATGGTTTCTACCAGCTTCATAGGAGAAGCATTAGCTATGTGATGACACTGGCAGCTCGTCTACAGCATAACTAGCTATTTTGACGCCGTTGTCCAAACCAATCTAATGCATGCCTTCATCACTGTAGGTTTTCCCTTTGTTAACAACAGCGCTATCGACCGTGACAGAGATGCAAACTCAACGCTTTCCTGACATTCATCGATGTGATTAAAAACAGCCATTACTGGTGTGATGAGAGTGTAATATTTCACTGCTCTTGTTGGTAAAGTGTGTTGCGTAGAGGCCATCGGAAGGTTGGTGAGGTGTGTTGCGTAGAGGGCCGTCAGCAGGTAATTGCGTTCCACTTACACACTGTGATACCATGTGTAAATGTAGATCATTTGTTTTTTTTTATTGATCTCTCTGTGATTCTGTGCATGTAGATAGATGAGGGTGGACTGGCTATAAACTGCACCTGGTTGGCGAGGTATACAACAGCCATGCCCTATTTCATGTTTATTTCCTGTGTATTTGTAGTATCGTTGGCAGTGCATTGCGGTGACTTCACACAGCTGCTCTGTGCTCTGGTATGGGTGCCCGTGGCTCTCCAACACACCAGCTGAAATTACTTTGGCAGGATGAGCTTCTTGATAAGCAGCTAGCTACTAGCTATAGGGTATGAAAAGTGTGACAGTGCATGTGACATTCCGACAGACGGGCACTTATGGTGCCATACCATTTCATCATCGTGTGGGGACCAAATGTCCCCAGTCCCCACAAGTAGCCTATGGTATTCTATAAGTACAGAAATAAGACAACTGTGAGGACAATTTTCCTGGTTCTCACAAGCACAGGTTTACAATAAGAAAAAGATTCAGGTTGGGGTTAGGACAATTAGAGGCTAAGTTTAGGGGTTGGAATTAGAGTTAAACATGATTATTTATACTTAGTTGTGTGCCAGTGTCATACACTGAAATATTGCTGATCTATAAGCTCTACGAGCGTGTAGGTCTGCTACTTTTTGGCTTTAGGCTTACAGTTTAAAAATGGCAGAATTTAAATACATTAAATGTATTTGTTGCGAGACACTCATAAGAAAAACAAATAAACATGAGCAAAACGCAACAACGTGACTGAGAAGAGTTTAACATGATGCTAGACATGTCGCTTCACTTAAAAGAAATCACCTTAAAACATTAAGGGACATTTGACTATCCAACAACTGACACTGACAACACGCCGGCTTAAGTGCTTGTGTATTAACTGCACATTACTCTAAAACGGCACTCAGATTTACAGTAGCAGCAGCTCGACGGAGGCTGGAACACAACGACAGCTTCCTGCCAATTGATTTGCAGTGAGGGATTCGCATTCAGAGAAGAGGTGAAGCTGAGTCTGCAGTTGTTGTTTTTCTCTTGCTTGTTTGCTGCCTGCTCACACCTACTGTATGTAAGGCTCATACAGGCTCTGTACTGTATGTCACCATGTAGTGTTTGTTTCCTGTTACTTTTATAGCTATTTTGTGCCTGCTTTTCAGGCTACCACATACAGCATGCTCTTACAGTGACTCATAACCGAGTTACAAGGACAAATTGAGGGATTTTCACTGTGTATGGTGGCTTCCGTTGAGTTGTGTTCAACAGGAATTTGTAGTGACATGTTGGCAAGAACATTGTCCTACAAGGTTAGTCGTGTCACTGGAAAATGCACAATAGTAGTAGTGTTGGTGAAAATCATGTACAAAAAAGAAAGCATATTCACAAAACAAATAATTTAGTTCCCAGTGTGAGAAAGTGAAAGATAAGAAGGTTACAGCACTTAAATGATTATTTATGTCTTGATGGTCATATAAGACTGGGGTTTCACTTCCATAGCAATGGAAATACTGTCCTTAAATGAGTGTGATCCAGTACAGTAGGCCTACAGTATACAGTACAGTACTATAGGCTATATACAGTACAGTACCAGGGACACTTCCAACTTAACTTAAGGACAGAGACAGGCAGCAATACTGAGAGATTAATTCTGCTTCTGTGATCCTGGCTTTATGGAATTAATAATCCCTTTGAGGAATGGGGGCCCTGCTGCCACCATCGTCCCATGGGGCCCTAGAAGAGTTACACATAATCCTCCACTTAGGAAGTGACTCCGTGGCCATGAGACCCAATGCAACGTTTGTGACAGGATTAGAACAGGTTACTCATGTGTGAAGCACAGACAGAGGAGCCAGGCTGTCACCAGCATCCCATTAGCTGTCATTATATATCCACGATGACACAAGAGAAAGCTACAGACATGTTTTCCGGTCACAATCACGCACATGTGGGTTACAGCAACATACCGTCTCTGTCGGGTGGAAACCTCATACGTCCAAAAACATTAGTACAGGATTCAAATTCGAAAGCATCAAAAGTAGCAGATCGGCAAGCTCAAAACGCGTCGCTTTGCGCCGTGTTTCGAGCCTGCAGATCTGCCACTGTTGATGCTTTTGTGTGATGCTTTAGTGTGATCAAGTAAGGCATTAATTTACGTTTCTGCCCGACAGCAGTGATATGGACCTCATGGAAGGACTGTCAACTGCAAGGTTAACCCTATTTTATGTAGTATGACCATGTCACTTGCCAAAAAAAATGTACCAACCAATGCGACTTTTGATGGTTTATTAAAAGACCTAGGATTTAGAATGTCAAATAAACCTGACCTACATCTTGTGTGTTAATCCTTTTTGACGGAAATGTAATTGCCCCAGAGAGTAGACTATACATAAAGAGTAGACCCAAATATACACAATGCAGACATATTGACATGAGCACACTGCCACTTACTGTACAGTAATAATGAATTGCATTTTTATAGCGCTTTTCCAAGTGCTCAAAGCGCTTTACAATGGTTCATTCATTCATACATTGGGAGGTGAAGCGGCGAACAGTCGACGCCAGCGTCCTCACTTCCCACATTCACACACCAATGGTGGCAAGCTCACACCGACCAACTCATTGGAGGCAATGTAGGGTTCAGTGTCTTGCCCAAGGACACTTCGACATGTGGACAGGAGAAGCCGGGATTCGAACCGCCGACCCAGGGATCATTGGACGACCTGCTCTACCTCCTGAGCCACTGCCACCCAGGAGGGTGGTAAACCATTCATGCCATCGCAATCTTGTGTAACTGCGTCATGTCTTATGCTTACATAGTCTTAGGGATAGCATGCTGAGAAGCCGTTTGCTTGTTGTTGTATTGTGGTCTCACGCTCTACAGAGATGGTTTATTCCGTCTTGAATAAACACTTAACCAATTTTTATAGGAAAGTAGGTTAGAGCTTTCTTCTCCCTCTCTCTCTCTCTGTTTGTAGCATTTCATTTCATGCTTTACACCATACCAAATCCGCTAAAATCCACCAAACAAGGGAAAAGAGGCTGTATACAGAGACCCAGTGTTGATATAACACATTGAGAAACGGACCTGTACACAGGAAAATCCTCAGTGTCATTTCATCCAATTGTAACAACCGAATGCCGAATGGGCCCATACACACGCCCAGTTAAATTCACTCAGGTTTAAAGTGTGGGCCTGTAATGTGTACTCTCACTCTCACCCCCCATGTCAAACATGCTTGCTCTCGCTCTCTCTCTCTCTCTCTCTCTCTCTCTCTCTCTCTCTCTCTCTCTCTCTCTCTCTCTCTCTCTCTCTCTCTCTCTCTCTCTCTCTCTCTCTCTCTCTCTCTCTCTCTCTCTCTCTCTCTCTCTCTCTCTCTCTCTCTCTCTCTCTCTCTCTTGACTCACTTTTCTTAGTCTGCTATAAGCTCTACTGCTGCCCGAGGCCCACATCTCTCTATTCCAGTGTCTACCTTAGAGTATATATTAATAGAGACGGCACCGGATTTCTCCTCCCATCCACTTGCATTAAATTGCTCAAAAGCGCATGAGGCGATTTCACTCCTCCTTTCGGGTAGGAACAGAGTGCATTCTGGGATGGATTGGACCCGAACACATGAACGCGCTGCCGTTGACTATCATTGCACGCGTTCACGTATGAAACAGCGCTCACGTGTCATCATGAATGTTCGCAATGATAGTCAATGGACCAGCGCGTTCATGTGTTTGGGTCAAAACTGCAATACCAAATTCCATTTCCATTTCGCCTCAGGGTTTCCATCTCTATTAATATATACTGTAAGGTGTCTACCCATTTTTGGCACGTAGATGTCAGACAGATAGACATTGACATCCATGGCTTAATTTATACTCGGTCGTATGACGTGTTAGGTGCCAAAAATAGCCAATGGGACCGAATGCTCTTTCAGCTCGATTATGAGCGAGAAATGCCTATCTCTTTAATAATAGTCAACATTTCTTTCACTGTTAATCTGTTAACCTATTCTAATATTTACAGTTTGACCTGGTCTATATGGTTGAGTATTTCAGTAGCACCATATGCTGGAAAGACAAACTCTGGCATTCATTCAATGTGAACCTACTGCCCTTCGTTCTTCACTTTTTGTTCAGTGGAGAGCTGGAAGTACTTGAGACAAGTGGCAGCAGTCATCAAACAGACATACTGTACAGAGGCAGAGAAGGGGGGAAAAAAAGGAAAACATTCAAAATGACTGTCTACACTACACTGTAAAGGTAAAAACAAGAAATGAGATTTGTCAGGTGAAAGAAGCGCTGTCTCCGTTGTGTTCTCCCCCCCATATTAGTCTGATATGGCCGTTGTTTGCGTTCGTTTCTGCAAAAAAAGTGTTTATTCAGTACAAATGGACCAGAAAGCCCAGAGTTAAATGAACACTCAGGATTTTACTGTGTGGGTCTAACAGTTCATCCAAATTGCAAAAACACTAGTTATGATGATGAGAGGACAAAACGATTCAAGAGTTTTATTTTTCACATGCATGATATGTGCAGTGATGGAGTCAAACGAAGAGGATGGATAAAAGAGAAAAACAACAAACATGGAGCAATGATGTGAGCAGGGGGGTGGGGTGGGGGGGGGATCTATTACAGCACCCTGTCGGTGGTCTAGATTCTAGAATGTTCTGCCTATTGACTATGACTCGCGGTTTACTTTCACGTCCATTTGGTTCCATTCGTACATGCTCAGAGTTGAACGAACACTCCACACCTTCTAGTGCAGCTAATGAGCTGACAGGCTGAGGAGCCTCATCACTTCTCGGCTGAAATGTGTTAATTGGGAAGCGTGACATGGGAACGTGTGAGGTGGAGTTGGAACAAGGAACAAACACACTCACGTACGTGCACACACACATGAGGTGACCTGGATTACACCAGCAGTGGTGGAACTGGAAAGTAACTGAATACATCCACTCAAGTACTGTACTTAAACATTTTGAGGTACTCTTACTCTACTTGAGTAGGTCAATTTTTCAAGACTTTATATACTTCTACTCAACTACATCTCAGAGTATTGTACTTCCAATTATGTGAAAACTGTAGTTACTTTGTAGATTCAAGATGTGTTCATCTAGTTTTTTTGGTTGGTTTGTTTTTAATCTTATACGTCTCCTGTATTTCATTATCTGTTGTTGCTACTAACACCTGCATCAATGGAGGTTTATCTTATCTAAGGCCAAATATGAAAGTTAAGTCATGTTAGACATAACTGGCTAGACAAACTTTTAAGATGAACACGCACACGCACGTCGCACACGCACGCACACGCACACGCACACACACACACACACACACACACACACACACACACACACACACACACACACACACACACACACACTGCTGCCAGAAAACTGTGGCAGCAGGGTGGTGGGCTCTGAGCCAACACTTCAAAGACTTGACTGATGACTTTACAAGCACCCTGCTGTTAGCTGACAGCGAGCGCTACAGTGCCCTCTGGTGGCCCTGGGAGGGACCTCTGGCCCTGACCCAAACACCAGTGCTTTGATATGACACATTACACACACCCCCATGCGTGTTCTCAACTACTATATCTCAATCTTGAAATGTATATGGTTCTGGAGTACACTCTTTGACTGTACTAGTGTGTGCCATGTCTCCCATGGCGTATGGGTGATAAGTTGCTGCTCTGCTCTCCAAGAGAGTTGGAGTTTAATTGCCTCCGACCGAGTCAACAGCAAAAATGGCGCGGCACTTTGCCAGGATAATTTTGGGGCTTCTACTCCTGCTGAAGAATTGGACTGGGTGACGGGTGTCATGATTTACTGGCCTGCATTAGCGCGTGCATGCACACACACACACACACACACACACACACACACACACACACACACACACACACACACACACACACACACACACACACACACACACACACACACACACACACACACACACACACACACACACACACACACACACACACACACACACACACACACACACACACACCTCTGTCAGGCTAGGTTAGGATAGCTTCTATAGCTGCTTGGAGCAATGGCCCATGCCATGACCCAGGCTAGGCCAGGCCAGTCTAGCCTGGCTAATAAGCCAGACTCAAATCACACTGTCGTGTGGTATTTGAGTCTGGAGATGCTGTGTATGGATCTTGTTTCCCGGGGGGCGGGTTCAAAATGTTTCTCTTTGACGCAATTGGTCAGAGCTACTGTCAGTCAAAGGTCTCAAGCATTGAACGTCACTGTACCAAAGCCCGCCCATATTGCATACCGTGTCCCGATTGGCCACACCAGTTCTCTGGTGTAGGAAATGGGCGTACAATTGAGCCTCTCCAGACCGTAATCCGCCGGCAGGCAATTTTTTTTTTGCCAACGGCTGATTCGGTCTGGCTTATTAGCCAGGCTAAGGCCAGTCTGCCAGGACAGCTTCAGCGGCCTGATGTAGATCGGTGAGTGACTGTGGTTGTGTGAGAGAGTTCACAGCACGGCACCACATATAGGTGAGTGACTGTGGTTGTGTGAGAGAGTTCACAGCACGGCACCACATATAGGATATCTCATGTTGTGAGGTGTGAGATTGTTATAAATTAACCAATGCATGAAATGCCTTCACATCGAGTGTGTCTGAGCACGCTCTCATTTGTGCAAGTATGATCATGTGCATCTGTTAAGCTTTTAAAGTTTCCGACACCTATGCATTATGTATAAGTAAACTGCTGATTAGATACGGAGCGGACAAACTTTATTGCTTAACCTCTCTGTATGATGTTTGTCACTCTGTCTGCAAACATACATGCTGCTATCTGCTGTTAGGTGTCCTTGCTTCTCTGGTACTGCATACGGTGAACAAGAAGCCTGGGAAGCGTGTTTACCACGATGGGGTCCCTCAGCTCTATATCGTCTCTCCTCTCAACAACCCTCACAACGAACTCTGATGTTACCAGAATATCTTGATGAACTTGTTTAACCTTATTGTTATCTGTGCACCTTATGCTATCTTCACATAAGGTTCTCACAAATATCCTCGTGACTGCCACGGAGGCGTTGCTGTATGTATAAATACTCTAGTCTGGTGTGAACAAACTTCAGAACATGTTGAACTCAGACACTTGTTTGGACTTCAGTCTGTTCCCGGTGCACACTGTATCTTTGCTGCTATTCTAAGACTTTGACAATCATCAACACTTTCTTGGGTTCACTCCTTTTCGCTTCCACACTGGGCTGTGCAGATATTAAAGGGCAGATAGCAGATACATCGCAACAGAGAGTCACACTTCCATCTACTTCTTGCGGCTGCAAACTTGTGCCACGTTCTACACCAGAATCCCATTTCGCAAAAATAGTGTTGAGCCTGAGAAACTATCATACGTTGAACATTGATTGTGTGTGTGTGTGTGTGCGTGCGTGCGTGCGTGCGTGCGTGCGTGCGTGCGTGCGTGCGTGCGTGTGTGTGTGTGCTGTATGTGTGCGTGTGTGTACTGTATGTGTGCGTGTGTGTGCTGTATGTGTGCGAGAGAGAGAGAGAGATAGAGAGAGAGAAAGAGAGAGAGAGAGAGAGAGAGAGAGAGAGAGAGAGTTAGATTTTGCAGCACTTCTGCCCCTTACGAGTTTTGTGGGAGGGTAACCAGGAAATTGCTTGTCATTCTTATCACTGACTACACACCCACACACACACACACACACACACACACACACACACACACCTTCCAGTGAGGGAGGGCAGACTGCATCTAGCTGACCCAGACAACTGTAGACAGCTGAATGGACTGTAACGCATACCAGGAGTGAAAGAAACCTTCAGGGAATATTCTAGAAGGGGGACTGTTACCATCCGACTGACTGACTTCCTGTATTGAGCAGAGTGATTGTAGCTTCCCTCAGAGGCAAAATGGCTTCCAAGCTGCCCTTTTCGGACGAGGATTTTTCCTGTACTGTGTGTCAAGGCATCTTTGAAGATCCTGTCATTCTGCCATGTAGCCACAGCTTCTGTAAAGAATGTCTGCAGGGATGGTGGAGAGAGAAGAAAATGAAGGAATGTCCACTTTGTAAGAAAACATCCCCAATGGTTGATCCGCCATGTAACCTGGCTCTGAAGAACCTGTGTGAGACCTTCAAGTTGGAGGCACAACGGAGACCTGCAAAACGTCAGAGAACATCATCAGGGTCTGAGGATCTCTGCAGTCTGCACGCTGAGAAACTCAAACTCTTCTGTTTGGTGGAATGTCAAGAGCCAGTGTGTGTTGTGTGTCTTCATTCAGAAAAACACGTAGACCACAGTTTCAGACCCATCGATGAAGTTGCACTGGATCACAAGAAGGAAGTGCAAACATTACTGAAGCCTTTACAGGAGAAACTGGAGGTCTTTAATAAAGTTAAAACAAACTATGATCAAGCAGCAGAACACATTGAGGTCCAGACCCAGCACACAGAGATGCAGATGAAGGAACAGTTTAAGAAGCTTCATCAGTTTCTAGAAAAGGAAGAGGAGGCTAGCATCAAAGCACTGAAGGAGGAAGAGCAGCAGAAGAGTAAGATGATGAAGGAGAAGATTAAGGGTCTGAACAGAGAGATATCAACCCTCTCAGACACAATCAGTACCATAGAGGAGGATCTGAAAGCTGAAGACATCTCATTCCTGCAGAACTACAAGACCACGATGGAAAGAGTCCAGGTCACACTGCAGGACCCACGGCCGGTCTCAGGAGCACTGATAGATGAGGCAAAACACCTGGACAACCTGACCTTCAGAGTCTGGAAGAAGATGAAGGACATTGTCTCCTCCTGTCATTCTGTTCGGAAAGAGTCAGCGGCTTCATGACAACGAAGAGAGGTTTAAGAGCAAAAAATAAAATAAAAAACTGATAAAAACAAAAGAACAAGACAAGTTACTATTTATGTGTGTAGGCATCTTATACTGTGCTTATGCTCATCGTATACTCATCAACCTCTATCAATCTGAGAACCCATCATCAAAAAAGAAAGGAAAAACAGTGCCCTCTTTTCCTTTGAATTTGTATTGATGGAGTAAACAGTCTGTCTCAAGAGACTATACACATGAATATATATTCATTACATATCCATATCCATATTGTATAGGAATCATACATATAGAGGCGTATCATTCTATATAAACAGGTGTATATTATATTAACCCTTTGACCTATGTATGCTTCAATTTGTTCTCTGACTGAGTGTATTCATGTGGTCCCAGCACTGTGTCCTTTGTGTGACATGTGGTTTTCATCTGAACCAGTACAGTGTTGCAACACCACAGATATTCTGATTACTCCCTCAAGATCAGAACTGGTTGGGTGGGGAATATGGTATGATGCTTTGTGCGGTACGATAACTTGTTGTCATGTCAAGTCGACCTTTTAGCAGTATCCAAATGTTCTGGCAGTATCCAAATGTTCTGGAAGGTTCTGAGAAAAGGATGACTAATGTGTTTTGGTAGAAACTTGGGAAAGGCTACGGAATATTCGTGTGCCGGCTCGGTATCGGTGATATTGTGAAATCATCTGTGTTGTGAAATCATCCTCTATATAATCTGAGGGCAGCCAAAGTGAAGGGAGCTAATATGCCAGACTAACAACCAAGGAACAAGTGCGACTCTACTTCTGTACGGTTCATCGGCTGCTTGCACAGCTATTCTTTTTGGATTCATCGTTGTACTTTACTTTTGGACTTATTCTCATTTTTTGTATTATCTTCAAATAAACCTTTTGATTAGACCTAATTGTTTTGCCTCATTATCTACTGGAAAATTGACATACATCAATAATATATTATAATGCTCTCACTTGTGCATCATGCACCTATAGGTATATACTACTAGCATTATGCGTATGCTTACTTTACTTACTGCAGCGATGCAACACGTTTTGAGCTTCAACTGTTAGATCTTCTATTTTTCCTGCAAAGCAACGGTTGTGTACATCTGAGGTTTCTACCTCACATCAACGACATGGTACTCGACCTTTGCCCTCACGGTCACTTACTGCATGTGTACGTGACTGATGTCTGTGTATGCTGAAACTAAGATCTATCCTGTTCCTAACCACATGACTGTTGTGCTTTCCATTAAATAACCTGTTAGTACAGAGAAAGCATCTGTGAGATTTTATACTTTGAGCTTTTACATTTTGTGACAATTTGTGCAAATCTTTGAATATATCTATTTTTAAAGCGAACATTTTTTACTCATATTTCTGTAGTGGCAGAAAATGTCAACATAGAGCCTAGAAACAGAAACTAGCAGGAACGGGCAGAGGCAGGAAATAATGAAAAGGAATCAGAGTACACTTGAGTAAAATACCGTACTCTGAGATTATGCGTGAGAAGACGTCAAGCACATTTGCACGTAGGCTAGAGCCTTATTCGCAGCCAACACAACAATGAGGAAAATAATGCTGCGAAAAAAGCAATACCAACACAACTTTCGCAGAATAAAAGTTAGTGTCAAATAACTTACAAGAAAAAGTACAGAAAATGGGAGAGACAAGGGGGGCTAATGAACCTAGTTGGAGAAGTTAGGCAACATTTGGCTACATCTTGTGGAAAAAATAGAAAGGGAGGCACGTCAACGAGTGAGGAAAATAAATAAGCCCTGGTGAAAATCAATTGTGGTTGTTGTATGTATCCTGTGCAGTGTGTGCACCTCCGGAGACTAGCATTGTGTGCCTTAAAACTGCTTCGCTGAAATCTCTTTTATGCATGTTAAATAAATAAATTACTATACCATGAAAGGGAAAGAGGGAGAGAAAGACCAGCGCAGAGCTGAGACAGAGGATGGGAGTGGAGTCCGTAGTGGATGTGGTGAGGAGAGGCAGACGTTTGGCGTTCGGCTAAAAAATACCACTGAATAGTCAAAACACCTACGTAACCTAATTTTTTGTATTCATGACGTGATCGAAATGCAGTGCGCCGCACAAAACATGTCAACATATCGAACACATTGTAGGTTGATATGCGCGGCCGGCACACCGCCAACATGTCACAGTCTTCTGCGGCGTGGAAATATTTCGAAATATCAGAGATATTGATACAATGTTTTAGCAGTCAGTCTGGAATTAATGTATGCAATGAATGCATGACATGAGCAATGGTACAGTAAAAATAGTGTTTTTTTTTTAAAAAGTGAAAGAAAACAAGATCTATAAATTAATATTAATCATATTCGGCTATTCGGAATTCGGTTTTCGGCCAATTGTTTCCTATATTCGGCATTTGGTTTAGGCCAAATATTTCCCTTTCGGTGCATCCCTAACTCATTTCAAATATGTGTGTTGCTGAACCCACGTGACTACCATGTACCCTTAATGGTATTCATGTCCTCACAGTTCTTTCCTGATTCACTGTATTTTTTGCTATTATTTTAATGTTGGTTTATGCTTTTGCTATTATTTTATTATATTATATTTATTATATGTTTTCGCTTTTTTTTTTCTTCAATGCTCTGTCAATCACTTTGAGCTGCAGTTAATATCATGAAAGGTACAACTAAAGTTTATCATTATTATTACTACTGTATACAACAAACCAGAACAGATTCAACTCATACACTTGTGTGACCTCAGTCTTTGCCACGATGCATCATTCTCTTGTGCTGCTATCATAGATCATAAGCCACGATGCATCGTTCTCTTGTGCTGCTATCATAGATCATAAGCCACGATGCATCGTTCTCTTGTGCTGCTATCATAGATCATAAGCCACGATGCATCGTTCTCTTGTGCTGCTATCATAGATCATAAGCCACGATGCATCGTTCTCTTGTGCTGCTATCATAGATCATAAGCCACGATGCATCATTCTCTTGTGCTGCTATCATAGATCATAAGCCACGATGCATCGTTCTCTTGTGCTGCTATCATAGATCATAAGCCACGATGGATCACTCTCTTGTGCTGCTATCATAGATCATAAGCCACGATACATCACTCTCTTGTGCTGCTATCATAGATCATAAGCCACGATGCATCGTTCTCTTGTGCTGCTATCATAGATCATAAACCACGATGCATCGTTCTCTTGTGCTGCTATCATAGATCATAAACCTAGCTTCTCAACGTCTCTCATCCGTGTCATTCTGGCACAGATAGGAATTTATCACAACAACTGCATGCATGGAGTTTTTATTCAAACACCCCCCCCCCCCCCCCCCCCCCCACAGTCCAACACACACACGTTATTGAGTCATTCCGCCACACGACAAAGTCCTCTGTGTTAATTGTGGGTAAATTCATTCAATTGATTTTTTTTGTATGAAGTTGCCACTTTGAATGTGTGTGTGTGTGTGTGTGTGTGTGTGTGTGTGTGTGTGTGTGTGTGTGTGTGTGTGTGTGTGTGTGTGTGTGTGTGTGTGTGTGTGTGTGTGCGCGCGTGCGGATGCGTGCATGTGTGTGTGTGTGAGCGAGCATGAGATGACTTTGCAACAGTTCTGTGGTTTGTCAAAGCTCCGCCCTTTACAAGTTTCATAGGAGGGAAACTATAGGTGCTTGTTATTATCACTGACTACGCACACAGACAGACATACAGACAGACAGACAGACAGACACACACCTTCCAGTGAGGGAGGACAGACTGCATCTAGCTGACCCAGACAACTAAACATACTGCTGCCAGCTGAATGGACTGTAACACATACCAGGATTCAAAGTGAAAGAAACCTTCAGGGAACATTCTAGAAGAAGGACTGTTACCATCTGACTGACTTCCTGTCTTGAGCAGAGTGATTGTAGCTTCACTCAGAGAAGAAATGGCGTCCAAGTTGCCTTTTTCAGACGAGGATTTTACCTGTCCTGTGTGTCAAGGCATCTTTAACGATCCTGTTATCCTGCCTGCATGTAGCCACAGCTTCTGTAAAGACTGTGTGCAGCGATGGTGGAGAGAGAGGGAAATTAAGGACTGTCCACTTTGTAAGAAAACTTCCTCAAATGTTGATCCGCCCTGTAACCTGGCTCTGAAGAGCCTGTGTGAGACGTTCAAAACTATCTGCAGTCTGCATGCTGAGGAGAAACTCAAACTCTTCTGTCAGGAATGTCAAGAGCCAGTGTGTGTTGTGTGTTCAGAAAAACACACCAACCACAGTTTCAGACCCATCGATGAAGCTGCGCTGTATCACAAGAAGGCTTTACAAGAGAAACTCATGGTCTTTAAGACATTTAAAACAACAGCAGAACACATTGAGGTCCAGACCCAGCACACAGAGATGAAGATGAAGGAACAGTTTAAGAAGCTTCATAAGTTTCTACAAGATGAAGAAAAGACCAGGATCAAAGCACTGAGGGAGGAATGTCAGCAGAAGAGTCAGATGATGAAGAAGATCAATATTGACGATCTGAACAACACAATCAGCAGCATAGAGGAGGAGCTGAGAGCTGAAGACATCTCATTCCTGAAGAACTACAAGACCACGATGTTAAGAGTCCAGCTCACACAGGAACCACAGCCAGTCTCAGGAGCACTGATAGACGTGGTGAAACACCTGGGAAACCTGTCCTTCAGTGTCTGGAACAAGATGAAGGACATTATCTCCTACACTCCTGTCATTCTGGACCCCAATACTGCCCATACAGAATACAAACTGTCTGATGATCTGACCAGTGTGAAATTCGGAAAGAGTCAGCGGCTTCCTGACAACCCAGAGAGGTTTGATAAGTTTGAATATGTCCTGGGTTCTGAGGGCTTTAACTCAGGGACTCACAGCTGGGATGTTGAGGTCGGACACAATGTAAACTGGATAGTGGGTGTGCTAGCAGATTCACATCAGCGGAAGGGAGACAAACGCGGTCAGTACTGGAGAATAAGGTTCTATAATGGTAAATATACAGCACGCTCCTCGTCAGGGTCAACCACTGATCTCTCATTGGAGCAGAACCTTCAAATGATCAGAGTCCAGCTGGACTGGGATGAAGGAAAGCTGTCTTTCTCTAATCCTGATACTAACACACACATACACACCTTCACACACACTTTCACTGACACACTCATTCCATACATTGATACTGGTCACATTGTGCCTGACGATATTACCAGGGAAGATCAATGTGACTCTGGGCCAATGTAGTTATGACGATGATGATAATGATGATGATGATGATGATAATGATGATGATGATGATGATGATGATAATGATGATAATGATGATAATGATGATGATGACGATGATGATAATGATGATGATGATGATGATAATTATGATAATGATGATAATGATGATGACGATCTTTAACCCATTTACTGTAGGACACGAGGCCGATTCATAAAACGCCTTCTAACAACACTGAAACAACGTAGCTAGCCATGATGATGAACATTATGAAAACTATCGAGCATTTAAGTGAAATTTCAGTTTATTTTTAAATTGTGGTTGAGGACAGTCATGATGAACATTTTTTTTTAATTTGATTTTATATAACCTTTACACACACACACACACACACACGCACTGACAACAAGGTTGCTGAATTTGTATTGCTCGGGACCATTTAGGCCTGGCTAGTAGTGGCAGGTGAAGGGTTAACAGGCCACTCCATGAGAAAGGCAGGAAGAGAGAAAGACGTGCTGTAGAGACAGTGGCAGAGTTGTGCAAGTATGTATGCAGCTACTTGGAAAAGAGGAAACTGTATGAAGAATGTAAGCCTTGTAGGGAAGTTGCTATGCAGGAAATAGGCAGGATGGCTGCTGCTCGTGACCTAGGCCCGCAGCTGAGAGAGACAGGATCATTTGAGGCAAGAGGAAAAGTGAATAAGGAGTAAATGAAGAAGTGAAACAGAGAATGATGTTGTAAGAAAGTGAGGCCATGTAGGCATACTAACACATTTGGTGACTACACAGTGAGTGTTTAAATTGTTACTAAAGTTTAAAGTAACGAACCGTACATACATGGTGGACCTTGACTTATTGATCAGGCCGACTTTATGTTTCGTAGATGTAATGAAAATAGCATGAGTCTGGATAATGCCACGGCTTGAGTAATGACTCTAGAGAAGCGCATCCGTGGGACACAAGAGTGAATATGTAAACTGTTGCGTATACTTGGATCTGTTAGAGGCCGGAACCGCAGGAAAAGGTTGACTATAGCAGTAGATGAAGTATCTGGGTAGGGTGGAGCAGCCTGTTCTGACTAGACAACAGGAGGAAACATGAATATTGCAGATGTTCATGGGTGTGGAAAGGACCACTGATTCCAAGAAATGGATGATAGTGCTGTCAGGAATGGGATGGTTTCAGACAGAGGGAGGTTGCAAATGAAGTGATGGGCTGTGACATTTTGGGCCCTTAAAAATTCATGCACAGAAGCAAGAGTGTGCTCTCTCGTTCTGTAGTTAGAAACCTAAAAGATCTGTTTGGTGCAGGCTTAGCTATTTTACACAAAATAAGGATTCAAATCGAGTTTCTTTAGTTGAGCTAAAATAGCATTAACATGCAGAAATAGCAGATAGGGTAGCAAAATTAGCCAATAACTATAGAATAAAATTAGGACAAGAACTCCCAATCTGGATTTAGGTAATATAGGGGTTGTGAACCTTTTTAGCCTATTAGGATTGTATCAGGTGAGGATAAAGACTGATCACCTAATACACCTAATAACATCAGGAAGAAGGCAATGGTAATATGGAAAAGAGCTTTAATATGTAATCACTGAGTTATTATTGTAATTAGATTTTCTTTAAGTTGGGCTGTTTCTGTGGGTGGTTAATATTCTGACTTGTTGTTGATTATTGAATAAATGCAATTGATAATTTGTATTGAATTTTCATAATCATGCATAGATGTCAACTCAGTATCAACTCATGGTTACTTGACCAACAGCATGCAGTACTGTACTTTACTGTACTAATCTTGAGATATGCCGATGTTGACCTTAAAACCTTTATGCCGGCCTGTTTACGCAAAAGCATCCATCCGGTGTGTTACACCTATTTTATCTTGATCGGTATCAGGTTTATAGGTGTTGTTTACGAAAGCGCAGGCAACGTGCACAGATAATATCTTTCCATTCCAATGAAGAGGCCAGCGTCCTACCACAGAACGGGCAGGAAGGAGCCCCACCTTTGGCCTCCAGCTCACTCCTCGCCTAACTAACTTTAAACCACAGCAACATGTACATTATGTCAATCTTATGTATTCTCAATAATACCCATGTGACATACGACCACTGGGCGGGGGGTTGCACCTCTCGTAATACTGTCTTGTATATAATGCACAGAGTTTGTCATAAACAGTAGTGTCATGTTTTGAATTCACACTCTGTGTGGTCTCAAAGTATGTCCTGGCGCCCCTGTTCTTAATCTCACTATCCTATCTGCTGCTGTACCAGGGCTGGTCAGCGATCCTTTCTTTTCCCTTTGAGGGTCCACACTCTCTCACACCATAGCCAGGTGACGACATCTGACCAGATCGAGACTGACAGATTGAAAACTGCAATAGTATTGAACATTTTAAACTGCTTCAACCTGATTATTACTTAAACTGTAACTGCAAATCTATAATAAAACTTATAACATTCCTGTATTTAAAGTAAATGTTTCAAAGAGTATCATTTAGCGCATTCTGGGATTATAATCCAAAAAGAAAAGTACAAGAGTCGAAAAAGGATAGCTGTGCAAGCAGCCGATGAACCGTACAGAAGTAGAGTCGCACTTGTTCCTCGGTTGTTAGTCTGGCATATTAGCTCCCTTCACTTTGGCTGCCCTCAGATTATATAGAGGATGATTTCACAACAGATGATTTCACAATATCCCCGGTACCGAGCCGGCACACGAATATTCCGTAGCCTTTCCCAAGTTTCTACCAAAACACATTAGTCATCCTTTTCTCAGAACTTTCCAGAACATTTGGATACTGCCAAAAAGGTCGACTTGACATGACAACAAGTTATCGTACTGCACAAAGCATCATACCATATTCCCCACCCAACCAGTTCTGATCTTGAGGAAGTAATCAGAATATCTGTGGTGTTGCAACACTGTACTGGTTCAGATGGAAACCACATGTCACACAAAGGACACAGTGCTGGGACCACATGAATACACTCAGTCAGAGAACAAATTGAAGCATACATAGGTCAAAGGGTTAATAGAATATACACCTGTTTATATAGAATGATACGCCTCTATATGTATGATTCCTATACAGGTGTTAGCAGGCATTATAAGTCAAGGGCTTATATTGTGCTTATTAATTGCGAACGGGTGTGGCCTTATGATTGAAGATCGTCAGCGAGCTGGAGCTAAATATCCTAAAGACCTAAGCCATAGTCTTGAGTGCATTCCTATGTGTGAGTTAGCTTAAATCTAGGCTCAATTCATTGAGAGTAGGAATAAGAGGAAAAAGAGAGGAACTGGAGACCGCACGCACGCACGCACGCACGCACGCACGCACGCACGCACGCACGCACGCACGCACACTTATCAAATGTATATTTAATGTAAATATTCATACTGTATGTATAGCTCATCCGTATATACACATCAGTTAGTATATATCTATACTGTATCATACACTACTTGTACTTGACCTTTGCCCTGACGGCCACTTGTCTGTATGTGTATGTGAATGATGTGTGTGTATATGCTGAAACTAGATTTATCCTATTTCTCGCCACATGCTTTTGGTACTTTACTATTATTTAGGAAACTTTTATTAAATAAAAGTTAAAAAACAGGAAAGCATCTGTGTCATTTAATTTAGCAATGGATTGAAATGCGTCAGTTGCCTGAGAAGGCAATGGGAGACTGACCCCGATCCCAGTGTTGGTAAAACCTACATACAGAGTTCCAGGAGGAGGAAAGGTTAATCCCAAGGATATAAATGTAATCAGACCAACCTGGTGCAGTATTTTGGCTAAGTACTTCTCCTTTAGCAGTGAACTCTATAATGCAGATGGCTCCTTATCTCCCATGTTTACATTCCCTGCTAGGGCCCCCATTCAGAACCAGACATAATCATTAACAATGTGATGTTATAAAGTTGCAATAGTTCAGAATGCAGTCTTACAATATTAAAGTAATACATAATAAATCAATTATACAGGAATATAAATTAAATTTTCATTACAGGTCTTGTTTAAAAAAGATTTTTTTTTTTTTATAAAAGTTTATAATGTGTTCACTTTGTAGTTGTTGAGGTGCAGGCTCTGTGACCCCAGAGACAATAAAACCAGCCATACATGCCTCAAGTACAGTACTATGCCTACATTTGCAAGGCATACTACAACCTGATCGTAGATTACAACTCATAAACTTAGATTCCGGGTGAATGTGCATGCATGTTGTGAGAGAGAGAGAGAGAGAGAGAGAGAGAGAGAGAGAGAGAGAGAGAGAACATTGCAACAGTTCTGTGATTTGTCAAAGCTCCTCCCCTTAACAGATTGGTTGTTATTCTTACATGTCTCACTGATGACCCACACACACGCACACACACACACACACACACACACACACACACACACACACACACACACACACACAGACGGAGACTACGACTACGTGCAAGATTCAAGTTGAGCAAGTTGAGCTCGTGACTTCCAGTGAGGGAGGACAGACTGTCTTTCCACAGCTACAGGAGAGAATACTGACCCAGACCACTGGAACCTGCTGCTGACTGTCGGCTGAATGGACTTTAACAAAAAACAGGATTCACAGTGAAAGTGAACTTCAGGGAACATTCTAGAAGAGGAAGTGTTACCACAACGGACTGGCTTATTTCCTGGCTTGAGCAGAGTGTTTGTACAGTAGCTTCACTCATAATGGCTGCACGGTTGTCTTTTTCGGATGCGGATTTTTACTGTCCTGTGTGTCACGACGTCTTTAAAGATCCCGTTGCCCTGTCATGCAGCCACAGCTTCTGTAAAGCCTGTCTGCGGGTATGGTGGATAGAGAGCAAAATAACAGATTGTCCAGTTTGTAGGAAAATGAATGCACTCTATCCTCCACCCTGTAACCTGAATCTTATGAATCTGTGCGATATCCTCACACTGGAGAGAGAGCAGCAAGCTGCAAAACGTCTGAGAACAGGGTGTGAGGGTATCTGCAGTCTGCATGCTGAGGAACTCAAAGTGCTCTGTCTGGAATGTCAAGAGCCTGTGTGTGTTGTGTGTCTTCATTCAGAAAAACACACCAGCCACAGTTTCAGACCCATCGATGAAGCTGCTATGACTCACAAGAAGGATGTGCAGAAATCATTGACGCGTTTAAAGGAACAACTGGTGGTCTTTCAAAGATTTAGAGAAAACTATGATGAAACAGCAGGACACATTAGGACACAGACGCAGGACACAGAGATGCTGATGAGGAAACGGTTTAGGGCGTTTCATCAGTTTCTAGAAGAGGAAGAGGAGGCTAGCATAAAAGCACTGATGGATGAAGAGCGGCAGAAGAGTCAGATGATGAAGGAGAAGATTGAGGGTCTGAACAGAGAGATATCAACCCTTTCAGACAGAATCAGAGACATAGTGGAGGATCTGAGAGCTGAACCCATCTCATTCTTGCAGAACTACAAGACCACAAAGGAAAGAGTCCAGCTCACACTGCAGGAGCCACAGCCAGTCTCTGGAGCGCTGATAGACCAGGTGAAACACCTGGGCAACCTGTCCTTCAGAGTCTGGAACAAGATGAAGGGCAAAATTAAGGACATCTCCTACACTCCCGTCATTCTTGACCCCAACACTGCCCATCCAGAATACATCCTGTCTGATAATCTGACCAGTGTGACATTCCGCAAACAGCAGCTCGGAATGCCTCAGGAGCTCCCTGACAACCCAGAGAGGTTTGATAAGTTTGAATATGTCCTGGGTTCTGAGGGCTTTAACTCAGGGACTCACAGCTGGGATGTCAAGGTCAGAGACAATATAAACTGGATAGTGGGTGTGCTAGCAGATTCTCATCAGCGGAAGGGAGACAGAGGCGGTCAATTCTGGAGAATAA
Organism: Electrona antarctica; assembly: GCF_951216825.1. Taxonomy (NCBI): domain Eukaryota; kingdom Metazoa; phylum Chordata; class Actinopteri; order Myctophiformes; family Myctophidae; genus Electrona; species Electrona antarctica. The sequence goes on along the minus strand of NC_136795.1, from coordinate 19,422,135 downwards.
GGTTCTATAATGGTAAATATACAGCACGCTCCTCGTCAGGGTCAACCACTGATCTCTCATTGGAGCAGAACCTCCAAACAATCAGAGTCCAGCTGGACTGGGATGAAGGAAAGCTGTCTTTCTCTGATCCTGATACTGACACACACATACACACCTTCACACACACTTTCACTGACACACTCTTTCCATACATTGATACTGGTCACACTGTGCTTCTGACGATATTACCAGGGAAGATCAATGTGACTCTGGGCCAATGTAGTTATGACGATGATGATAATGATGATGATGATGATAATGATGATGATGATCTTTAACCCATTTACTGTAGGACACGAGGCCGATTCATAAACCGCCTTTCTGAAAAATTCCAATATTCATAAAACAAAAATCACAACCGTGTGAAGTGAGTGGTGCAACTCCGTGTGGGGGTCCCCGGGGGGTCCCGGAACTTCTAGACCCACAGGAACGCGGCCAGGGTGCCGGCCCATTTCCGGCAAGCCGCCCCGTGTCCGAAAAGTTACAATATAATCCTTAATAGAATTGACTGATTGTCGGTTTAAGGACAATGCTATGACCTGTCAGAGAGATATGACTCAATATCTAGTATGTCAGTATGTCAAGTATATCAGACTAGCCTATGATAAAAATGTTTTATTATGTAAAATATGTTTTATTATGATATCTGACGGGAATAATAGATGTCTCTCATCTATTATTCTCATCTATTACCCCCCCTACCCCCCCCCCCCAAACACCCCCCACCCCATCAGAGTTCAGAAATACAATGTCTAAATGAGCACAACTGATGTTTAGCTGGGTTCTCAACTGGGGTTGAACAAAAAACTGTGGCTAGGATACCAAGCAATATTGGCCAAATGTTGAAAACAAATCAAATGGAGTGTTGGCTGGAACAAACCCGCAAGAATGGTTTCATACATTTCAAGAAATATTAGAATCCAGCTAAATGTCATTTTGATATGATACAATTTACAATTTACAATTTAGGCATTTAGCAGACGCTCTTAATCCAGAGCGACTTACAATAAGCAAGAACAAAAAGCATGGGAATACATCACATATGTAAAAATGCATTTATCGCGAAACATGCATAAGCTAAGAACGTGACTAGAACATATCTATATAATGACACTATACATATAAACTATAACTAGAACATATCTATATAATGACACTATACATATAAACTACACATATATGCTATACTATGCTGTACATATATACTATGAAGTGCTATGACTACATACAATGCACTTATTGTGCTGTCTACATGACATGCTATAAGTCTGTTTCAAATGCTATATAAGTCTAAGAAGTGCTGTCTAAGGGGGGTAGGGTAAGTGCTATGGGCCATGATGGAGTCTGAAAAGGTGGGTTTTCAGACTACGGCGGAAGATCGGGAGTGATGCTGCAGTTCTGATTGCAACGGGAAGTGCATTCCACAGTTTTGGGGCCAGAAGGGAGAAGAGTTTGGGACGTGTGGAGCGTTGTCCCGGCGTTTTTAGTGAGGGTACTTCCAGCTTCCCTGCGTTGGCTGATCTGAGTGCGCGGGAGGGTTTGTAGGGTTCAATCATGCTGGCAAGATATGGGGGAGCCATACCTTTGGTTGCTTTAAATGCCAACATCAGAGTTTTGTATTCTGTGCGGGCAGCGACCGGGAGCCAGTGCAGGGAGCGGAGCAGGGGGGAGACATTTGAGAATTTTGGCTGGTTGAAGACCAAGCGAGCTGCGGCATTTTGGATCAGTTGGAGAGGCTTCAGTGCACATGCCGGTAGGCCAGTAAGGAGAGAGTTACAATAGTCAAGTTTTGACAGGACTGTTGTCTGGATTAGGAGCTGGGATGATTCCTGGGTGAGGAACGGTCTAATTCGTCGTATGTTATAGAGTGTGAACCTACAGGATCGAGTGACAGCTGTGATGTGAGTTTTGAACGAGAGCTGACTGTCCAGGACAACACCAAGGTTCCTGGCTGTTGGGACATCATCATCCGCATCGGGCAGGATGATGAAGGGTCCCAGGTCAACAGATTGTATGACAAACAAGGTATAAAAAGGCTTGGTAAGGTATACAAAGTTTTGTTGCCATCATATCTACCAAATACTCTATTTCTTCTGTAACCATGCTTTGCTATAATAAACTAGTAATAACTAACCATATTTTGTCAAGTCTGGTCTATACTTCATTCTATGCCTGACAACACTAGCAACACTATATATTAATAATAAAGTTAGCTTTGTGTTCATCATATTCACTCAGTCACACTTCCTGGGTTAGGGCAGAACTAAGTACATGTGCTCAATACTGTACAAGTAGAACACATTTGAGGAATGTTTACTTTACTGGAGTATTTCCTTTTTTCTATACTACATACTCCACTACAATCATTTGACAGCTTTAGTTACTATTTGCTTATTTTGATTGGTATTATAAAACATGCATTAACCCTTCAGCCTTATACATTTGGTCCATTTGAAAATAGCAGATCTACAAGCTCAAAATGTGCCGCGATGTGACACATTGTGAGCTTGTAGATCTGACATTCTCAAAAGATTTGTATACATTTTTTACATTTAAAAATGGGACATTCTGCATAATGAGTACTTTCTACTTTTGGGTACTTCAAGTATAATTTTATTGTGTCACAAATGTTTTAAAAAGGTCTTTGATTTAGTCTCACATTAACACACTGTCTTATAGAATATACATGTCTCAGTTATGAAAACATCAAACAAACAGTGATATGAGGTATTCTAGTCCTTATCTGCTGAATGATGCACGCGAGCGTGCGCGCACACACACACACACACACACACACACACACACACACACACACACACACACACACACACACACACACACACACACACACACACACACACACACACACACACACACACACACACACACACACACACACACACACACACACACACAGGGGTTCCCTCCATGCGGTTCTACAATCTGTTCAGGACACAGAGAGTGTGGAGATGGATGGATGATCTCCACAGAACACTCCCAGAACTCACCAGCAGGGGGAGCACAAACCAGGCGGGTCGACCATGTTTCACATTCACTCTACCAACCACACTCATCAGGTCAAATCATCGTTGAGTGTCAATTTAGTCAACGAGCAGAGACAGTTAAATTAAGGTAACCAAATGGACCCGTTTACATTCCTTACTCTCGCAGTTATAGATGGATAGATGGCAATGAAGACGAGGATTAACCAATGTGATCCCCATCATCCCATCCCATCATCTGGGCGTCAACATTAGCCAAACATAGCAAAGCAAAGAGGTTTGGAGGAGGTGGGAAAAGAGTGGTCCAAGTACAGCCAGCTCAGGTCCAGATGACTGATAGTCTAGTCTAGCAGTTGTTCCTAAAAGTTTTAGTCTGTGACCCAAAAAGAGAAATGGCTCATTTGCCCGGGACCCAAACTAGTGAAAATGGGTTCAGTGTCTTGAAAAGGTTTGAGAAATTGAGAACCACTGGTCTATAGGGTTTAAGTAGTTAACATGAGGATTGTACTATGGACACACTCAAAGTATAGTGTCATGAACAGTTCCGCATGCATGGGATAATATATACACACACATGTTCAGTCATTACACCACAGTGAAAATGGAACTCGTTGTCACATTCTAGGGGTTAAAATAACACTGAATAATTAGTTTTGTAGTGGGAAGCTGCGCTCACAACTTTACACTTGGAAAAGCTCGCTTTCTCTTCTCATGCTCTCCATAACTACAAATAACACGTTTCACGATCATCACACACACACACACACACACCTCTCTCTCACACCAATACAAACACACACACGCACGCACACGCTCTCTCTTCACACCGATACAAACACACACACACGCGCGCGCGCGCACGCACACACACTTTCTCGCCCTCTCAGACGCGTACACATCGATGCAGCAAGGCCAACTCCCCCTCCCCTACCCCAGGACGTGTGTCTGCTCCTTACCGTGAAGGTGGGGATGGCGGTGACCAGTGAGTAGATGAGCGTGGGGGGGATCTTGCCGGCCTCCTCGGGGCCGGGGTAGGGCTTGGAGAAGGTCTTGTCGTAGCAGAAGAAGCCCTGGACGTGCACGGGGAACGTGTCCGTGTACTCAAAGTAGTAGGCCAGCAGCACCGTCCCCGCCATGATCACCAGCTGGAAGTAGAACATGATCCCCTCGTTAGACGCAGATCAGGAGCAGGAGAGGAGAGGAGAGATGAGGAGAGGAGAGGAGGTGATGAGAGGAGAAGAGAGATGAGGAGAGGAGAGGAGAGATGAGGAGAGGAGAGGAGGTGATGAGAGGAGAGGAGAGATGAGGAGAGGAGAGGAGGTGATGAGAGGAGAAGAGAGATGAGGAGAGGAGAGGAGAGGATGAGAGGAGAGGAGAGATGAGGAGAGGAGAGGAGGTGATGAGAGGAGAGATGATGAGAGGAGAGATGATGAGAGGAGAGAGAGATTCAGGACGAAGTTCCCTTCATCACCGGTGAATGGGAGAGGGGGGAGGTTGTGAGAGAGAGACAGTGAGAGAGAGAGAGAGAGAGAGAGAGAGAGAGAGAGAGAGAGAGAGAAAGAGAGAGAGAGAGAGAGAGAGAGAGAGATACGCGTGGAGCAAGCAAGGGAAATATAGGAACTCCTAGGAGGGAGAGAGAGGGGGGTCCAGCGTCCAAAATAAAAAGGAGGTGAGCCCGTGGGTTGGCATGTGCAGAAAGAGAGAGAGAGAGAGAGAGAGAGAGTGAGTGAGTGGAGCAAGCAAGCGAAAGAAAGGAAGTCCCTAAGGAGACAGGCTTCTGTGCATCGGGGGATGAAAGCGGGAATGAAAGATGCAAAAAAAAGAGAGTTCCACCACAGCCAGGATAGAAACAAAGAATGACAGACAGTGAACCACGGAGCTTGAGAGAGAGAGAGAGAGAGAGAGAGAGAGAGAGAGAGAGAGAGAGAGAGAGAGAGAGAGAGTGAAACAGATAGAGATGGAAAAAGGGGGGCTGACTGACTCTATGCTGCTGGCACTCACCTAATAGAGAGAGAGAGTGTGTGTGTGTGTGTGTGTGTGTGTGTGTGTGTGTGTGTGTGTGTGTGTGTGTGTGTGTGTGTGTGTGTGTGTGTGTGTGTGTGTGTGTGTGTGTGTGTCAATGAGCTACAATATGATATACATGTGCGTGCGTGCGTGCGTGCGTGCGTGCGTGCGTGCGTGCGTGCGTGCGTAACACTGTGTAAGTACGAGTGTGACATATGCTTACTACTAGTCACGGGTGTCACGCACCGAAAATAGCTGATCTACAAGCTCACAGCAGGAACTTATTTGCTGTGTTTGGTGCGCAACACCTGCGCGCAACTAAATATAACTCAGGCCATATGCATGCAGGAATGTGAACAGCATCATTAGCATCTTCCAAAGTGTGTGTGTCTGTGCTACAGTACACACAGTACATGCTACTTATCACCTGACAAGACAGGAATTAGAGAGAAGGCACCATGAGACAAGATATCCACTATGTGCTGTTGTTTTGTGTACACTGAAACATGGTGAGTCCTGTTCGCCACACCAGCCTGCTATTACAGTTTGTATTTGCGAAGAATGCGTTTCGTTTTGGTGCGCCGACAAATTGGCAAATTGGTACAGTAGGTGCGTTGTTGGTACAGTAGGAGCCTTTGACAAAACACACACTGCACCATATTGGCGCTCTGTGTGCGTCCTCGTTTATGAGGGAGGGGAAGGGTTACTAAAATTGACACATGCACATATTCATTCCGAGTCAATGAGCTACAATATGACATACGACAGTATGACTGGGATAGACATGAAAACAGATTATTAGCATTCTGCATTTGTTTCGTGGTGATGTATGGGCATAGATACATTTACAGCTGTATTTTGTTATATTATTTCACATATAAAAGTGAGGGACACATTATAATTTGAATCAGTTCATTGCTGACATACAGATTTTAAGAGCATCACAAATATTCTGTCCATAGGTCACATACTTTGAAAACCTGCATCTCCCCTCAGTTAGTCACGCCTCCATATATGGTCACGCCTCGTGACACATCACACCACCATATATGGCCATTTCCATATATGAAGTTCACGACACTGACCTCATCTAACCCTGGATAACCATACATGGATAAGACTGGATCATCACCTAGATCTGCATACATGGAGCCGGCCAGCAACTCTACATCTGACCAACTCAAACCCTTAGATCTCCATATATGGAGCTGACCTGTTCTGACATTCCATATGTTGATCCTCCCCACCCATCCTACCTGTTCTGACATTCCATATAATGATCTGACCTCATCAAACCCTGTACACTCAAGACACGCTCCACATATGGCCAGTACACAATTCATTCCATATGTTGATCTGACCCCCCATGCCAAAGCGCCAGCGCTCGCCCAGCAGTCTGCCGTCACCCAGGCGGATGCGTGCACGCGACCTCGCCCGTCGCTTCTCGCCCTCAGGGCGTCTTAGTGGTTAGTGTCCTGTTACTCACACATGCACCGTTTGTCACACTCGAGCCGTTTGTCACACTCATCCGTGCATGTGGGGGTCCCCGGGGGGTCCCCGGTACATCCGGACCCCCATGTACACGGCCAGGGGGCCGGGCCTCTTCCGGCGAGCCTTCCCGCGTCCGAAGCGGTCGAGAAATGACAGAGTTATCGTGTTGCAGATTTCCGTGCTGGGACGCGTAGACATACATACATAGGGACACACAAAGCTCCGTAATGGAGCGGAGGCACCGCTCAAAAAGGACCTACTAAAATACCTGCATTAGAATGAAGACAAACTAGCTCCATTCTAACTGCATTTTACTGTGGGAGGGGTGGGGGAAATGGAGAACACCGGGCATCTATGAAACAATTTCAAGGTCAAGTTGGTCAACGTATGTTGGGATAGGATTATAGGCTGATCAAGGGTACATGTGTTTTGGTCAAATATTTCTTCTTTAAATGGAACCAAATGGACCCTTACAAGTCTCGAACTCTGAGTGTGTAAACCAAATGGACTAGAACTATGATTGTGTTAAAAATCACACCCGTGTGAACTGAGTGGTGCGAGGTCTTATATAGCCTGATCAGCTGTGGTCTGACGTAATGTCCATAGCAACCATAGCAACCATGCTCATTTTTTTGGTACGAACACGGGTACACAGGTACAAAGCCAGTTGTTGGAGTGGTTTGCACCACTCAAAAATGGAACCCTTACGGGTCCATTTGGTTCCATTTAAACACACTCAAGAGCTATGGGGGTCCGTGGTCTAATTAATAATGCATACTCAAGAGGATCAGTGATGCCTGTGCATGGGCAACTGGGCCACCAGAAGGAGCTTATCTGACCTCATTCCCCCACAATTCGCCACAAACATGATGGGTAAAGATGCATTCTACTGTGCCGCCACCAAAATATGGAATGACAGACAGGTTCTCTACTCCCTAGCCAAACTCAAAGAATCCCTGTCCTCAAAATACAAGTGAAGGAGTTGTCTCTAGCTCAGCGGATGGTGTGATAAAAAATCACACCCGTGTGAACTGAGTGGTGCAGTGACGTCACACACTAACCATAGCAACCATGCTCACCCGTACGTGGCCCCAGGTACAGGTACACGGGTACACGTACAGGTACACGGGTACAGACAAAGCTGGTTGTTGGAGTGGTTTGCACCACTCAAAAAAAGAATCACACCCGTGTGAAGTGAGAGGCGCTCTTATCATCGTACTGTACATCATCATGACGTACCATGTTGATTTGCTCGTCCACATATGAAGTACATTCTCCATTCATTGTCAATGTAATGTTTGTGTAAGGCGAAGATCTACTACTAGCTGACTATAGGAGGGGCTAGCGCATCCTCAAATAAAGAGTGTAATTGAACTAGTTGCCCTGTGATCATAACCTTTGATTGAGTTAAAATCCTTATCTAGTTCGTCTCCTCTCTTCTTCCTCACATGTGGCAACGTGAGGTGTTTTGCACTATTATCTCCTATTTGTAGTATTTTTTAATTTTTACGACTGTAATGACATGCCCCCAAAATAGGGACATCGGGTTGAAATTGAAAAGTGGTTAATAATTTATAGCACTAGTGCACTTATTTATTTTTAAAAACCTATCTGCAAAACTATAGTCCCTCAATGGAACTGGACTGTACAACAGGGAAACAAATGAAACAAGACTGAACACAGCCATAAATGAATTTAATTTAATTATTAAGGAGTCTGAGGGGTTTTGCATGTTTAGAAGGTTGTGTCATTTTTAAACCCCCTGTCTGCAAACCACGCTCCATTGAGAGGAGACGTAGGAATTTGTTTCTAAATAGAACTTAATTTAATTAAAAGGAATTAATGTGAAAAACGATCTGAATTGGATTAAATGATTCAGTATAATACGGACAGGATGTTTGTGTTCCAGGGACATGTTCATTGTTTCAGACACAACACACACACACACACACACACACACACACACACACACACACACACACACACACACACACACACACACACACACACACACACACACACACACACACACACACACACACACACTTTAGGACAGCAATATTATAATTATTATTATTATTTTATCCCACGATTTTTGTAACCCATTTTTTTCACCCAGCGTCAATTGTCTAATGTAATCCTGGGCGCTACACTCCCTCTGCCAACCGACTGAACTCATGCTTTCTTCAATGCATGAGGAGTGTAGTAGCAGAAGAGGTTTCTATGCAGAAAGGGAGCTCAGGCCGAGGCCAGGGGCCTAACAAGAACAATGGAGAGGGCCTTAGTCAGCTAAGCATGGCAGCATCCAAAGACCCAAAAGTGCTCCCACGATAGGGCT